>NC_134398.1:102489007-102859007 GCF_050003625.1 Haematobia irritans
GACCTTGCGCAAACCAATCAACAAAACCTTGAAAACCAACCACAAAACCTGCAAAATCTTCAACCCAATGAAATACCAGAAGTCAAAGAAATGCTGAGCAACCTTAACAAATTAATGCAACAAATGACAAACCTTCTTATGAATATCACCTTGAAACTTTCAAATATATAGGATGGAATGTCTTAAAATAGTATTCTGGAACGCAAACGGATTATCACAACATACCTTAGAACTAAAACAATTTCTAACATCAAACCAAATTGATATCCTTCTCATATCAGAGACGCACTTTACTCATAAACACCATTTTTCTATCCCAAAGTATGATTTCCACCACGTAATGCATCCATCTGGGAAAGCTCGAGGTGGGTCTGGTATCTTAGTAAAAGAGACCATTAATTATCACCAGGGTATTCACTACTGTACAGAAGAAATACAGGCAACAAACATAATCGTGGAAACGCTTCAAGGCTCCTTAACTGTATCGTCCATTTATAGTCCACCTCGGCATAACATTAAAAAAGACCAATATATTAGTTACTTCAAAACTCTAGGAAATAAATTTCTGGCATGCGGAGATTACAATGCCAAGCATACTCAGTGGGGGTCTCGCCTAACAACACCAAAAGGAAGACAGCTATATTGGGCTATAAAGGAGCTCAATTTAAGGACCATATCACCTGATTCCCCGACTTACTGGCCCTCTGACCTAAACAAGTCTCCAGATCTTATTGATTTCTGTGTCTCAAAAGGTATTCCACTGGGTTCTGAAACATGTGTATCAACTCATGACTTGTCATCTGATCATTCACCGGTTTTCCTAACCTTGTATTCTCAGAAACACAAAGAGTATCAGAAATGCAAACTTCACAATAAGAAAACAAATTGGGACAATTTTCGTTACCTAGTTAGTAATACCATAAACAAAAATATACCACTGAAAACAGAAAATGACATAACAGGAGGCGTAGAGCACCTTATAAGTGTTATTCAAAACGCATCATGGAATTCCACACCAAGGAACAGTTTTGAAAACCCTCCAAAAGCCTCTAATTCTGTGTTAAGAAAACTATCGGAAAAGAGAAAGGCAAAAAAACGATGGAAACGAACAAGACTACCCGAAGATAAACGTATACTGAATAAAGCAAGTTTCGAACTTAAACAATTACTGAAAAATTTAAATGATAAAAAGATTGAACAAGAAATTACTAACCTAGGTCCAACAATGGCGACAGATTTTTCTTTATGGAAAATCACTAGAAATATAAAAAACCAACCCAAAACAAATTATCCCATCCGTAAGCCTGACAATTCCTGGACCAAAAGTAATTTAGAAAAAGCAATGACTTTTGCCAATCACTTATATGATGTGTTTTCTCCTAATAGTACGGAGGAAACGCCATACTATATTCAATCTTACCTATCTGAAACACACCAACTTGATTTACCTATTAAGAAATTCACCAAAAAAGAAGTTCTACAAGCAATAAAGACCTTAAAATCTGGTAAAGCACCAGGATATGATTTAATCACTCCAAAAATATTAAAAGAACTACCCACTGAAGGCATAGACTGCATCACTTTCATCTTTAATGCTTGTTTAACTCGTAATTTTATCCCTCCACAGTGGAAAGTCGCACAAATTATAATGATACAAAAACCCGGAAAACCGGTAGATCAAGTAAAATCGTATCGTCCAATAAGTCTACTACCCATACTATCCAAACTACTCGAAACACTTTTTATTAGCAGGTTAATGCCTATTATTGAAACTGAACACATTATTCCGAATCACCAATTTGGTTTCAGGAGAAAACATGGAACCATAGAACAAATACATCGCTTGGTCGAGACAATCAATTCAGCTTTTGAATCTAAAAGCTATTGCACCTCGGCATTTCTAGATATTTCTCAGGCTTTTGATAAAGTTTGGCATGATGGCCTGTTGTACAAAATTAAGAGATTTCTTCCAATAAATTACTTCCTATTTATTAAATCATACCTAGAAAATAGACTGTTTTATGTTCATGAATCTGGTGAAATGAGTGACTTGAAACATATAAGAGCTGGTGTCCCCCAGGGTAGTGTAATGGGCCCGATCTTATACCTTCTGTTTACAGCCGACCTTCCCCAAACAGAAACTGCTGTTATTGGAACATTTGCTGACGACACAGCTGTCTTAGCCACAAATAAAAACTGTACTGTTGCAAGCAATTTGCTGCAAAACTATTTGAATGAACTGTCGATGTGGTTAAAATGCTGGCGCATTAAAGCAAATGAATCAAAGTCTACCCATGTAACATTCACACTGAATCACGGAAATTGTCCCCCAGTTTACATGAATCAAATAGAACTTCCTATGAAGGATGATGTGAAATACCTTGGTTTACATTTAGACAAAAAACTGAAATGGACTACCCACATTAAAACAAAAAGGAAAGCTCTCGATATACAGGTCAATAAGATGCAGTTTCTTATTGGACCGGCATCAAAAATTTCATTTGAAAATAGATTGCTTATATACAAATGTATCATAAAACCTGTTTGGACGTATGGAATCCAATTATGGGGAACTGCTTCAAATACTACAATAAAAATACTGGAACAATTTCAGACAAAAACTCTGCGAAAAATATCAGGAGCACCTCAATACATATCGAACAAGCGACTACTAGAGGAACTGAATATGAAAACAGTTGAGGAAGAAATAGTACACCAATTACAAAACTACAAATTAAGAATAGAAACACACCCAAATTCTCTTGCAGCTGGCCTGATGGCAAATCCGGCAACTTTTACACGGCTTCGAAGAAGAGCGCCACAAGATCTCGTTTAAAAATTTACATCTACTTTGTTTTACTAAATTAATAAATTAATTTGAATCCGTAATTAGGTAAATGTGGGCTCACCAATGGGTGAGCACCATGGTAAAGATATATTATAGAATTAACACCCAGAATAATGTAAATATCAAAATAGTGATAGAAGGCATTAATAAATTTGAATTAAAAAAAAAAAAAATTTTTATTCTAGACTTCTCTCATTTTTTAATTGTTTCTTATAGAACACCAATTATAGATACGTTTTCAGCTTCTATCGGCCATTTTGGTCAAGTAGTATATAAATTATTATCAACCCAAAATCGGAAATTTTTGAAAAAGAAAAATATTTGTTTAAAATATTCTCTTAAAGTGAAACTGTGTATTTTAGGCGATATTAGATTCTGACAAAATCCGGTGTTACTTCACGTTTATTACGGCAAAAGCCTTCTAGGTTCAAAATACTGACCCCACTTTGTTGAAGTTTTGCAAAAAAATAAATTGTGAGCCCATATCTCGAGAACTATAAAAGATATTCACACACGCTGTAATGGTTGGGAATCCCTGAATATATAGTTTTCATTCTGCTACCTCTCTTCTGCGTTGTCGCTTGGGGATGAGACGCTAAGGATTTCTCCACCTACACTCTGACAGCCTATTTCTGTTATCCGAATTCTAGTCATCGTTCGCATACAAAACGAAAATCAGCTGATTTGGGTTTCTCTAAGCTCTATCTAAATGACAAGTGAGACGAAAATCAATGCGAACGAAAAAGTAACGTTAACCACCAAAATTGGGTTTCTCTAACTCCATTTATTTATTTATTTACACGGCTAATAGCAGCCGGGGCATTACAAAATTTAATTTTTCAATTCAATTAAATATAATTCAATATTTCAAGTGGGCCAGAAGGGACCCTATAGGTCTGTAAGGACCACGGCGTGTCAGAAAGGACTCCCAAGCTAGTTATTCGAGATGGGTTAGAAAGGACCCCGTTGAGTCAGTAAGGGCTCTGCGGTACTCAATAAGGTTCAACATACGATATATAAGCAGATAGGCCAGAAGGGACCCCATTGAACCAGACAAAGCTTAAAAAGTGCCACCATGGGCGGTAAGGGCGCGGAAAACAGGATAATAGAAACAGCAATTGGATGAGCAGGATCAAAATTTTTTTATAATACATCTGGAAATTTAGAAGGCAACACCCCTTGGATCAGAAACTCTGTTGTTAAAATTAAGAATAATTTCCTTGATGGCAGGAATCGGATCGGTTAAAGAAATCAATGAATAGACCGAATTAAAGTTTTTACACAAAACATTAAAGGGATTAAATAATTCATAGTTACATAGTCTCACACAAGTTTACATACGGTTAAAAAAATTATATCTTTTTAAGTAATAATATTTTAAAAAATATACATATATATCCTTTAGTTTTAGTAAATTAATTTGAAAAACAAAGTATTTGTTAATTTTCAAGTAGATTTTTTTGGTGTTGGTTATAAACTACAACAAGAAACAGGTTTAGTTAAGAGGTAAAAAACTCAGGGGTATGTAAACTTGTGTGAGACTGTGTATGTCTGCAAAATTCCGTCTTTATGAATACAAAGTTCCTAGTTATACGATTTGGAACATTGTAGCAATTTCTCGATGTCAAGTAGTGTGTATCAGTATCTCCATTAATAAGTTTAGTGAGAAACACAATACCGTGCATAAACCGTCTACGTTCGAGAGATGGAAGATCAATTAACATAAGACGACTGGAATATGGAGGTAAATGGTATAAAATATTCCAGCCAAGCCCCCTCAAAGCAAAAATAAAAACTGCTTCTGTACAGATTCAATGCGATCAATAGAACAACGATAACTCGGTGACCAGATAAAGCACGCATACTCTAATATCGGTCTAACCAGAGTCGTAAAGACAGTGCTTTTTTCCAATTTGAATAGTATTGAGTTTAATTGACGACATCTTTTCATACAAAAATTCTGATTAGACCGCCAAAAGCTTAATAAACACAACTATATTGCCATTAGGTTAGGTTAGGTGGCAGCCCGATGTATCAGGCTCACTTAGACTATTCAGTCCATTGTGATACCCCATTAGTGAACTTCTCTCTTATCACTGAGTGCTGCCCGATTCCATGTTAAGCTCAATGACAAGGGACCTCCTTTTTATAGCCGAGTCCGAACGGCGTCCCACATTACAGTGAAACCACTTAGAGAAACTTTGAAACCCTCACAAATGTCACCAGCATTACTGAGGTGGGATAATCCATCGCTGAAAAACTTTTTGATGTTCGGTCGAAGCAAGAATCGAACCCACGACCTTGTGTATGCAAGGCGGGCATGCTAACTATTGCACCACGGTGGCTCCCATAGAATTTGATTTTTATGAGGTGGTATTAATCCTTTTAATCACTATAGTTATTTATGGTATTTTTTTGTAAAGTTTAGCGACGAGTGCAGAATTTCTGAACTCGAAAAAGATGACATTAAAAACGTTAATATTAAATTCACAAAAGCACTCATAACAGAAATAAGATATAGACAACCCGGAATAGTAAATGCAGTCAGCGGTCGAGAATCCTCCGTCAGGACAATTTGCCAATATCCGTCTTTTAAGTCAAGTTTGGTAATGAGATTTGCTTTAGGCAGGCGTGAAAGGATTCCTTCGATGCTAGGAAGAGGATATGCATCCTTCTCTGTTACTTGATTAAGCTTTCTAGCATCGAGGCAAAGCCGTACCTTGTTTGGATTGACTACCAAACGCATTGGCGAGCTCCAAGGTGATTTTGAATGCTCAATAACACCAAGGGCAAGCATACGGTCAATTTCTTTATACATGAGGCTCTCGACTGCTGGCGACACCGGATAATATCGTTGTTTAACTGGGTCAGAGCAAGTTATTCAATTCTATGTTGGATCAGACTAGTCCTTCCTAATCCTTGTTTCTCACAGTTTGGAAAAAGATCACTTACAGCCAAAAGCCGCTGTTTTTGATCCAAGGTTAAAGGATAATCAAAGGAAGAAGCAGATTCTTGACTTTTGCATTCAATTGAACGAATCGAAATGTCTTTTGAGTTGCCTTCATTGGAAGATGAAACAACACTTCCAATTATTTTTGGTACCAACTCAAAGATTTTCCAAAAATCAATGCCGAGTATCAATCTTTGATCAATTGATGGTACAATTAAAATTCGTAATTTTTTGGTCACATCCCTAAAAGTCACATCAAAATTCAAATATCCTAAAACACGTAGTCTGTTTCCACTAGCAGTTTTCACGTAGGTGTTAATGTATTGAAAATCCTTATGATTTGAAAAATCAGTTGCAGCCAGATCAGCGCCAATGCATGATACATTAGCTCCTGTATCTAGTAAACCTAACTCCGTAAAATTCAAAAATTTTATCGCAGCGTAAAATCGTTCATCCGATTTATTGTTTATAATGGATGAAATTTCAAATTTAGAAGCAAATTTGCGATTTTCGTAATATCGGCGTAATCTTAAGGTAGGACGTTTAGGTTTTTCGCATTTGAAAGATGATAAGGTGGATACTCCGAAAATGTCGTTACGGCGTCTAATGTAATTTTCTAGCTTTTGGTGGTAAGGCATGATCGGGTATATAATCTTATCTAAATCCTTTGGATCGGATTCAGATTTTTTTAAAATTCGAATATCAGAATTTTGGTTCATGTACTGGTTAAGAATATTTTCCTCTGACTCATATTGATCTTTGGAATGCAAATCCGATGATTTTTACCGGTATGCATTCAGAATCCATTAGTTTTTTGAAATTGGATATTTTTTAGTTACGCATGTTGGACACTGGGGCTTGTAATTGTTTTTCGCACCGCATCCATAGAAAATGATAGTTCTGGCCTCGATGCAGTCATCCCACCTATGGCCAAGCCCATCACAATTCCAACACTTCACTATTTTAGATGGAGCTTGTATTGGTTCCACGGTCAGATCGGTTGAAGGACTTTCCGAAGGGATTTCACTCTCTATACTATCAAAATCGAGCTGAGCAACCTGCCTTCGGGTACCACTATTCGGATGAAAGCGTGAATTTAAATTTCTGCGAAATGGTTCCTCATTAAGCAATCCCTCTCTCATTTGAACTAATTTTCTCAAATGTGATATTGAAAAAATTGGAACAAAGAGAAGTTCATGGCTAATTTCGGGTCGTAAATTTCTGGCAAGAATTTAAATTAATTCCTGTTCAGGAATTGGGGTCTCTAATTTATCCAACAGAGAAGCGACAGATTCATAAAATGATTCAAACGATTCGTTAGGCTTCATTTTACTACTTCGTATTTCCTTCTTTATGTCAAAACTAGATCGAAAATCTTTATATTGGTATTTAAGTGCTTGGCAAAAAGCATTCCATTCAATAGCGTCGACTTCCTTATGATAACGCCAATACCATTCGCGAGCCTTTCCACTCAAAAGAACGTTAAGATTTTTGCACACAAACGAAAAATCATCATTAAAATTATCATGGGTCAAAGACCGAATTCTATATAAAAATTCGTCTTCAGTAATACCATCTGCAGAACCATCAAATCTTAAATTCCAATTACGTATTATTGACGTAATTTTGTCGAATCGTAAGGCACTAGCCTCATCAAAGGACGAATCTACCGGAGTAGGGTAGGTAGGTATTGAGCCACCGTGGTGCAATGGTAAGCATGCCCGCCTTGCATACACAAGGTCGTGGGTTCGATTCCTGCTTCGACCGAACACCAAAAAAAGTTTTTCAGCGGTGGATTATCCCACCTCAGTAATGCTGGTGAGATTTGTGAGGGTTTCAAAGCTTCTCTAAGTGGTTTCACTGCAATGTGGAACGCCGTTCGGACTCGGCTATAAAAAGGAGGTCCCTTGTCATTGAGCTTAACATGGAATCGGGCAGCACTCAGTAATAAAAGAGAAGTTCACCAATGTGGTATCACAATGGACTGAATAGTCTAAGTGAGCCTGATACATCCGGCGGCCACCTAACCTAACCTAACCTACCGGAGTAGAAATTGGTGAATGAATTTGATTCTGACTAATTCCTGTCTGACAAGGATTATCTGTGGTATTTTGACTTCTATTAAAAGTATTAGAATTGGGACCAAAGCTATTTTGGTTTGAATTAGGATTACTTGATGAAGTATTTTGTACATTCGGAACAAGATTCAAATTCCTAAGCAGTCTGGACATTGTATTCTCGATAATCTGGTTCAATTGTGCATAATCGATTGCCGATTGATTATGTGGAGAAGTGGGTTGAACTCTCGTTTGTGCTCTATTAGGCCGAGAAGAATTATCAAAATTTGGAGGTTGAGGAACTTGAACTACATTAGTTTGTATATCAGATATATCGGTGACATAATCAATAAGTGGGCTGTGAGGATTTTCCTGAACTAAACTCTTGGCAAAGTTTCGAGTGTTAGGATATCTAGCCATTGCACCTCTATGTTTACCACGACCGGCATATTTATTTTTGCTTTTTGGCACATCTTTTTTAATATCTGATAAATTGCAGGGTTTTTTTACAGTTTGGACATTCTGGAGTTTCAGAAAGATGCTGTTCCAAACAGATACGGTGAAACGAATGACTACAAGCAGCTAATGTCAATATATCCTGATCTTCAGCAAAAGGTTCTTTGCATACTAAACATTGAGGATCTGTAATTTCAGTATCCGAAGTGGGAGGAACTCGTGTCGTTGGAGTTCTATCCACTATTTTTCCAATTATGATCTATTTAAAGAATACAAACAAAATCTAAGAATTTCAAAGTTTTTCCTATCTGGAAAAATCAATAAAAATATTGAAAAATATTTTTCATAAGTTTTCTTACAATATGAATGATAAGGGAAAATAAAATTTTAGGCTTTTATTTGACGAACGTAATTGATAATACAATAACCAAATTGGGCTATTGATACTAAAATGGAATTTAGTGAAATATTCGAATTGCGACACACAAAACCTAAAAACTCTCCCGTCTCTGGAGAACCTGACAATAAAATGCAAACCTGCAAATATATTGTAATTCCTAGAAATTCCAGGCGGTTTGTACCTAAGTCTTCAACTCAATAATTGCTAGATTCACACAAAATAATAATATGGATGCAAATATAACATTTCATGTATAACATTTTGTTAGTCAAGAGAAGGAAACTAGAAGAATCTTTGGTCGACTTAATCGAAAATTCTACTCAAATAGACGAAATCCTAAAGGCTAATAGTTTCATCGCTCAAATAACTAATGCAACACGAAAAAAATGCTATATAGTGCACGGTGAACTTTAAACAAAATAATATGAAAAGTAGAAATTTGTTGTGGAAAGCAAGAAACACATTTTCATAAATTTTCCCATAAGGCAAATTAAGATTTATTTGTTCTGCTGGCCCCACAATGGGCGCCAAATTATGTAATGGAACGTTTTGATTAACCTTGGTTAATGGTGGAAGTTGTTGGGAGATAGAAGTGGACGGGCGGGAGCCATTGAATCGACTAGCGGTCAGCCGGGTGGGGTGGTTTCTTGTCCACGAAAATCCCTCTACCAGACGGGCGGGAGCCATTGAATCGACTAGCGGTCAGCCGGGTGGGGTGGTTTCTTGTCCACGAAAATCCCTCTACCAGTTAACGTTCTCAACACAATTAAATTTTTATAGACTCCCTAGGTGCTTTCTTTTTAAAAATAATTTTTGAGCGGAGAAAAATATATGTTGGCAATAAGCATTTAAATGGTTCATAAATGCCGCAAACATGTTTGATGTATTACATGGTCGGGAAAATCACGTACCTGACCATTCAATTTGTTTTACTTTACTTTAACATGTCTAGAACCATTACATGGCCATAAGGACCATGTACATTGTTTTCGTGAACATTTAATTTTTTAAAATTTTTTTGCAGCAAAAGAATTTTATAAAAACATTGAGCAGGTACACACGATTTCTATTTTGCGCGTCAGTCGTGTGTTGATTGTTGCTTGGAATAGACAGAGAATACGGAATTGCTGTGTTTTGTGTTAACTTATTTATTCAGAAGTGACACGTGGTTTAATGTGAACAAAAAAAGGGAAGTGTAATTGACAAAAATGTACCTGATTTTGTTCTGCATTTTGATATATGGTATAATTTATTTTTATTTGCAGTTACATGATGTCTGTGTTTGTACATTTGATGTGCACGAAGTAAATATGGAATGATTACTTATTGTTGAAATTGAACCAAAATAGAGTTTTAAAATATGTGATGTTTGCTTGCACGACGTTACAAATACAAATAAACAATGAATTAGTTTATATAAAAACAAATAAATAAAGTTAATTTTGTGTTTTCTTTTCTCAAGTGGCGTCCTTTTTTCGACGATGAAAAAAGTTTTTTCATACAGATCATAACATTTTAGGTTGTGACCATCTACTTTTAACTGGGAAAAAACATTTTGACGAATATCATAACGTTTTAGATCGGGACCATTGACTTTTGATTCAAACTAAATTTTTTTATCAATACAATAACATTTTAGATGAGGACAATTTTATTTTTCTCAGAACCATGTTCACTGAGCCAACATGGTTACATGTGAAAGTAATACATGGTCGCCGGAAAAATAGGTCCTATCATATTATTTTGCTCTTCGAATATGATTATGGCAATCATGTTTCTTCTCTGCGTGTAGGTGTATACAGTAAATATTAACACGAACCCACAACATGCCTGATAGATTTACTATATTAGGTATATAGGAATTCCTTTCCCGGTCTTTCCTAGAAATTTGTAGACTGCAGTAAATATTATACCCCCAAAATAGTCAACAATGTATATATACGTTGTATGTACTGAGTTTTTAAATTAATATATAAGCAATTTATTGAAATAGTGTTTCTTTTCTTTTACAGCCAAGTGTACTATGTTTCCTTATCCAAGTACAAATCGTTAATATTATTTTAGGACTGGTGATATGATATGGCTATAAAAACGATGATATATGAGCACTGAGCCGTTATGTTATGTAAATAAAATTATATTATTGACCGTAGACAATGATAATAAAATATTATACTATTGTTAAAAATTGTTTACGCATTATCTATCAACACAGGCTGGGAATTGTTATATTATTTTTTTTATTGGCGAAGGTGAGTATCATGAGTTTGTTTCGAAAAAATATTAAACAACTTTAAAAGACTTACGCTGTACAGAAGTTTCATATCACAAATCGAAATAATTCTGCAACTTTTGAACGGATAAAGATATCAGCATAATTTTTATTTTTTCTTTGTGTGAAAGCTGAAGTGTTTTCCTCTAAGTTCGTAAGTTTGTGGGTCCCTAGTGGGTGTTGAAAGTTGGTTCGATGATTTTTTCCTTGGTGGATAGAGCTTGTAAAATATATCCGTGCGTGTGGACTAATATCTTTTAAAGTTCGCAAGATATGTAACATAGGTGGTATTCTCGAAAAATTTGACAAAAATTAATGCAAAATTTTGCCTTTTTCGAAAAATTTGGTCAAAATGCTGTATTTTTTTGAAATTCCAAATTGTGAAGTCTACAACTTTTAATCTATAAAACATAGGTACACAATGTTTGCTTGTAAAATACGTAGACTTTTATAGAGAATGCAGTTAAGAAAAGAAAACAAGGATCCGACTTCTTCTCCTAGGTTCAAAATACTGACCCCACGTTAAAATTTTTCAAAAAATTATTTGTATAGTTTTTAAGGCTTGAGGTCATGTTGTTATAAAACAAAATAAAATCTTAGTTTTTATAGTGTTTTATTTTTAATTCTTTCCAATATTTCGAACACCATCGTTGTCCGTCCTCAGGGAAATTAAATTTTTTAATAAGACAAAGTGACTTGCTCGCCACTGCGTTTGAGTTTACACTTTCCAAAAAATAAATTATGGGGCCCAAATCTCGCGAACTTTTTTGTAGGGTTTTACAAGTTCTATCCAGCAAAGAAAAAATCATCCAAATCGGTTCATAATTGAGAGATAGCTCGCATAAATAGATTAATTCCGCATTCAACTGAAATATGAGACTATTCGTTACAAAAAGCTGTGTTTTAAGCTCATAGAATCGGTAACAGTGTTTGTCGGTTGTTGCCACATTGAAAATAAAGTGATTTAATACTAAAAAGCTTAAAAATTTTGATCACTATATTGCAATTTGTCATTGAAACGAACATAAGGATTGCAAAGACATATAACAACAAACATAATTGTGAGAGCAAAAAGGCATAAATTGCGGCAAACCAAATGTCATATTCTCGGAGAACTCTACTTGTCATCGTTGCCATCGCAACATGTTAACAACCTGTTAACAGCCCTGGAATTTATTCTATATGTGATGGGACTTTACCCAATGGTTCGATTTGGGTATGCAAATTGTAATAATTATAAAATAGGACTTTACCATGTAGGGTCGATTGTAGCATGGTGAATAAATATATGTGGGAAATCATAAAATAAAATAAAAACATATGAATGAAGTGAAAATGAAAAATGATTTAAATTAAAAAAAAAACTATTTTATTGGTATTCGAACTCTGAACCTTGGGTTTCATAATAATGATCGTTATGCACGGGCCCATCATAAGCTAGGAGGATGCTGTAACTATTAATAATGGGTTTGTTCTAGTGTATCTCAGTATAATTTCTTATGCTATTGCATTGTTTCATGACTAAACGCTATTCCGCCAATGTTTTGTTTCACATATGTATTGGGAGACATTTTCGAAGTAGCAGAGATTTTCCAATTAATTGGAAAAACTCTTGGGAAATATACTCAGCCCTTCCAAAGCGCATCTTTTTATAAATACGGGCAAAATGGCAGTTCGATCATCTCTCTCTTGGAAGTTGGACGTACTGTGGCACAAATTATTTTTCTTTTCATCGAATTCTACTCCATATACATGTAAAATTTTAGTAAGTAGAAACTTGAAGCACATGATAAAGATTTTTTTGTCTGTTTGTTCAAGAGACACTATTTTTATCAGGATTTTTCCTACGAATTGGCGCCTACAAAAGATATTTTTCCTGCAAAATTTTATTAAATTTCTTGGAGAAATCTGGTGATTGGCCTTAATTATTTTTGGTTTTATATTCATCCAGTTTTTCACGTGCTTGTACTCCTTTGACCATTTGTCTTTGTCATTGGGATCCATTTTACTCTGCAATCCTGATTTTTGATTTCAAAAAGGTAAAATTTAAAATATTCATTGGTATACATATACCAATTTACTCATTTTTGGTAACCTCTTTGCCTTATAGGAATCATTATCTTGTATTGAATCATATCCGACTTGCAATCACCTTTTATTGGGAACGGGAACCCCTCATCGGAAATCCGCAACATTTGCCGATATTTTGTGAATTTTTGCTCGTCCAAGTGGAGAGGAATTATTGGTATTCTAAAGGCGTCAGTGTTGGCAGAGTTCTTTGTTTGTAGCGAAAAATCACCTATATTACAAGTGAAAATATTCACATAAAAGACAATTATTCAACATTCAGAAGAAATCTACAACTTGTTAGTGTATATTAAATCTTCAACTAGTTAGTGTATATTAAAATCGGCGGAAATCCAGTGAAGGCTCCTTCATCGGTGGACCTATGAAAGTGTGAGTACTCAGTTTCATTTTCCTTATTAAAATCACTGCATTATCGACCATCAAAAATACTGTCTCCGTGGGTAATCCCCAAATAGATCATATTGACTACACCAAAAGTCCCAAAAATGTGAATACAGGAACACTGTTAATGGTTGGAATGTAGGTGAGTACCTTTTTATGCAACCCAAATCAAAAGACTTGTAAATGTTCCTATAATTATTTTGCCATCCACCCACAAACCAGAGCTTAGCCTAGTGGGAGAAGCTCAGCTTCACAGTTGTAAGGTTGGCTGTTCAACCTCGCTCATGGGCATTTCAATTTTTTTTCTGTTTGTTTTTTATTTGCGATTACAAATTAATTGTTAAAATATGTCTTTTGATTTATAGTTGTAGAAAAAGGATAAAATAAATACTTGTTGAAGTTGTATCAACACAGAAAAAGTGTCTCGTAAATTTAAGAAGATTTTTACAATAATTTATTACAAGAAATTTCCAGAATTTTAGTTCATTTTTCGTATCTTCAACGAAAATTAACTACTCGAAAGGAGGTCCCTTGTCATTGTCATTAACATGGAATCAGGCAGCACTCAGTGATAAGAGAGAAGTTCACCAATGTGGTATCACAATACACTGAATAGTCTAAGTGAGCCTGATACATCGAGCTGCCACCTAACCTAACCTAACTACTCGAAAGGAAATTTTACAAATTCTAAGTAGCAATAGTTTAGTTCACGACCTACAAAATACGATGGAAATTTCCTTAAAAAATTTCTAAACTGGTAGTTAAAAATTCGTTTGTCATACTATAAAACTACTTGTGAAATGTAAAGTACTTTCTAAATAATAAGTGCAATTTACTATAAGATTTTTTGTATGAGAAAATATTTTTTTACCAAAAATGAACTTGAAAGTGAATAGCAATTTCTTACGGACAATTCCTATAGTTAATAATTGTTGGTAGAAAATTACCCAATGAAATATTTTTAGTTCACATGTAACTAAATTTAAAGACATTTTATAGTCAAAAATGGTAGATAACATTTCATGAAGTTTTTGCAAATTTTAAGTTAAACGTTTTATCATTCATAAACTGGTGTGCCTTTACGACTATCATTCTTAGAGTAAATTATCAGCAGATGCGATGAACTACTGCATAGTACAGAGATCTTTATCGGCATAGAGGAATGTGATTAATGTAAAGATGGTGTTACTTGAATTTTGTTTGAGTGAGACTAATGCATTAAGGTAGGTACTATGTTCGGTTTCCGCAGCGAAATCCCATACAAAACCAAAAATGCGAAAAACTACCGAAATATTTTTTCATTTGTGATACTTTGTTTTTTTCGAGTTGAAAAACTGACGTAAAGCGCATAGTCCATAATTAGATCGTGTTAAATCCTTCCATATGTTGAGATTAGTTAGTTTCAAAACATGGCGCCATTTGTAATGCGAATTAAGAAATAATTTATTTATTCAAATGATTTGTGTTAAATTATAATGCAAAAGTGGTTCGCGTTGTTATTTAAAATTGTTATACGATCGATTGACGAAATAAATATAACATGGAGTGGTATTTTCGTAATAAACTAGCAACCCCCATCTAGCCGCCCCCTACTACATGATTGAATAGAAATAATGTATATAACATGAAATTTATAGAAAAATGTAAACAAATAAAGCTCTATTTAGCGAAGTTAATTTTACAATCGTTTCTTTTTACTGGGCATCGGGATAATAAACACAAATTATGCTGTCATTTCATGGTAAATATAAAGGAGGCAGTGCTATTGATGATGCAGTACTATGGTTGCAACGAATGGAATCACAAGAATAATTTGCTATGTTCCAAAAATAAAATTAGTTGTTCTGAACAAAGTTATACCAAAAATAAATGGTAAATGTTAATGCCACATAAATAAAAAGTTATACCCTATACAGGGTTTTATAATTTAGTGCATATGTTTGCAATACCCAAAAGGAGACGAGATAGACACATGGTGTCTTTGGCAAAAATGCTCAGGGTGGGTTCCTGAGTCGATATAGCCATGTCCGTCTGTCTGTGAACACATTTTTATAATCACAGTCTAGATCGCAATTTAAGCCCAATCGACTTCAAATTTGACACAATTATGTGTTTTGGATCAGAATAGAACCCTATTGATTTTGGAAGAAATCGGTTCAGAGTTAGATATAGCTCCCATATATCGTTCGCCCGACATGTACTTATATGGGGCCAGAAGCCAAAGTTTTACCCCAATTTGGTTGAAATTTTGCACTAGGAGAACAATTAGTAGTATAGTCTAGTGTGCCAAATTTTATTGAAATCGATTCAGATTTGGATATAGCTCCCATATATCAATCTTCCGATATGCACTTATATGGGCCCAGACGCCTGAGATTTACCCTGATTTGGTTGAAATTTTTCACTAGGATTACAATTAGCAGTAAAGTCAAGTGTGCTAAATTTTATTGAAATCGATGCAGATTTAAGTCCCGATTTGGACTTATATGATCACAGAAGCCATAGTTTTAGCGCAATTTGCTAAAATTTTGCACTAGGAAAACAATTAGTTCAGATTTAGATATAGCACCCATATATATCTTTCGCCCGATTTAGACTGATATGACCAAAGAGGCCAAGTTTTTACTTGAATTTTGTTGAAATTTTGTACAGGGAGTAGAATTAGCTTTGTTGCTATGCGTGCCAAATTTGGTTGAAATCGGTTCAGATTTAGATATAGCTCCCATATATATTTTTTTTGATTTCGAGAAAAATGATCAAAATACATTGTAAAATCGTCACTGTTAGTCGAAAACTTGTAAAACTAACTCAAATTGAACTTTATTTCTAATAAATATCTATCGCCATGGGGCGTTAACCGATTTAACCGACTTAAATTTTAAGTCAAAAAATTTCTAAGAAGTCTTAAATATATTGTCGGTTCAGATTTAAAAGTATGTATATGGGAACATAAACCTTTATATATATCACCCAACAAATTTGGAGGATTTCAGATGGTATCGAAAATGTAGATCACAAAGTGGTGCATATATAGTCGGCCCGCCCGACTTTAGACTTTTCTAACTTGTTTTTATTTAAATAGCAAAATAATTTTCATGTATTGCACTCATGCTTGCAATCATTTTGGACTGATGTTGATCAGCGCGATAGGCTGGAATGAAGCGATTTAATTTAATTGTTGCTTTTAAATTTCACTCAGCGACATATATCTTGCATTTTATCAATTCAATTTTATTACGTGACTGAGATAGTCTCTGGTATAGAACTCTAACATTCCTTTGTGACGAATTATAAGTCGGGAACAGTGACTTTGGCTTAGGAACTACCCTTGAACGTGAGTTATGGGCTTAAGTTTATTGAATTTGAATATGAAGTTTACATTATACACTATACTTTCGTTTGACAAAAAATAATAAGGAAGTAACAATATCGTAAGACGAAGAAAAAAATATATATGTGAGAAAAAAAAACTAGATGAAAATTTATTGAGTATGGAGTGGTGGTATTAAGTATGAGAATGGTATGGTTTGTATTTCCATGATGGCTGCACAAAAACCTTTCAAAGAGTTGTACAGACAGCCACCACATGTATGAGTTTTTGGGTAAATCAACATGACCTTTTACTTTAACATGGATTTTCGATGTATTGAAGCGGCATTGTTCTTTGCGTGCATGATAGGGAAATTCATTTCAAGTTCAAGTCCTAAACCTCCAATTTTCTCAATGGCATCATAAGCATTATCGGGCAAACCACCATTACAAGCTGAATCTGTAGTATCACAATCTAATAATTCCTGCTCGGAATATTGTTCCAGTTTATCAGTCCTGACCTCATGCAAATCTTCGACATTTCCGGTAACACTAAAAGCCCAGCAAGAGCCACATTGACCTTTTCTCTCCAATCGAATTCTTTGGGCAATTCAATGTCTGGAATTTCAGTTTTAGGGGTTAAAGCAGCATTACCCTCATCTCGTTGCCACATGCCGGTACGTTGTTTATATTCGGTACTGGTCAAATCAGCAAATTCAGTGATACCATATTTGGCACTACCACGCTCATATGCATCCAAATCCTGTATGATTTTTAAATTTTGCTTGAAAATTCTCACACGCATTTGTCTTTCCATGGTGGTGTGACAACGACGATTTTAAGATATTCGACTTTATTCAAACTATGATGATTTCGTTCCTTATGTGTCTTTTTTTCGGCATATTCCAATGAACGAGTAGCGTTTTTCACCAATTGTTTTGTTGCTGAATTAAGTTTGTTGCTGAATCCGTTCAGCAATTGCTTCGGATGTAAAAGTTTGCATAACAAATTGACGGAATCCATTTGGATTATTATTGTCCAGTGCTTTGTGAGATTTGGTTCAAAACAATTCAAAAACTGGTAGAAAAACACTTCAAAAAAATTATTATGAATGCGTGTATGTAAACAATCAGCTGCTGCGTATGTATACGTAAAAATATTATGACGTTTGGCGATGTTGTCAATTAAATTGCTGAGAAATAAACGCAGAATAGCTCCAAAATAGCTGTTTTGACGAAAAACCAGGAAACATTGTCCTCCCTTTTGACGAAAATCAAATCTGATATGCTCGTTGGGTACGTCATTCAACAGATTGAAGGAATCGAAAAACTCAAACTGATCCAGTCTGAGCTGTATGTACTCCTTGTAGGTCATCAGATGAAGCCACATCGCACGAGAAAATCCTACAAAATTTTTTTTCTTGTCTTGAAACCAAATTAATGGTTCAAAACAAAAAGTGGTGGAGAATCCACATGTCACTTTGAGACGTGTGTTGACAAAATATTCAAAATCAAAAACGACAACATGATTCTTGATCATTTCTTCTATGGCCACGTTTTTCTCCATTTTCTTTAGAAGTATTTTCAAGACTGTTAGCTTTTCTAAATAAAAACCATATATATAGGGGCTTTGAGAAGCTAATTCATTTAGTCTATTTAGTAAATCCATAATACATGACAACTCTCAGAAGGAATAATTATGCGGTGTTGGATTTCCAGTTCTGCCACGGCAACGATAACAGTATTTATATAAAAGAGTTATCATATATGGGCGGTTCTTCGATTGTACCCAATTACTTCCTTTTCAAACGACCTTTTGATTTCCGAGAGCTAACCAGAATGGGACGTAAAAAAAACATTTACTGTCGGAAATTTGTACATGGACTGGATTGGATGGATGGTGGCATAGACTACATCAATGTTGGCGATATTCTCTCACCACTCAATTGCTATGATTATATCTTCTGCTTTGGGAAAGCCAAAAAAGATTTTCTAATGAAGTATTTAAATGTTAGAATCATAAATCTAGAGTATAAAACAAGCTTTTCAAAACTGAATAACTATTATACATCATGTGAAATTCATTCTGATAATAGATTTAAGTGCTCTCTCAATAATGTTTTCAAAATTTTTGTATATTTAGAATCGAATTTCTGTCATGTACAAAATTTTATTAATGAAAAAAAAAAAAATAAATAACTAAATAATAAAAAAAAAACAACAAAACTTTTTTTTTATTCTTATCATCATTCTATAGCTTTATTTGATTTGGTTAGAAACAGTAAAGTTAATCCACACACTAGAAATACATGAAAAATATTGTAAAAGGTGTAAACATAATTTGCTTCGAATATATTATGTTTGCTTTTCGCTCCCGCTCGCTCCATATTCAATCCACAAATATTATATCCTATTGGTCGAAGTAGGTGATCCAACTCTTCCTCACACAATGGAATATTATTCGTAGCATATCGTCTCAACAATGGACAAATCGGTGACCATCGCATATGTTCAGAAATAACATCATCATCGGTCTCCCAAGATTGTATTTCCACATGACAGAAATAGCATTTCACCTTATCATTTTCACCAGTATAGAAAAGACCACTCTTTGCCATATCATTCCAATTTTTTAGCTTTCCCGCCCAAGTTTGAAATGTCTTACATCGCTCATCTTCCCGATAGAGTAGGCTTTCGTCTATGAAAGGCACTTTTAAATTCATAACGGTAACCATTTTGTTACGGCTTTGATACGTTTTAGTGCGAGCAACTTTTTTTTTGTACTGTGATCACGATCAGATATGATTATGCTTTTATTCACATAAGAATGCACATGTTTCCTCCCTTCACACTCACATTACCAATACGAAAAAAAAGAATGACGATTTTAAAAAAGTTTCAAAGAAGAAAAAAAAACTTGAAATTGTTTCTTTTTTCTTTCCCTCCCATCCCCTCATTCCAAAATAAAGTAAAAAAAGAATGTAATTTAAAGTATCAATGGAATATATGAAAATTTATTTATTTATTTATGTTTAATTTCCTTAACCTAATAGGGTACATAAAATTTATCTGGAGTTATCAAAATTTCATTTAAAACTAATTTGGTAATTTCTGCTCCTTCTTTAAGGGGTACTTTCGTGATGGAAAACGATCCTTCATTCAACCGCTTAATATCATCCTCGCTCAATGAGTTGAATCTTGATGGTAGATAGAGGACTCCATCATTGAGTTGAAGTACAACTTTTTCCCCAAATTTGGTTGATGTCCTGTATGCTCCTCCAATTAAGTATTCCAAGTTTATCGCCAACTCCTTCATGCTTAGAATTCTTTTAAAATTCAATGAATTAAAATTTTCAACGAGAGTAGAATTGCTGCTCATCTTGATGCTCGACACTTTTCTTGCTGATATTTGAAACTGATTGCTTTGAAATTAAACAGCTCCCCTATTTATACAAAATTTGAGCAATAAAAAAAAAAAGCTTCATTATTTTCACTATTTCCCAAAACAAAAAAAAAGCTCTTTTTGCTTATGATTGAACCATAATTTTCTATGAAAAACTTACATTTAATCTTTCGTCATATTGTATAAGTTATTATTCTAAGTGTAACGTCACTATTACAACACAACATTAAACACAAATTTTAAATAATTGTACAAATAATCCGACAATGAGAGAAGACCCAACGCTAAAATTACAAAGGAAAAATAATAAAATTATAATGGATTTATTTAAAGCGGAATACATCACAAAACAAGAAAAATTTCACTTAACGTCCAACTCTGCCACAGCCCCAAGACTCTATGGACTCCCAAAAATCCACAAAACCAACATGCCTTTACGGCCAATCTCATCCTCAGTAGAAGTCCCATGCTACAATCTATCAAAATATATTGGTGACATTTTGAGCAACATTATATTGGAGAAATATAATATAAAAAACTCAATGGAACTAAAAACCCGATTAGAGGAAGTATCTCTGGACGAAGACGACATCTTAATATCCCTGGACGTGGTATCGTTGTTTACCAACATACCTATATACTTAGCAATTAAAAACATAATGACTCAGTGGAAAACTCTGGAAAAACATACAAAAATACCAAAGACACAATTTCTAAACATTCTCCAATTCTGTTATTCTCCAATTCTGTTTAAATGACAATAACTATTTCAATTATAATAATACAATATACAACCAAATTTATGGTATGCCGATGGGAAACCCACTTTCTCCTACAATAGCGGATATCGTTCTTGACACACTATTAGAACAAGTATTAAATGATCTAGAGAAGAAAAACATAAAAATTAAATTAATTACTAAATATGTAGATGACCTATTTGCAATAATAAGTAAAAAAGATGAAGAAATAATACTTAAAGGTAGGTACTATGTTCGGTTTCCGAAGCGAAATCCCATACAAAACCAAAAATGCGAAAAACTACCGAAATATTTTTTCATTTGTGGTACTTTGTTTTTTTTCGAGTTGAAAAACTGACATAAAGTGCATAGTCCCTAATTAGGTCGGCTTTAAACCCTTCCATATGTTGAGATTAGTTAGTTTCAAAATATGGCGCCATTTGTAATGTGAATTAAGAAATAATTGATTTATTCAAATGATTTGTGTTAAATTAGAATACAAAAGTGGTTCGCGTTGTTATTTAAAAATGCAATTCGATTGACGAAATAAAAATAACGGAGTGCTATATGTATATAACATATATAACAGCATCTGGTTCTGTAGCCGTTTCTGCCACAGTAGCATCTGCCCTCACATCCCTGACACCCACAATTGCAGCCACTACATCAGCTACAGTGAACAACTCCAACATAGCACCCTCAACACCTGCCACGACCACAGTGGCTGTGACCGCAAATATTGTATTGCAACAACCAAATACAACGGCCGCCCAAGTAGTGAGTGGTCCCATTGGGGTGGCAGCAAATACTACTCCAACATTAGCCACTATTACTAATTCTTCAAATGCAATATCGACTGTTGCTGCCGTTAGTAATACAAATGCAATACTAATGCAATGGAGGTTTCACAATTATCCACAATAGTATCACCAGCAGCTGGATCGAATGTTGTTGTTCCCACCACTACAATGGCTTTAGCAGGAGCTACCGTGGGACTTAAGTCTGGTCCAGATATTACAATGACATTGAACCGTATAAATACGGCAGAGAATGAAGTTGATGTTGAGGAATGTTTACCAGGTGATGTTGTTAAATTGGATTTTGCTGGCGAAGAAGTGGCTGGGTGAAATTTTACCCCTAAGGAATGTCTTCTAGGAGTTTCCAATCGGCGACCGGTGCCCGTTGGAAACTCCGCCTATTACAACAGTACCATCATCGCTTCAGCCATCAGCAACAATAGCATTCCATCAGCGTCATATTGTAGAGATACAACCAGGCCACCATTTATCATCATCCCCTGCTAATTTAGAATTGACTAATGTTATGCAACATAATGTTTGCACAGAACACGAAGAAGTAGAAGAAGCTAATTGTCATAATACTGCAGATGTAATCGATGAAGATTTATTTTTTAAAATATGCTTAAAAACGATTTCGTCTTATCTCTGTAAACCCAGTGCTTCTACATTCAACACCCATTTTTTACAAAGAAATGAATTGTATTTTTTTTTATTATTTTACCGCTCCTTGTAATTGCTCCCTTTTCCATTTGTTAAGCGAGCTCGTTTTTTGTGTGTAAGAGGCGTAAATGAATGAGAACTGAACAAAAGAAATGTTAATGCAATTTTAATTTTTAATGGAAACAACATGAAAGCTAAATATGAGAAATGATAATTAAAAATTTTTAAATATAACAATATTAATGAAAGAAAGCTGATAATCCAGAAAAGAAAACATTGTGTTCTAGTGTCTTTAATTAGTGTATAAATGTACAAATTAAAAAAAAATAATAATAAAATTATAATCGAACTTGTTTTATTTTTATATACCGGGGTATAGGTAATTGGGTGGTCTTATACGTTTTATACTTTTTAATATAAAATTAGTAAATTTTTCTGAACAAAGTTATATCCAAAATAAATGTTTATAGCAAATAATTAAATAATTTTTATTTAAGTAGCAATGATGTATTCATCATTTGTCCAAAATGATTGCGATAGGCTGGAATGAAACGATTTAATTTCGTTGTGGCTTTTAAATTTCAGTTAGCGGCATTCTTGCATTTTATCAATTCAAAACACTGGTTGAATTTCATAACGTGACTGAAATAGTTATTGGAACTTATACATTGGGAGAGTATAACATCCTTCAGTAAACCAGCCAATTGCTTCTCAATGTATTAATTTCAGTCAACGAAGAGTCTGGTATAGAACACTAACATCCCTTTGTGACGAAATATAAGTCGGGAACAGTGACTTTGGCTTAGGAACTACCCTTGAATTTGAGTTATGGGCTTAAGTCGGTTGTTCCCCCCGATGTAACAACATTGGCAAATGAAATGGCATTATTATCCTTTGTGGGAACCGTGGTGGTGACCACTGGATTTGAAATTGCTAGTGAGGCGGCAACAGCATGGTATTGCAATGCGATTGTGTAGATATTGTGGACACCAACGAATTAAGTTTGTTGATGAATGAGTCCATTGCTGCTCATGATGTAAAAGTTAGCATAACACCGGAATTATATGTTTTTTTGATGTGCGTTACAAATTGACGGTATCCATTTGGAAAAGCTGAAGAAGACAATGTACCACATGTTGTAAAAGCTGTTGCAGAATGTGGTAAGACACCAGGGGTAGAGCGGCTGGAGCTTTATTCTTAATAATTTTTGCAAAACAATCCAAAAACTGGTAGAAAAACACTTTTCAAAACAATTATCATGAATGCGTGTATGTAAACAATCAGCTGCTGCGTATGTATAAGTAAAAATAGTATGACATTTGGCGATGTTGTCAATTAAATTGCGGAGAAATAAACGTGGAATAGCTCCAAAATAGCTGTTTTCTTCGTTCGAAATGTATTGTCAACACTCTCATTTTTCAACGCGAAAGAATGGTTAAGTGAAGTTTTTTTCGTGCCAACAAACATAGTACCCACCTTAAAACATTCAACCAATATCACAACAAACTACAATTTACCATGGAAAAAGAAACTAACAATTGCCTACCCTACTTAGACATTAAAGTATATAGAAACAACAGAACAATCGTAACAGAATGGTATACAAAATCAATCGCATCAGGGAGAATTTTAAACTTTCATTCATCACAACCAATAAACCAAAAAATTAATACAGCAACTAACTTATTGATGAAAGCAATAACATTAAGCGACGATAAATTTAAAAATAAAAATATCAATAAAGTTAAAGAAATCCTACAACAGAACGCATTTCCTCAAAATATAATTGATAATATTACAAAAAATTCAACAAATAACAAATTAGACAACACAAACAAAACCACCCCATCTGGCAATCCCAAAAAATTCTACAGCTTCTCGTTTATTCCTAAACTAACAGAGAGTAAAAAGCTGAGAGAAATAATAGAGGACAAGGAAATATCATTTGCATACAGACCCAATAGAACAATAGCCTCTCTTTTCACATTTACAAAAACGAAAATTGAAAAAACACAACAGAGTAATGTTGTTTATGAAATAACATGCATAGGCAACAACAACGAAAACTGCAATCAATGCTACGTAGGAACAACCAAGCGAAGCTTAAGCACAAGAATAAACGAACATCAAACAGACATAAAAAAGGGAAAACAAACAACTGCACTAGCCCAACATTGCATTGAACGACAACATACACCTAACTGGGAAGATGTGAGAATATTAGATAGAGAACGAAGAGCAAATAGACGATACACTCTCGAGAGCTTGCGTATTCAACAAAAACAACATTGTGCAATAAATCGAAAAGAGGACAAAGACAACACCAATGCTGTCTACACCATAGCATTAGTATAGTTTACTTCAAACTGTGATCGTAGCCATAAGAAACAACAACTGTGATAACTTAAGTTAACTTTCGGATTATTTGTACAATTATTTAAAATTTGTGTTTAATGTTGTGTTGTAATAGTGACGTTACACTTAGAATAATAACTTATACAATATGACGAAAGATTAAATGTAAGTTTTTCATAGAAAATTATGGTTCAATCATAAGCAAAAAGTAAAAATATTGTTCTTTTTTCGTATATTTTATTGTCGTTGCCAGATTTCAATAAAGTAAATCCCTGAGGAAGATGGAAATCCCCATCGAAACGTAGGATAAAAATATGAAATAAATAATTTTTTATTTGCATATACTCATGACCTTGAAAGCCTGACTAGAAATTCTAGAAATCATATAAAAAACGAAGATACAATAAGGTCGATCTTTTTTATAAATAAAAAAAAAAAGCTCTTTTATTTTCTCATTCACGTTTATTTATGTATTATTTTAATCTTGTTTTTTTTTTATTTATATATATATATATATATATATATATATATATATATATATATATATATATATATATATATATATATATATATATATATATATATATATATATATATATATATATATATATATATATATATATATATATATATATATATATATATATATATATATATATATATATATATATATATATATATATATATATATATATATATATATATATATATATATATATATATATATATATATACATATAGATGAATGAAGATTAGCCTCCATTTTTGTTTGGTTTTTTTTTTTACTAACAATCACATGATTACCCCTCCATTTCCCAGTCCATTTTATTTCATCTGCTTCCCAAAACGAAAAAAAAAAGAAAAAACATGTCATTTTCAATTTCATTATTATTTATTTATTTATATTTTTTTTTCAAATATGAAAGACCCCATTGTTTTTCACCCTTCCCGAAATAAAAAAGCCAATTTCAAATTCAGTTTCGCATTCATTTTTATATTGATAGTTATGAATTAACCTATTATTGTTTGTCCTCTTTCCTAAAATAAAAAAATATTTTTTTTTTGCTTTTTTGTTCTTAATTATTTATTTGTAATTTTTTTATTTTTATTTAATTCTAAATTACAATTTTAAATTTTTTAATTTGATCGAAATTTTTTATCATTCCCCTCGAAAAAATCCTTATCCTTCCACTCGTCAAGTTCTTCTTGGTTTTTTTTTCGCACCAATCCAATTCCTCCCTTGCAACTGATGATAGCCTTCGCTTACGTACCACTGCTGGAAGTGGTTCTTCTTCATCACTATCCAGCACAACCTGGACTTCTTCAACTGGCACGTTCCATACTCCTCCGAAACGGTTGCTTCCCACATTCGTCTTGTGACCATCATGTGCCCTTAATTCTACATCCTCATCAGCGTTTTGCTGCCCGGCTGGAGCAGCTCTTCTTGATGTTGATGGCTCCTCCTGGTTGTCATCAGTTCTTCCTTAATCAGAGTCATCATTCCAAAGATCTAAATTCCACAAATCTTGTGAATTTTGGGTTAGATCCAACATACGAATTGAGTGTTTAATTTTTTAAGTTTTAAATGAAAATAAATGTCTAGTTGTTAGGAATGATGAAAAACGAGTGTAATCCATTTTTTAAACTGCAGCCAGTATTTATAATTCATTTTCAAATTTCTAAAGAACAACTTATCACAAAGATAAATTTGTTTCTTTACGAAAAAGAAAAAAATAATCCCACACTTTACTTATTTGATTATCTGCGAATAGCACTTTCATATATAGGAAATATTAATCAAGCAGATATAGAAAATGTAAATATAAATAACATTCCTATTGAAACATTATATAGAAAATCTAAATTTAAACAAAGTAATAATCTAAAGATTGTAAACGACATCCAATTGACCCGTCATAAAATATTTCACGTTTCTGAAATTTTACATGTGGTTAAAGACAAATTCTTTCCACAAACATTGAAGCAATATCCGTGTTATACGAGTAACCAAAAACCTGACACATCATAAATTCATCATTCCATTTCATTTATTTTTCTATGGGACCACTCAACGAGACCACCCATCCGAGAGCAAAAATGCCTGCTTCACACACAAAACTATGTCTCAATCATATATTAACCATCCTTATCAATTAGCCTCATCACCTAGTCTCAATATCACTGCAATCCTAACCAAACGATCAAACGAAAAATGCCATACACACGCACACGCTTTTCCAACAATCATTTTATATTTTTTTCACATTCACTTTTCTTTATCCAACAACAACTCAAACACATCAGAACCCAAACGTGTACATTCAACATACACAGAACCACATGAATTTTAAGAAATTTTTTAGAATACAAGATTAGCAAGATCATATCTTTGGAGAAAGTTATAAATAAATCTATTTTCCCCCAATAAAATTTTTGGGATCCTCAAAAATCGAGTTTACAAAACCATCGAAATGCAACCAACTTTGATAAACCTTATCATCTTAAACATTTTTGGGATCCTCAAAAATCGAATTTACAAAACCATCGAAATGCATCTTTGATAAACCTTATCATCTTACCACCATCCGAACACCAACCAACGTATGCAACCCATGTAAAACAAGAAATCAATCATGCACACCCCAATAAAATTTTGGGGATAACCAACCTTTTTTAATAAACCTTATCAGGAGAAAGTTATAGATAAAACCATTGTCCCCCAATAAAATTTCTGGGATCCTCAAAAATTTAAACTTGATAAAACAACTTTCATAAACCTTATCATCTTATCAACCAACCAACATATGTAACCCCTGTCAAACAATAAATCAATTTGTAAGCCCCAATAAAATTTTGGGGATAATCAACCTTTTTTTGTTTACATAGCACTTGACCTAATTACATAAACCACTTGACCTATATCTCAAACGCAGAAAGTATCTCTACTATCCACTTTCAAGTTCATTTTTCGTAAAAAAATATTTTCTCATGCAAAAAAATCTTATAGTAAATTGCACTTATTACTTAGAAAGTAATTTACATTTCACAAGTAGTTTTATAGCATGACAAACGAATTTAAGTTAATAAGTTTTTTGAAGAAATTTCCATTGTATTTTGTAGGCCATGAACTAAACGATTGCTACTTAGAATTTGTAAAATTTCCTTTCGAGTAGTTAATTTTCGTTGAAGATACGAAAAATGAGCTAAAATTCTGGAAAATTCTTGTAATACATAATTGTAAAAATCTTCTTAAATTTACGAGACACATTTTTTCTGTGTAGTATAGTGGTACATAAATATAGGAAAATGTTAACTAATATATGAAATGCGTTCTACCTAATTTCTAGGACAATCACATCGTTCAATCAAATAAAAATGTCTGTGGCGCTATACGAAGTTCAACTTTCTTCAAAATCACAAAAAAAAATCTGGGTGCAATTTAATATATTTAATGTAAGAAACAAATATTTAATTTCAGAATAACCCCTTAAAAATTTGGAAACATTTTTATTACTCCACTGCTTGTAATTTAATAGTGAATTTGTAAGGATTCTTTAACTTTCACTGAAAAAACTGTGAACCCTTTTCCATTGCAAAATGAACTAAACTGTAGTAATATTGACCATGATTTAGCCCTTAAGATTTTTTTCAACTTGTCTGGTTTATAAATCTCTTAAATTTTAGTTCATATATAACATTGTATTTTAGTTCATTTTTACAACACCATAAGATTTATATACCCCTACCAAGTTAAAAAGTCAGTATTATTTTGGTTTACTTGCTTATTTTTTGGGAAACCCGATACTAACAATTGGTTAACAGTCTTTTTAAAATGTTGGCGACTAAACTATTTTTAAATCAATCATACCACAGTACAGAGAAATTAAATAATTAAAGGAACAACAAACCGTTTTACTATTTGAAAATTTTCATACATTAAAATTAAACTTTCTTTAAGCAAAAGTACTTTACTATAAAAATTTATGATGAAAGTTCTTAATACAATGTTTTATGTGAATAAAAATTATGACCACATGGAACAGAGAATAGTTCATTTGAACATCTGACTTATCCTTTTTTCATTCATCGTAGGTAATTTTTCACATATCTTGCTGGAAAAAATGGAAGCAATAATGAAAATTGTTAAAAATTAACACCATGTAATAAAATATATTTTATTTTTAATTCTTCATTTTAGCTTGTAACTTACCATATTTGGGGGCATTTTATCAAATGGTGTAAGGAATTCAACTTTTCTTTGGAAAACGTTTCTCATAAAATTTGTACCTGAAACAATTAGAGAAATATAAACTCATAAAACTGTGTTGTTATCGATGTGAAGGATATAATAAACTAAATATTCTAGTTGAAAGAAAGCCAAAGTTTTAATATAAAACTTACCAATTCTCTATTAAATTGTTCGCTGAGGGGAAATATAAAAAGTTGTCCAAATTTATTTGGGTTACTCTGAAATTAAATATTTATTTTTTACATTAAATAAAATTATTAAATAGGTTTTCAAAAAACCCAATGAAAAAAATAATAAAATGCATAAAAAACCAAATATTCTTGATAACCCTAGACAGTCATCATTCGTCAAAATGACGACACGTAATTTCATTTTCGATTTAAAATGCATTTTAGTCTATTGGGAAATGGTAAATTTAAGTTATACTAATTCGAGCGTTTTATGAATTGTTGTTTTATACTACTTAAAACCAAATTGAATAAGAAAATAAATTCAAGTTTGGTTCATTTTTTCGCTCACGATGAAAATTATAGCATCTTGAAATCAGCCGTAGTCAAAATGACGAAGGATGACGTTAATGTACAAAAAATAAGGATGACTGTCCAGGGTTAAAAGAAAGTTAAAGAATCCTTACCAATTCACTATTAAATTACAGGCAAAGGAGTACTAAAAATTTGTCCAAATTTTTAAGGGGTTATTCTGAAATTACATATTTGTTTTTACATTAAAAATATTACATTGGTTTCCAAAAAAATTGATTAAAGAAATTCTAAAATAAGGTATTAAAAACATGTAATTTTGATGATAAAAAGGTCACAAAAACGTAAATATTCTAGTTGAAATAAAGCCAATTTTTAAAAGAAAACTTACTAATTCTCTATTTTTTAAATTTGTTCGAATCCATCTGGAGTTGCTCTCAAATTAAATATTGCTTTTACAACAAAGAAAAACATTAAACTGGTTTCCAAACAAAATAATTAACAAATAATAATATACATAAAAAATATTCTTGTTAAAAGAAAGTCATATTAAAAAATACTTACCAATTTATGAATAAACTATACGCTGAGATATAAAAAAAAATTTTACAAATTCATCTGGAATTGAATATTAATTTTTTACATAGAATAATAAAAATTTCAATACACTTTCAATTTCAACATATTTTCCTAAATATTCTTAATAACTTTTTTCTAAACTACCGATAAAATATTAATAACTTTCATTTAAAAGGTTTAATAAACAAACACCAATATATGTCTCAAAAATCCAAAATATTGCATGCCTTTATATTCCCTTTTCCCTTGTTGCATATCTGCTTAAAAGATGCAACAGCCCACGCCAACGCCAACTATACAACTGAAGCATGCCAAACAAAACCAAGCAAAGCCAAAACATTCCTACAACAACAAAAACACATGTGCCTTTATTGAAAACAACACCTCATCCAGCCAAATAAACCATCCACGAATAACAAACACACACACACAAACCACTAAATGAAAAAAAAATAAATAAAAACAACCCCACGCTCATGTATACACAACATACCCAGCCCTCACTATCATTTCTCATTAATGCATTACTCTCACTCAAACAAAACTCAAGTAACATCATCTTTACATTAATCACATTCCACTATGCCGATAAAGATCTCTGTACTATGCATTAGTTCATCGCATCTGCTGACAATTTACTCTTAGAATAATATTCGTAAAGGCACACCAGTTTATGAACGATGAAACGTTTAACTTAAAATTTGCAAAAACTTAATGAAATGTTATCAACCATTTTTGACGAAAATATCTATAAATTTAATTACATGTGAACTAAAAATATTTCATTGGGTAATTTTCTACCAACAATTATTAACTATAGGAATTGTCAGTAAGAAATTGCTATCCACTTTCAAGTTCATTTTTTGTAAAAAAATATTTTCTCATACAAAAAAATCTTATAGTAAATTGCACTTATTACTTAGAAAGTACTTTACATTTTATAAGTAGTTTTATACCATGACAAACGAATTTTTAACTACCAGTTAAGAAATTTTTTAAGGAAATTTCCATCGTATTTTGTAGGCCATGAACTAAACGATTGCTACTTAGAATTTGTAAAATTTCCTTTCGAGTAGTTAATTTTCGTTGAAGATACGAGAAATGAACTAAAATTCTGGAAAATTCTTGTAATAAATTATTGTAAAAATTTTCTTAAATTTACGAGACACTGTTTTTCTGTTTAGTATAGTGGTACATAAATATAGGAAAAGTTTAACTAATATATGAAATGCGTTCTACCTAATTTCTAGGAAAATCACATCGTTCAATCAAATAAAAATGTCTTTGGCGCTATACGAAGATCAACTTTCTTCACAATTAATATATTTAATGTAAGAAACAAATATTTAATTTCAGAAGAACCCCTTAAAAATTTGGAAAAATTTTTATTACTCCTCTGCTTGTAATTTAATAGTGAATTGGTAAGGATTCTTTAACTTTCTTTTAACCAGAATATTTGGTTTTTTTGTGCATATTATTATCTTTTTAATTAGATTTTTTGGAAACCAATTTAATAATTTTATTTAATGTAAAAAATAAATATTTGATTTCAGAGTAACCCCAAATAAATTTGGAAAACTTTTTATATTTCCCCTCAGAGAGTTAGTAAGTTTTATATTAAAACTTTGTCTTTCTTTCAACTAGAATAATTATTTTATTATTTCCTTCACATCGATAACAACACAGTTTTATGAGTTTATATAGAACACTTCATTATTTCTCTAATTGTTTAAGGTACACATTTTATGAGATACGTTTTCCAAAGGAAAGTTGAATTCCTTACACCATTTGATAAAATGCCCCCCAAAATATGGTAAGTTACAAAATAAACAATTAAACAATTATATATATTACATGATGTTAATTTTTAACAATTTTCATTATTGCTTCCATTTTTTCCAGCAAGATATGTGAAAAAATTACCTGCGATGAATGAAAAAAAGGATAAGTCAAAATGTCCAAACAGCGAGTTCAAACGAACTACTCTCTGTTCCACGTGGTCATAATTTTATTCACAAAAAACATTGTATTAAGAACTTTCATCATAAGTTTTTATAATAAAGTACTTTTGCTTAAAGAAACTTTAATTTTAATGTATGAAAATTTTCATAATAGTAAAACGGTTTGTTGTTCCTTTATGTTAATTATTTAATTTCTCTGTACTGTGGAATGATTGATTTAAAAACAGTTTAGTCGTCGACATTTTAAAGAGACTGTTAACCAATTTTTATTATCGGGTTTCCCAAAAAATAATCAAGTAAACCCAACTAATACTGACATTTTAAATTGGTAGGGTTATATAAATCTTATGGTGTTGTAAAAATGAACTAAAATACAATGTTATAGATGAACTAAAATTGAAGAGAATTATAAACTAGAAGAGTAGAAAAAAAATCTTAAGAGCTAAATCATGATCAATATTACTACAGGTTAGTTCATTTTGCAATGGAAAAGGGTTCACTGTTTTTTCAGTGAAGTGAACATGCCAACTCGATTTCGTTAATTTCGCGATTAGTTCATTTGAATATACCAAAGCTTAAACCAAAATCCAAAGACTGTTCAAATAAAGTGCTAGGCAAATCGAAAAACCAACCTGGCTTAACCTAGTGGTTGAAGCTCAGCTTCCCAGTCCGAAGGTCGGCGGTTCGACTCCACTTTGGGGCGAATTGACAAATGTTTTTTCTTTTGTGTTGTTTTTTCTTTTGTGTTGTTTTTATTAATCATTGAATTTTTATGTATTAAAATATAAAAGTCTTTTGATTTTGATTGTTACACAGAAAAAAAAGTGTCTCGTAAATTTAAGAAGATTTTTACAATAATTTATTACAAGAATTTTCCAGAATTTTAGTTCATTTTTCGTATCTTCAACGAAAATTAACTACTCGAAAGGAAATTTTACAAATTCTAAGTAGCAATCGTTTAGTTCATGGCCTACAAAATACGATGGAAATTTCCTTACAAAAATTCTTAACTGGTAGTTAAAAATTCGTTTGTCATGCTATAAAACTACTTGTGAAATGTAAAGTATTTTCTAAATAATAAGTGCAATTTACCATACGATTTTTTTGTATGAGAAAATATTTTTTTACGAAAAATGAACTTGAAAGTGGATAGCAATTTCTTACTGACAATTCCTATGGTTAATAATTGTTGGTAAAAAATTTCCCAATGAAATATTTTTAGTTCACATGTAATTAAATTTATAGACATTTTCGTCAAAAATGGGTAGATATCATTTCATGAAGTTTTTGCTAATTTTAAGTTAAACGTTTCATCGTTCTTATACTGATATGCATTTAAGAGTATTGTTTTTAGAGTAAATTGTGGACAGATGCGATGAACTAACGCATAGTACAGAGATCTTTCTCGTCAAAGTGGAATATGTTTAATGTAAAGATGATGTTACTTGATTTTTTTTTTGAGAGTGAGAGCATGCAATGCAATAATGAGAAATGGTAGCAAGTGATGGGGATGTTGTGTATATTTGAGCGTGGGGTTGTTTTTGTTCTTTCAGTGGTTTGTGTGTGTGTTTATTATTGGCGAATGGTTTATTTGTCTGGATGAGGTGTTGTTTTCAATGAAGGCACATGTGTTTTTGTTGTTGTATGAATGTTTTGGTTTTGCTTGGTTTTGTTTGGCATGCTTCAGTTGTATAGTTGGCGTTGGCGTGGGCTGTTGCATCTTTTTAGCAAGTATGTAACAAGGGAATATAAAGGTATGGAATATTTTGGTTTTTTTAGACATATATTGGTGTTTGTTTATTAAAACTTTGAAATGATAGTTATTAATATTTTAGCGATGAGATTTACGATGGCGAAGTGATGATCGGTAGCTTATTAAAAAGTTATTAAGAATGTTCAATATTTAGGAAAAAATGCTGAAATGGAAAGTATATTGAAATTGTTTTATCTAATTTAATTTTTATTATTCAATGTAAAAAATAAATACTCAATTTCAGAGTAACTCCAGATGAATTTGGAAAATTGTTTGTTACACCTCAGCGTATAGTTTAATGATAAATAGGTAAGAGTTCTTTTTCAATGTGGTTTTCTTTTAAAAAATAATATTCTTTATGTATATTATTATTTGCTAATTATTATTATTTTTTTTTTAACCAGTTTCAAGCTTTTCTTTGTTGTAAAAAAATATTGAAGTTAAGAGCAACCCCAGGTGGATTCGGGCAAATTTTTATATTTTTCCTCAGCGTATAATTTAATAGAGAAGTGGTAAGTTTTGTTTTAAAAATTGACATTCTTTTCACTAGAATATTTAAATTTTTATGACCTTTTTATTATCAAAATTACAGGTCTTTAATACCTTAATCAAATATTTTTGGAACATTTTTGTTACACCTCAGCATATAGTTTAATCATAAATTGGTAAGTATTCTTTTTAAAATGTGGTTTTCTTTTAAAAAAGATATTTTTTATTTATATCATTATTTGCTAATTATTATTATTATTATTTTATCAAACTAGTTTAATGTTTTTCTTTGTTGTAAAAAAAAATATTTAATTTCAGAGCAACCCCAAGATGGATTCAGACATATTTTTATACTCCTCCTCAGCGTATAATTTAATAGAGAAGTGGTAAGTTTCTTTAAAAAATTGGCTTTCTTTTCACTAGAATATTTAAATTTTTATGACCTTTTTATTATCAAAACTACAGGTTTTTAATACCTTATTTTAGTATTACATTAATCAAATATTTTTGGAAACCAATTTAATATTTTTATTGTAAAAAACAAATATTTAATTTCAGAATAACAATTTGGAAACATTTTTATGAATTGGTAAGCTTTCTTTAACATTCTTTTAACCAGAATATTTAGTTTTTTATGCATATTATTTCTTTAAAAAAGATTTTTTGGAAACCAATTTAATGTTTTCTATTTAATGTAAAAAATAAATATTTAATTTCAGAGTATCCCCAAATGAATTTCGATAACTTTTTAACCTCAGCGTACAATTTAATAGAAAATTGGTAAGTTTTATGTTAAAACTTTGGCTTTCTTTTGACAAGAATATTTATTGTATTATGTCCTTCACATCGATAACAACACAGTTTTATGAGTTAATATATTACTTAATTCATTATTTCTCTAATTGTTTCAGGTACAAACTTTATGAGGTACGTTTATCTAAGAAAAGTGGAATTCCTTACACCATTTAATAAAATGCCCCCAAATATGGTAAGCTACAAGCTAATTTAAAGAGATTAAAAATTATATTTTATTACATGTTAATTTTTAACAATTTTCATTATTCCTTCCATTTTTTTCAGCAAGATATGTGAATATACTAACGATGAATAAAAAACTAAGGAAAAGTCAAAATGTCCAAATAGCGAGTTAAAATAAACTACTTTCTTGTTCCACGTGGTCATAATTTTTATTCACAAAAACATTGTATTAAGAACTCTCATCATAAGTTTTTATAATAAAGTACTATTGCTTAAAGAAAGTTGAATTTTAATGTATGAAAATTTTCATAATAGTAAAACGGGTTGTTGTTCCTTTAATTATTTAATTTCTCTGTACTGTGGAATGATTGATTTAAAAATAGTTTAGTCGTCGACATTTTAAAGAGACTGTTAACCACATTTTATTATCGGGTTTCCCAAAAAATAAGCAGGTAAACCAAAATAATACTGACTTTTTAACTTGGTAGGGGTATATAAATCTTATGGTGTTGTAAAAATGAACTAAAATACAATGTCATAGATGAACTAAAATTTAAGAGAATTATAAACTAGACAAGTTGAAAAAAATCTTAAGGGCTAAATCATGGTCAATATTACTACAGTTTAGTTCATTTTGCAATGGAAAAGGGTTCACTGTTTTTTCAGTGTAACAATTACGCGGTGATGTTGTAAACAAAAAATGAACATATAAAAACTGATTTATTTCCTTTCGTGATTCTTTAGTTTCGATCAAATTAATTTAAAAGTTACCAAAATCCAAAGTCTGTTTATATACGTTGCTAGCTAGCTTAGTCTAGTGGGATAAGCTGAGATTCGCAGTTGTAAAGTCGTGGATTCGATCCCTGTCTCTTACGATGGTCAAATCAAATTTGTAATTTTATTTCGTTTGAATAAAAAAATGCACTTTGCAAAATGCAACGGCAATGCATTAACAAAAATAAATTAAAATGGCTTTTTGTTTTGGTCTGTAAAAGAGAAAAATAAAAATAGAATAATTGTTGCTGTAATTGTTTAAATTAGCGCGGATATTAAATCGAATTTAAATTTATTCGGAAATATTTTAATCGGTATTATTTACGCGATTACATGCCATCGAGAATCAAGATATGTAAAATACGTTACGTTGTTTTCCGTTTGAATTCTAGAAATATATTTGAAATCTCGTTTTTTTTATATTTTATTTATTTTGTTGTTTGATAGTTGACCTTTAAACTGTTAATTATATTTGTTTAGTTGGACTTGAGGTCATATGAATAAAAACAGATGTTGTTGTTTTTGTTGAGTTGTATTTTTATGTAAAATTATCCAATATTTCGAAACATCTCCGATGTTCGTCTTCAGGTAAATTTCTTTAAACAAATAACAGAACACATTTTACACATTAATAAACAAAAATATATATCAAAATCCAAAAATATTGATAATTACTTTTAGAAGTAAAGAACGATGAACTTATTCGCAAACGAGTAAATTTAAAACTAAAGTCTAATTTGATTTTCTATATTTTTGTACAATATTTCTATAAATATATGCACAATGGTCTGTATCAGTCTTAAAATTCATCCGTCTTTCTGTAGGTACATTTATAATATATAACATCTGCAGTGTAAATCTCCTCTTATAGTCGGTTTCTTGGCGTATGACCTGTTAGAGTGCAATGTGCTGCAAGCGCCGTCTTTTGCTCCAAGGGTTGTCAGTGGCTTTCTGATCAGATTTATGCCCTGAGATTCTAGTTTTTAATTTGGATTGATGATTTGAATCTTTTTGTGAACCCGGGAATATATGTCAAGGGTTTGTAAATTTTGGGTTCAATGTGGTCATGTTTGGTGTGTTTCGTTCTTTTACATGTTGAATTAGGTCATCAATCGTTTTATTCGGGAAATCATTTAATCTTCTTATAAAATTTGTAGCCGTATTCATTATGATTCGTCTAGGATGTTTGGCTGTTGGTTTGTGATACCAGTTAATTTTTATTCCATTTGTGTGCCTTAGAATTATAGTATCTAAGTATGGTCCTCTTCTGTTTCCATCGTAAATTGAATTTGTCTATCAAATGCGTTTAAATCTGATAAAGTAGCATGAACGTCATTTTTATTCAAAATACAGAACAGATCGTCTACCTATTTTGTCATTATTTTTGGTTTGATTGTCAATTTCCATTGCACTACTTCCATTGCAATATCGGTGAAGCTGGTGATCCCATTGGCATTCCTTTACGTTGTTCATACACCTTTTTATCATACACAAAATATCTTGAGTCCTTGATACAAACAGTTAACATTTCTATAAAAACATCGATCGGTATCTTTGTGTAGTCCTTTATTTCGTCCCATTTTTCTTTTATAATTTTAATCGCCAAATTTACCGGAATGCTTGGAAAAAGAGATATTACGTCGAACGAAATCATTGTTTCATTGTCCTCAATCTTAATGTTACTGGTTGTATTCTTAAATTTAATTGCGTCTTTTACATTATATTTGGAATCTTTCGTCAAAATTTTCAAAATATTCACAATATATTTTGATAGTTCATCAGAAGGGGAATTTATTGAAGAACATATCGGTCTTACAGGGACTCCTTCCTTATGTATCTTCGGAAGTCCATAAATTCGTGGGGCGTTATCAGTTTTACATATTAATTTCAATTTTTCGTTGGCGTCAATAATGTTCATTTTGAATAATTTTTCTACCAGTTTATTATATTTCGTCTGGAGTATTGAAGTTGGATCTCTTTTTAAGCGTCTATATGTACATATATCTCTTAGAATACTTTTCATCTTTATTTCATAATCGTCTTTATACATCGCTACGGGGTTTCCCCCTTTATCAGCAGTTAGAATAAGTAAATCTTTATTTTTTTAGATATTTTTGTGTCTCCCCCATTGTGTCAAGTATAAATTTCTCTTTTTTATTTGGTTTAGTCTTTTGTATGTGGTCATCTATAAGAGAAGCTAAACGTACTCTCGCGTTCTCTTGCTCTTCTTTATTGTCTAATGTTTGTATGCACTCATCGCCTTCAGCTATAACATTGAACAACGGGAAGGAAGTTGTTGTTGTCGGAAGAGAAAACTTGGGTCCTAGAGAAAGCAGCCATTTAACATTAGTTGGTATGGTTTTATTTCTGAGATTCTCAAACCAACTTGTTTTGTTGTTCATGCCTAGCTCTAGTTGTTGTTGTTGTTTCAATTCGTTTAGTTTTTTAATGTGAGTAGTTTTAATTTTATGGTTGTGTGATATTTGGAGAGTATTTTCACTCTCAATGAATTTGTTGTAGTCATCAGTGTTCATGACTTTGCTAAGTTGATCTTTAGCATTAGAAATCATTGTTGTATTTTTGTGTATTTGCATATCTTTGTATTGTATGATGAGATTCAATACTTTAGTGTGAAAGTTGTAGTTATACTTTTCTATTTTCTCGTTCAAATTTTGGCGGCAGTTGTTAGTATTGAAGATGTTATAAGGATGTGTTGTTGTATTAGTGATGAATTTTGGTATAATACCTGCTTGCTTGCATTTTATGAGAAATGTGGTTAATGCTTTTAGGGATGCTGTGTTATGACAGCTAAAATTGAAATCATTTAGCTGTAATGGAATTACAACACAAGTTGAGTTTACAAGTAATTTTGCCAATGCAAAATTACCTTTTTCTGCTAATTGCACAACAAACTTTCTCACACCTACCTTTTCGTTCATTTTGCAATCTTAAACTGCAAACCAATCTTTTTTTCAATTCAAACTTTCTCACACCTACCTTTTTGTTCATTTTGCAATCTTAAACTGCAATCCAATCTTTTTCCAATTGCAAAACACCTTTTCTCACTTACCTTTTTCCATTTTCTAATTCTGGTTCATTGAACCTATAATTGCAACTCAAGCTTCTGTCATTCACATGACCCAATTAAAGACCAGCTTTGTTTTTGGTAAAATATTGTTAACGTAATACACTTTGTAATAGCAATAAGAAAAATGTTAACGTAATGCACTTGGCAATAGCACTAAGAAGTATATTATAACCAAATTTGAATAATAAAGAGTAGATGATATCTCAACTTAGAACGAATCGCATCGTTTTATTACCCTCTCTTATTACCGAAGTAATAAGGGAATAGTTTTACTGGCGCAGTCGGTAGGATTCTCGAGGCATTAAAAAGATTAATGCCTGGGCATTTTAATGTCCTTTAAGAGAATCGAACGCGGGAAAAAAAATATAGTTCCAAGAACTATTGAAACAAAATAGACTTAAAAAAAAAAGTGATAACCTATATTGGGAAAAAGTGTGAAAAAAATTGCATCTTGAAAAATGTATTAAAAAAAAAAAAGAAAAATTAACACTTTCGAAAAAAAAACAAAAAAAAAAATAAGAAACAGAAACAAAAACAAAGAAATAGCAACAATACTAGACATTAAACAAAAAACCCTATTTGGAAAAATCTTTTTTTAACAAAATAGAAAATATGGTGAAAAATTAACAATAGACATTAAAAGACAGTGAAACAAATTTTACATTGAAAAATTTATATTTACAAAAAAAAATATATTGTGGAAAAAAGGAAAACAACAGTCAATAATCAACACCATTTCGATAAGCGAAAGTGACGAAGTATACGACATCATAGGACCAACCAACCATCAATCAACAGCAATAGTAACAGGATTTGAGGAGAAAAAGCTAGTAGCTGACGAGGAAGAAAGGAAAGCTGAGTAAGATAGTTTATATATTTTATCTAGCACTATATATATATTTGTATGTGCACTGCGACAAAAGAAAATAAGTAAAGAAACAACCTAAGATTGTTGTATAATTTTTTTTTATTACAAAATATTACTAAGAAAATACGTATATATATATATATATATATATATATATATATATATATATATATATATATATATATATATATATATATATATATATATATATATATATATATATATATATATATATATATATATATATATATATATATATATATATATATATATATATATATATATATATATATATATATATATATATATATATATATATATATATATATATATATATATATATATATATATATATATATATATATATATATATATATATATATATATATATAAATATTTGTGTACTGCGAAAAAAAACACACACACACATAATATCGTTCTCCATTAGTAAAGAGAAAAAAAACTTAACGGAAGATCTGCTTTTATTTGTAAAAAAAAAAAAATAATAAAGATTTGTTAATCACTCAACTTGTTCTGACAATAAGAGGAATTCGATCATCTTTTTTTTTGCGTTCTCCGCCCTTCATAAAGAAAATAAAGGAATTTAGAAAAAAAAAATTGTAAAATTTTGTTTTCTTTTGCCATCCGTATTTTTACAAACAAGACTAACCGACCATTCGACATCGCAAAGGATCGAAAGTATATTCTTTTTGTTGCCATTCAAAGACCCAGACTTTTTAAGAAATGCCTGACGACAATCAGACCCCATTATCTGTTACTATAGATCCCGTGAAATATTTGGGAAAACTCCCAGATTTCAACGGAGATTACAGGGACTTACAGACGTTTATTAATCTGATAGAAAGAATCCACCCTCTTCTTAGGCGTTATGACGAACCATCTCAATATTTGTTTTCTGATATAATAAAGAGTAAACTGAAAGGAAAAGCTAGGGAAATTATAGAAATAAATTGCCAGGCGCAATCTTGGCATGACATTAAGACAATACTTATGAATAACTTTGGCGAAAGACAAAGTTTAGAAGAACTGTTTGACAAACTAAAAAGTGTTTCATTCAGGACTAATAGCGTAGAATTCTACAATGACATAAAGACACGACTTAGAAGCCTCAACAACAAGACAATTACATTATTAGGACCAGGCGAAGCGACAAATGAATGTGCCAAAAATAATATGAAAACAGCACTTAACATATTTAGAGAAAAATTACTAGAACCGATGAGGACAATCATAACATGTAGAGACCCAGTCTCATTAGAAACCGCGATGGAAATATTATTTCAATCCGGATATGCATATCACACTTCAGCAAGTGGCATATTCAATTCTACCCCTAAACAGACCCAATACAGGCAAGGACAGGAAAATAAAAACGTACCCCAAAATAACGAAAAGAAGCCCCCTAATAACACCACATATCAGTATAATCGAAATTATCAAGGAAATAATCATAGACCAGGACCCAGTTAACACCAAAACAATAGGAATATTCAAGCTGCAAATTATCAACAGAAAGACAATCATTACCAACCCAATAGACACACCGGAAATGACCCTATTCATCCAAACAACCAGAATAGCCGATATTTTCCCTACGGAAACAGGCTGATCAGACCCAACAAGAATCGTATCAACAAACAGCATCCAGTTCTAGACCCACCACGGAAAGCAACCTACAAAATTTTCATTTTCAGGCCTCAAAGGTGAACTACCCCATATAGTAGTAAAAAATAACTTAAAATTTATTGTGGACACCGGAGCTACACATTCATTAGTAAACCCCGGATTGTGTACCCCGAAATGGAAGATAAATACCGGACCAGTGACACTTAAGACCCTCCAAAATAACGTACAATCTACTACAATATATAAAGTACCATTGTTAGAGTTAGGAGTTGAAAACGAATACTTTAATTTAATTGAATGCAAATTTCATGACTTTTACGACGGAATAATAGGAAACGATGTACTAAAGCGGTTTAAAGCTATCGTAAATTACGCAGACAACATTTTAGTTATTAACAATGTAAAAATACCACTTTTATATGCCAGAATAAATAGTATCCAATTCGTCGTTGCACACGAAAAAGGTCTCGTTCATCTTAAAGAACAACGTAACACTGAAGGAGATCTCATTCTTCAAGAAGGAATATATAACATACAAAATTTTAAGGTTGAACTAGAAAATTCAAAGGACCACTTAAAGGTTGTACATTTGGATAAGAAAGACCTGACAATAGTAAACGTTGAAAACTTTTGTATCGTAGATGAAGAATTTCAACAGACAGACCCAGTATTAGAACAAATTCGTATGACCCATATGAACTGCGAAGAAAAATCGACAGTAAAAAGGATAATAAAACGTTTTGAAGGAATTTTCTACCATCCTGACTCAAATTTAACATTTACTAATGCAATAAAACATAAAATAAACACTACGACCGACATCCCAATCTATTCCAAATCGTACCGCTATCCCTATATCCATAAGGATGAGGTACAAAACCAAATTCAAGAAATGCTTGACAATGGAATCATACGTCATAGCACATCCCCATACTCTGCACCGATCTGGATCGTACCAAAAAAGGAAGACGCGAGTGGAAAAAAGAAATGGCGATTGGTAGTCGATTACAGAAAATTAAATGAGGTCACTATTGATGACCGCTACCCAATCCCAAATATAGATGAAATATTGGACAAACTCGGAAGGTCAATGTATTTTACCACATTAGATTTGGCTAAAGGATTCTACCAAATCGAAGTCGATGAATCGGATGTGCATAAGACAGCTTTTACAGTCGAAGGTGGACATTATGAGTTTTTAAGAATGGCATTTGGATTAAAAACCGCCCCCGCAACGTTTCAAAGACTTATGAATACGGTTCTAAAGGAGTATATTAACAAAATATGTTTAGTTTACTTAGACGATATCATAATCTTCTCCACCTCTCTCCAAGAGCACGAAGAATCAATAAGACTTATTTTCAAACGGTTAGAAGAAGTTAACTTAAAAGTACAACTAGATAAATCCGAATTTTTCAAAAGAGAGACAGAATTTTTAGGACATATTGTTACCCAAGATGGAATTAAACCTAACCCAAAAAAGATTGAATGCGTTATGAATTTCCCTTTGCCTAAAACCCCAAAACAGATAAAACAATTTCTTGGACTTACCGGATATTATAGGAAATTTATTAAAGACTATTCATTAATTGCTAAACCAATGACTACCTTCTTAAAGAAGGATGCAAAGATTGACCCCTGTGATCAAAGATATCAACATAGTTTCCAAACCTTTAAGAAATTACTTACTAATGATCCCATCTTAGCTTATCCAGACTTTTCAAAAAAATTCACTCTCACATCGGACGCCAGCAATTACGCATTAGGAGCGATACTCTCTCAAGACGATCATCCTATCTGTTATGCTAGTCGAACACTTAACGAACATGAAATCAATTATAGTACAATTGAAAAAGAACTTTTGGCTATAATTTGGGCCACTAAATATTTTAGACCATATCTTTTTGGACGTAAATTCTTAATAGAAACAGATCACAGACCATTGACATGGTTATTTTCGATCAAAGAACCAAATTCTAAACTCGTTAGATGGAGGCTAAGACTATCAGAGTTTGATTATGAAATTAAGTACAAGAAAGGTACCAAAAATAGCAATGCCGACGCACTGTCAAGAATTGAGTGGGAACAAGTAAATATAAACCTAGTGGATATCCAAGAATCAATAATAAGAGAAAGCAGTTCGCCTATCAATATGTTTAAAAATCAAATTATAATAAATAAGATATCATCGGGTTCTGCACAAATAAAAAAGGAAACAATTTTCCAGAATAATAGGAAAACCATTAGAATAAAGTCGCTCGACAAAGAATATATAATCATGTTATTAAAGACCTATTTTGACCCAGACCATATAAACGCAATTATGATCGACGATGAATTTTATGATATATTTCAGAATACGTACTTCGAATTCTTTTTAGAAAATAAGAATTTCAGAATCATAAGATGTTTTAAGAAATTAGAAGACATAGAAGATGAACTTATGTTAACCGAGATTATAGAAAAGGAGCATTTAGATAAAAACCATCGAGGTATACAAGCAGTATTTGAAGAACTAAAGACACAAATATATAATACTAAACTTAAAATAAGAATAACCCAATTTATCAATAACTGTGAAATATGTACACTCGAAAAATATGACAGAAGACCTCCAAAAATTCCATTTAAAGTACAGAAACACCAAATAATCCAAAAGAAATAATACACGTAGACGTTTTCTATAGCTTATCTAAGTCCCTCTTTATGACAATAATAGATAAATTTTCGAAATTTGCAGTAGCATATAAAATAATCGGAAGGACATGGACTGAATTCAAGACTAAACTTCTCCAATATATAAACACTTACGGAAAAATAAAAAAAATAGTCGTAGACAATGAACTAGGTTTTAAAGCCATACCTATGCGACAATTCCTGAACGACGAAGACATAGACATTCACTATACCTCCAATAGCAATCACACGTCAAATTCTGACATTGAAAGACTTCACAATACCATAAACGAACATTTAAGACTCCTAAGACATGATGAACGGAACAAGGACGAAGACATAGAAGACAAGATAAATAGAATCATTGGATTCTATAATAACACAATTCATAGTACGACAGGTGTAAAACCTATCGACTTTATTTCGGGAAAAATACATGAGAGTAGATACAAGGAAATTCATGATAAAATAGCTTTGAAGAAAGAAGAATATATCAAAAAACTAAATGAAAATCGGAAAGACGTAGAACTAGAAGAAGGAATGAATTTCATAAGAGAAATTAGAGGAGGAAAAAATCACCGTAAATATAGAAAAATAGACACATTTAAACTGGACGAAGAACACATAGAAAGTAAAACAACCGGACACAAATATTATAAGACACATGTTAGACTAAAGAAGAAATACCAAGATAGAGACAATCCCACTGTTACTGCAACCAAATAATTCTTTTTTATTTTCAGACAATGGACAGATTATTGACCTTGACATTACTTACAACCATTATGGCTCAAAAACTGCATATCCACGACCTGAACAACAATAACGGATTCTTACCTATTAAAACAGGCATTTTTAGACCCATAGAACATTACTGTAAAGTAGTACATATCATAAACTTAACGGAGTACGATCAAACCTTAAACCTTATTTCAGGAAACAGATGTTAAGTGGGACCAAATTGGACACAAAACCTTTATTGAATACAATGTATAAGAATTTTGAATTACTAAAAGCAAAAGTCGACTCTTTGAAACCTCACTTTAAATCAAAACGCGGACTGATTAACATATTTGGAAAAGGACTTAAAATAATAGCAGGGACTATGGACAATGACGACAGGGAACAAATAGAAAAATGTATAGAATTTCTTCATAGTAATCAAACACATATATCAAATAGTATAAATGGGTTAACTCACATTAGCATGACAATGTCTCGACAGATTAGGAACATAACAAACCACATAAATAATCAACAGTACCAAATAGAAACATACGTAAATAGAATCAGGAACACAATACAAAAAAGACTATCAACAATAGAAGACGAAATAACATATATGTCACAAGTATATCAGATAAACAATGGCATCTCAATATTTCAAAGCCATACTAACGATATCGGCAACATAATTTTTTCTAGCAAACTAGGAATAATCCCGACAGACATATTGACCAAGACTGAACTGGACTTAATTCCCGACTTAGATAGTTACACGAATATCAAGATAACTGTAGCTTTTCAAGCACAAACACTTTTCATAATACTGAGAATACAAATATATGCAGAAATACCAATGTCAAAAATTTTATTTGAACCTCTTCCAAATTTTCAAAATAAGTCAATCTTTCTGAAGGAACAGGAAGTGCTTACTGATATAGACAAGAATGTATTTAGAATAAACGTTAAAGACGAGTTACGGAAAAATCTTGAAAAAATTGATGATCAGTGTCTAACAAATCTTTTAAAATCTAAAGAGGCAGAATGCCCAATGAAGAAATTACAAGAGCCAGAGATAGTGGAAGTTTTCCCCGGCTATTTAGTATTTAAGAATTATTATCAAAACTTTACACATAATTGTAACAATAAAGAAGATAATATTAAAGGAAACTTTTACATAGAATTCGAAAATTGTCAAATTAACACAACCGATAAAACCTATGAAAACGTATATATAAGAATACATGACAAATTAATTTTGAACAATTTTGTAACTAGAATTAAGGAACCTTCAAACGAAACTGTAAAAGATTTGAACATAGAATCTTTATATATGAAACAATTAGAGTACGAAGAGAACATGGAAGAATTAATAAATAAATCTAATCAAATAAAAACAATAAATCTAAGGATACATACAATAATCATTTTATCAATTTTAATTATATGTGTAACTTTCATATCAAAAACAAAGCAAAAATATATTATTTCGTCGGGGCCTCAATCTAACGATGGGGGTGTTATGACAGCTACAATTGAAATCATTTAGCTGTAATGGAATTACAACACAAGTTGAGTTTACAAGTAATTTTGCCAATGCAAAATTACCTTTTTCTGCTAATTGCACAACAAACTTTCTCACACCTACCTTTTCGTTCATTTTGCAATCTTAAACTGCAAACCAATCTTTTTTTCAATTCAAACTTTCTCACACCTACCTTTTTGTTCATTTTGCAATCTTAAACTGCAATCCAATCTTTTTCCAATTGCAAAACACCTTTTCTCACTTACCTTTTTCCATTTTCTAATTCTGGTTCATTGAACCTATAATTGCAACTCAAGCTTCTGTCATTCACATGACCCAATTAAAGACCAGCTTTGTTTTTGGTAAAATATTGTTAACGTAATGCACTTTGTAATAGCAATAAGAAAAATGTTAACGTAATGCACTTGGCAATAGCAATAAGAAGTATATTATAACCAAATTTGAATAATAAAGAGTAGATGATATCTCAACTTAGAACGAATCGCATCGTTTTATTACCCTCTCTTATTACCGAAGTAATAAGGGAATAGTTTTACTATGCTGCTTGGCTGTTACTTTTGGAATATTGTTGGATTATATTTTTCGTTTCGGTGTTATATCTACGTTTAATGTTTTTGTAACGTTTCATCTTGAAAATTTAGTTGTAAATTTACTCGTTTGCGAATAAGTTCATTGTTCGTTACTTCTAAAAGTAATTATCAATATTTTTGGATTTTGATAAAATTTTTCCTGTTATTTGTTTAAAAAAATTTCCCTGAAGACGAACATAGGAGATGTTTCGAAATATTGGATAATTCTAAAATACAACTCAACAAAAACAACAACAACAACATCTGTTTTTATTCATATGACCTCAAGCCGAACTAAACAAATATAATTTTATTTATTTTCATATATTATTGTTGCATGCCTTTATTCACTGAATTTATGACGTCCGATCTGGATGTATTTTATTTCAGCATTTTTTTATATCTTCGATTATAAATGATTTTTTCTGATATATGCATATCGTTAGGATAATTTTTTTATTAGGTAGGTTAGGTTAGGTTAAAGTGGCAGCCCGATTAAGATTCAGGCTCACTTAGACTATTCAGTCCATTGTGATACCACATTAACTAAAAGTACCTATTACATATGGGCACTTCTAGTTTTAACCGTTGAACCTTCTCGATTATTTTCTTCTGTTGAACCAACCAAATTGTTCCAAAAACATTAGCAGACTGCTTACGTTAACGTTTTCCAGGTCCGCCAGTAATCTGAAGGTATATGCCCCTAAAATTTGCTTACGCCTTACCCAAAATGCAGGACACTCACACAAGAGGTGTTTTTTTGATTCCTTTTCCTCCGCATCATGACAGCTCATACAATAGTCATTATACTTCGCACCAGTAGTTTTTTTAAAATAGCCTATCAGGCAGCGACCCGTTATAGCAGATATCAGGAGTGATATCTGGCGTCTCGAGAATACTAGCATATCTAGTGCGCGGTTTAAGTTTAAATGGGCCATATTTGCTTGGTGTCGTTACAACCCTTACAATTCTCCCTGGCTTAACCTAGTGGTTGAAGCTCAGCTTCCCAGTCCGAAGGTCGGCGGTTCGACTCCACTTTGGGGCGAATTGAAAAATGTTTTTTCTTTTGTGTTGTTTTTATTAATCATTGAATTTTTATGTATTAAAATATAAAAGTCTTTTGATTTTGGTTGTTAACAATTACGCGGTGATGTTGTAAACAAAAAAATGAACATATAAAAACTGATTTATTTCCTTTCGCGATTCTTTAGTTTCGATAAAATTAATTTAAAAGTTACCAAAATCCAAAGTCTGTTTATATACGTTGCTAGCTAGTTACGTTTAAATACAACTCAGGCTTAGTCTAGTGGGATAAGCTGAGATTCGCAGTTGTAAAGTCGTGGATTCGATCCCTGTCTCTTACGATGGTCAAATCAAATTTGTAATTTTATTTCGTTTGAATAAAAAAATGCACTTTGCAAAATGCAACGGCTTTTTGTTTTGGTCTGTAAAAGAGAAAAATAAAAATAGAATAATTGTTGCTGTAATTGTTTAAATTAGCGCGGATATTAAATCGAATTTAAATTTAATCGGAAATATTTTAATCGGTATTATTTACGCGATTACATGCCATCGAGAATCAAGATATGTAAAATACGTTACGTTGTTTTCCGTTTGAATTCTAGAAATATATTTGAAATCTCGTTTTTTTATATTTTATTTATTTTGTTGTTTGATAGTTGACCTTTAAACTGTTAATTATATTTGTTTAGTTGGACTTGAGGTCATATGAATAAAAACAGATGTTGTTGTTTTTGTTGAGTTGTATTTTTATGTAAAATTATCCAATATTTCGAAACATCTCCGATGTTCGTTTTCAGGTAAATTTCTTTAAACAAATAACAGAAAACATTTTACACATTAATAAACAAAAATATATATATCAAAATCCAAAAATATTGATAATTACTTTTAGAAGTAAAGAACGATGAACTTATTCGCAAACGAGTAAATTTAAAACTAAAGTCTAATTTGATTTTCTATATTTTTGTACAATATTTCTATAAATATATGCACAATGGTCTGTATCAGTCTTAAAATTCATCCGTCTTTCTGTAGGTACATTTATAATATATAACATCTGCAGTGTAAATCTCCTCTTATAGTCGGTTTCTTGGCGTATGTCCTGTTAGAGTGCAATGTGCTGCAAGCGCCGTCTTTTGCTCCAAGGGTTGTCAGTGGCTTTCTGATCAGATTTATGCCCTGAGATTCTAGTTTTTAATTTGGTTTGATGATTTGAATCTTTTTGTGAACCCGGGAATATATGTCAAGGGTTTGTAAATTTTGGGTTCAATGTGGTCATGTTTGGTGTGTTTCGTTCTTTTACATGTTGAATTAGGTCATCAATCGTTTTATTCGGGAAATCATTTAATCTTCTTATAAAATTTGTAGCCGTATTCATTATGATTCGTCTAGGATGTTTGGCTGTTGGTTTGTGATACCAGTTAATTTTTATTCCATTTGTGTGCCTTAGAATTATAGTATCTAAGTATGGTCCTCTTCTGTTTCCATCGTAAATTGAATTTGTCTATCAAATGCGTTTAAATCTGATAAAGTAGCATGAACGTCATTTTTATTCAAAATACAGAACAGATCGTCTACCTATTTTGTCATTATTTTTGGTTTGATTGTCAATTTCCATTGCACTACTTCCATTGCAATATCGGTGAAGCTGGTGATCCCATTGGCATTCCTTTACGTTGTTCATACACCATTTTATCATACACAAAATATCTTGAGTCCTTGATACAAACAGTTAACATTTCTATAAAAACATCGATCGGTATCTTTGTGTAGTCCTTTATTTCGTCCCATTTTTCTTTTATAATTTTAATCGCCAAATTTACCGGAATGCTTGGAAAAAGAGATATTACGTCGAACGAAATCATTGTTTCATTGTCCTCAATCTTAATGTTACTGGTTGTATTCTTAAATTTAATTGCGTCTTTTACATTATATTTGGAATCTTTCGTCAAAATTTTCAAAATATTCACAATATATTTTGATAGTTCATCAGAAGGGGAATTTATTGAAGAACATATCGGTCTTACAGGGACTCCTTCCTTATGTATCTTCGGAAGTCCATAAATTCGTGGGGCGTTATCAGTTTTACATATTAATTTCAATTTTTCGTTGGCGTCAATAATGTTCATTTTGAATAATTTTTCTACCAGTTTATTATATTTCGTCTGGAGTATTGAAGTTGGATCTCTTTTTAAGCGTCTATATGTACATATATCTCTTAGAATACTTTTCATCTTTATTTCATAATCGTCTTTATACATCGCTACGGGGTTTCCCCCTTTATCAGCAGTTAGAATAAGTAAATCTTTATTTTTTTTAGATATTTTTGTGTCTCCCCCATTGTGTCAAGTATAAATTTCTCTTTTTTATTTGGTTTAGTCTTTTGTATGTGGTCATCTATAAGAGAAGCTAAACGTACTCTCGCGTTCTCTTGCTCTTCTTTATTGTCTAATGTTTGTATGCACTCATCGCCTTCAGCTATAACATTGAACAACGGGAAGGAAGTTGTTGTTGTCGGAAGAGAAAACTTGGGTCCTAGAGAAAGCAGCCATTTAACATTAGTTGGTATGGTTTTATTTCTGAGATTCTCAAACCAACTTGTTTTGTTGTTCATGCCTAGCTCTAGTTGTTGTTGTTGTTTCAATTCGTTTAGTTTTTTAATGTGAGTAGTTTTAATTTTATGGTCGTGTGATATTTGGAGAGTATTTTCACTCTCAATGAATTTGTTGTAGTCATCAGTGTTCATGACTTTGCTAAGTTGATCTTTAGCATTAGAAATCATTGTTGTATTTTTGTGTATTTGCATATCTTTGTATTGTATGATGAGATTCAATACTTTAGTGTGAAAGTTGTAGTTATACTTTTCTAATTCTCGTTCAAATTTTGGCGGCAGTTGTTAGTATTGAAGATGTTATAAGGATGTGTTGTTGTATTAGTGATGAATTTTGGTATAATACCTGCTTGCTTGCATTTTATGAGAAATGTGGTTAATGCTTTTAGGGATGCTGTGTTATGACAGCTAAAATTGAAATCATTTAGCTGTAATGGAATTACAACACAAGTTGAGTTTACAAGTAATTTTGCCAATGCAAAATTACCTTTTTCTGCTAATTGCACAACAAACTTTCTCACACCTACCTTTTCGTTCATTTTGCAATCTTAAACTGCAAACCAATCTTTTTTTCAATTCAAACTTTCTCACACCTACCTTTTTGTTCATTTTGCAATCTTAAACTGCAATCCAATCTTTTTCCAATTGCAAAACACCTTTTCTCACTTACCTTTTTCCATTTTCTAATTCTGGTTCATTGAACCTATAATTGCAACTCAAGCTTCTGTCATTCACATGACCCAATTAAAGACCAGCTTTGTTTTTGGTAAAATATTGTTAACGTAATACACTTTGTAATAGCAATAAGAAAAATGTTAACGTAATGCACTTGGCAATAGCAATAAGAAGTATATTATAACCAAATTTGAATAATAAAGAGTAGATGATATCTCAACTTAGAACGAATCGCATCGTTTTATTACCCTCTCTTATTACCGAAGTAATAAGGGAATAGTTTTACTGGCGCAGTCGGTAGGATTCTCGAGGCATTAAAAGATTAATGCCTGGGCATTTTAATGTCCTTTAAGAGAATCGAACGCGGAAAAAAATATAGTTCCAAGAACTATTGAAACAAAATAGACTTAAAAAAAAAGTGATAACCTATATTGGGAAAAAGTGTGAAAAAAATTGCATCTTGAAAAATGTATTAAAAAAAAAAGAAAAAATTAACACTTTCGAAAAAAAAACAAAAAAAAAAAATAAGAAACAGTAACTATTAAAAAAAAAAGTAAATGAGGACTATATCGTGAAAAAAATTTAAGAATCCCGAAAAAAAAACAACTTTTACTAAAAAAGGAAAATACCGTGACAAAAAAAAACAAAGAAATAGCAACAATACTAGACATTAAACAAAAAACCCTATTTGGAAAAATCTTTTTTTAACAAAATAGAAAATATGGTGAAAAATTAACAATAGACATTAAAAGACAGTGAAACAAATTTTACATTGAAAAATTTATATTTACAAAAAAAATATATTGTGGAAAAAAGGAAAACAACAGTCAATAATCAACACCATTTCGATAAGCGAAAGTGACGAAGTATACGACATCATAGGACCAACCAACCATCAATCAACAGCAATAGTAACAGGATTTGAGGAGAAAAAGCTAGTAGCTGACGAGGAAGAAAGGAAAGCTGAGTAAGATAGTTTATATATTTTATCTAGCACTATATATATATTTGTATGTGCACTGCGACAAAAGAAAATAAGTAAAGAAACAACCTAAGATTGTTGTATAATTTTTTTTTATTACAAAATATTACTAAGAAAATACGTATATATATATATATATATATATATATATATATATATATATATATATATATATATATATATATATATATATATATATATATATATATATATATATATATATATATATGTATATATATATATATATATATATATATATATATATATATATATATATATATATATATATATATATATATATATATATATATATATATATATATATATATATATATATATATATATATATAAATATTTGTGTACTGCGAAAAAAAACACACACACACATAATATCGTTCTCCATTAGTAAAGAGAAAAAAAACTTAACGGAAGATCTGCTTTTATTTGTAAAAAAAAAAAATAATAAAGATTTGTTAATCACTCAATATTTGTTTTCTGATATAATAAAGAGTAAACTGAAAGGAAAAGCTAGGGAAATTATAGAAATAAATTGCCAGGCGCAATCTTGGCATGACATTAAGACAATACTTATGAATAACTTTGGCGAAAGACAAAGTTTAGAAGAACTGTTTGACAAACTAAAAAGTGTTTCATTCAGGACTAATAGCGTAGAATTCTACAATGACATAAAGACACGACTTAGAAGCCTCAACAACAAGACAATTACATTATTAGGACCAGGCGAAGCGACAAATGAATGTGCCAAAAATAATATGAAAACAGCACTTAACATATTTAGAGAAAAATTACCAGAACCGATGAGGACAATCATAACATGTAGAGACCCAGTCTCATTAGAAACCGCGATGGAAATATTATTTCAATCCGGATATGCATATCACACTTCAGCAAGTGGCATATTCAATTCTACCCCTAAACAGACCCAATACAGGCAAGGACAGGAAAATAAAAACGTACCCCAAAATAACGAAAAGAAGCCCCCTAATAACACCACATATCAGTATAATCGAAATTATCAAGGAAATAATCATAGACCAGGACCCAGTTAACACCAAAACAATAGGAATATTCAAGCTGCAAATTATCAACAGAAAGACAATCATTACCAACCCAATAGACACACCGGAAATGACCCTATTCATCCAAACAACCAGAATAGCCGATATTTTCCCTACGGAAACAGGCTGATCAGACCCAACAAGAATCGTATCAACAAACAGCATCCAGTTCTAGACCCACCACGGAAACCAACCTACAAAATTTTCATTTTCAGGCCTCAAAGGTGAACTACCCCATATAGTAGTAAAAAATAACTTAAAATTTATTGTGGACACCGGAGCTACACATTCATTAGTAAACCCCGGATTGTGTACCCCGAAATGGAAGATAAATACCGGACCAGTGACACTTAAGACCCTCCAAAATAACGTACAATCTACTACAATATATAAAGTACCATTGTTAGAGTTAGGAGTTGAAAACGAATACTTTAATTTAATTGAATGCAAATTTCATGACTTTTACGACGGAATAATAGGAAACGATGTACTAAAGCGGTTTAAAGCTATCGTAAATTACGCAGACAACATTTTAGTTATTAACAATGTAAAAATACCACTTTTATATGCCAGAATAAATAGTATCCAATTCGTCGTTGCACACGAAAAAGGTCTCGTTCATCTTAAAGAACAACGTAACACTGAAGGAGATCTCATTCTTCAAGAAGGAATATATAACATACAAAATTTTAAGGTTGAACTAGAAAATTCAAAGGACCACTTAAAGGTTGTACATTTGGATAAGAAAGACCTGACAATAGTAAACGTTGAAAACTTTTGTATCGTAGATGAAGAATTTCAACAGACAGACCCAGTATTAGAACAAATTCGTATGACCCATATGAACTGCGAAGAAAAATCGACAGTAAAAAGGATAATAAAACGTTTTGAAGGAATTTTCTACCATCCTGACTCAAATTTAACATTTACTAATGCAATAAAACATAAAATAAACACTACGACCGACATCCCAATCTATTCCAAATCGTACCGCTATCCCTATATCCATAAGGATGAGGTACAAAACCAAATTCAAGAAATGCTTGACAATGGAATCATACGTCATAGCACATCCCCATACTCTGCACCGATCTGGATCGTACCAAAAAAGGAAGACGCGAGTGGAAAAAAGAAATGGCGATTGGTAGTCGATTACAGAAAATTAAATGAGGTCACTATTGATGACCGCTACCCAATCCCAAATATAGATGAAATATTGGACAAACTCGGAAGGTCAATGTATTTTACCACATTAGATTTGGCTAAAGGATTCTACCAAATCGAAGTCGATGAATCGGATGTGCATAAGACAGCTTTTACAGTCGAAGGTGGACATTATGAGTTTTTAAGAATGCCATTTGGATTAAAAACCGCCCCCGCAACGTTTCAAAGACTTATGAATACGGTTCTAAAGGAGTATATTAACAAAATATGTTTAGTTTACTTAGACGATATCATAATCTTCTCCACCTCTCTCCAAGAGCACGAAGAATCAATAAGACTTATTTTCAAACGGTTAGAAGAAGTTAACTTAAAAGTACAACTAAATAAATCCGAATTTTTCAAAAGAGAGACAGAATTTTTAGGACATATTGTTACCCAAGATGGAATTAAACCTAACCCAAAAAAGATTGAATGCGTTATGAATTTCCCTTTGCCTAAAACCCCAAAACAGATAAAACAATTTCTTGGACTTACCGGATATTATAGGAAATTTATTAAAGACTATTCATTAATTGCTAAACCAATGACTACCTTCTTAAAGAAGGATGCAAAGATTGACCCCTGTGATCAAAGATATCAACATAGTTTCCAAACCTTTAAGAAATTACTTACTAATGATCCCATCTTAGCTTATACAGACTTTTCAAAAAAATTCACTCTCACATCGGACGCCAGCAATTACGCATTAGGAGCGATACTCTCTCAAGACGATCATCCTATCTGTTATGCTAGTCGAACACTTAACGAACATGAAATCAATTATAGTACAATTGAAAAAGAACTTTTGGCTATAATTTGGGCCACTAAATATTTTAGACCATATCTTTTTGGACGTAAATTCTTAATAGAAACAGATCACAGACCATTGACATGGTTATTTTCGATCAAAGAACCAAATTCTAAACTCGTTAGATGGAGGCTAAGACCATCAGAGTTTGATTATGAAATTAAGTACAAGAAAGGTACCAAAAATAGCAATGCCGACGCACTGTCAAGAATTGAGTGGGAACAAGTAAATATAAACCTAGTGGATATCCAAGAATCAATAATAAGAGAAAGCAGTTCGCCTATCAATATGTTTAAAAATCAAATTATAATAAATAAGATATCATCGGGTTCTGCACAAATAAAAAAGGAAACAATTTTCCAGAATAATAGGAAAACCATTAGAATAAAGTCGCTCGACAAAGAATATATAATCATGTTATTAAAGACCTATTTTGACCCAGACCATATAAACGCAATTATGATCGACGATGAATTTTATGATATATTTCAGAATACGTACTTCGAATTCTTTTTAGAAAATAAGAATTTCAGAATCATAAGATGTTTTAAGAAATTAGAAGACATAGAAGATGAACTTATGTTAACCGAGATTATAGAAAAGGAGCATTTAGATAAAAACCATCGAGGTATACAAGCAGTATTTGAAGAACTAAAGACACAAATATATAATACTAAACTTAAAATAAGAATAACCCAATTTATCAATAACTGTGAAATATGTACACTCGAAAAATATGACAGAAGACCTCCAAAAATTCCATTTAAAGTACAGAAACACCAAATAATCCAAAAGAAATAATACACGTAGACGTTTTCTATAGCTTATCTAAGTCCCTCTTTATGACAATAATAGATAAATTTTCGAAATTTGCAGTAGCATATAAAATAATCGGAAGGACATGGACTGAATTCAAGACTAAACTTCTCCAATATATAAACACTTACGGAAAAATAAAAAAAATAGTCGTAGACAATGAACTAGGTTTTAAAGCCATACCTATGCGACAATTCCTGAACGACGAAGACATAGACATTCACTATACCTCCAATAGCAATCACACGTCAAATTCTGACATTGAAAGACTTCACAATACCATAAACGAACATTTAAGACTCCTAAGACATGATGAACGGAACAAGGACGAAGACATAGAAGACAAGATAAATAGAATCATTGGATTCTATAATAACACAATTCATAGTACGACAGGTGTAAAACCTATCGACTTTATTTCGGGAAAAATACATGAGAGTAGATACAAGGAAATTCATGATAAAATAGCTTTGAAGAAAGAAGAATATATCAAAAAACTAAATGAAAATCGGAAAGACGTAGAACTAGAAGAAGGAATGAATTTCATAAGAGAAATTAGAGGAGGAAAAAATCACCGTAAATATAGAAAAATAGACACATTAAAACTGGACGAAGAACACATAGAAAGTAAAACAACCGGACACAAATATTATAAGACACATGTTAGACTAAAGAAGAAATACCAAGATAGAGACAATCCCACTGTTACTGCAACCAAATAATTCTTTTTTATTTTCAGACAATGGACAGATTATTGACCTTGACATTACTTACAACCATTATGGATCAAAAACTGCATATCCACGACCTGAACAACAATAACGGATTCTTACCTATTAAAACAGGCATTTTTAGACCCATAGAACATTACTGTAAAGTAGTACATATCATAAACTTAACGGAGTACGATCAAACCTTAAACCTTATTTCAGGAAACAGATGTTAAGTGGGACCAAATTGGACACAAAACCTTTATTGAATACAATGTATAAGAATTTTGAATTACTAAAAGCAAAAGTCGACTCTTTGAAACCTCACTTTAAATCAAAACGCGGACTGATTAACATATTTGGAAAAGGACTTAAAATAATAGCAGGGACTATGGACAATGACGACAGGGAACAAATAGAAAAATGTATAGAATTTCTTCATAGTAATCAAACACATATATCAAATAGTATAAATGGGTTAACTCATATTAGCATGACAATGTCTCGACAGATTAGGAACATAACAAACCACATAAATAATCAACAGTACCAAATAGAAACATACGTAAATAGAATCAGGAACACAATACAAAAAAGACTATCAACAATAGAAGACGAAATAACATATATGTCACAAGTATATCAGATAAACAATGGCATCTCAATATTTCAAAGCCATACTAACGATATCGGCAACATAATTTTTTCTAGCAAACTAGGAATAATCCCGACAGACATATTGACCAAGACTGAACTGGACTTAATTCCCGACTTAGATAGTTACACGAATATCAAGATAACTGTAGCTTTTCAAGCACAAACACTTTTCATAATACTGAGAATACAAATATATGCAGAAATACCAATGTCAAAAATTTTATTTGAACCTCTTCCAAATTTTCAAAATAAGTCAATCTTTCTGAAGGAACAGGAAGTGCTTACTGATATAGACAAGAATGTATTTAGAATAAACGTTAAAGACGAGTTACGGAAAAATCTTGAAAAAATTGATGATCAGTGTCTAACAAATCTTTTAAAATCTAAAGAGGCAGAATGCCCAATGAAGAAATTACAAGAGCCAGAGATAGTGGAAGTTTTCCCCGGCTATTTAGTATTTAAGAATTATTATCAAAACTTTACACATAATTGTAACAATAAAGAAGATAATATTAAAGGAAACTTTTACATAGAATTCGAAAATTGTCAAATTAACACAACCGATAAAACCTATGAAAACGTATATATAAGAATACATGACAAATTAATTTTGAACAATTTTGTAACTAGAATTAAGGAACCTTCAAACGAAACTGTAAAAGATTTGAACATAGAATCTTTATATATGAAACAATTAGAGTACGAAGAGAACATGGAAGAATTAATAAATAAATCTAATCAAATAAAAACAATAAATCTAAGCATACATACAATAATCATTTTATCAATTTTAATTATATGTGTAACTTTCATATCAAAAACAAAGCAAAAATATATTATTTCGTCGGAGCCTCAATCTAACGATGGGGGTGTTATGACAGCTAAAATTGAAATCATTTAGCTGTAATGGAATTACAACACAAGTTGAGTTTACAAGTAATTTTGCCAATGCAAAATTACCTTTTTCTGCTAATTGCACAACAAACTTTCTCACACCTACCTTTTCGTTCATTTTGCAATCTTAAACTGCAAACCAATCTTTTTTTCAATTCAAACTTTCTCACACCTACCTTTTTGTTCATTTTGCAATCTTAAACTGCAATCCAATCTTTTTCCAATTGCAAAACACCTTTTCTCACTTACCTTTTTCCATTTTCTAATTCTGGTTCATTGAACCTATAATTGCAACTCAAGCTTCTGTCATTCACATGACCCAATTAAAGACCAGCTTTGTTTTTGGTAAAATATTGTTAACGTAATGCACTTTGTAATAGCAATAAGAAAAATGTTAACGTAATGCACTTGGCAATAGCAATAAGAAGTATATTATAACCAAATTTGAATAATAAAGAGTAGATGATATCTCAACTTAGAACGAATCGCATCGTTTTATTACCCTCTCTTATTACCGAAGTAATAAGGGAATAGTTTTACTATGCTGCTTGGCTGTTACTTTTGGAATATTGTTGGATTATATTTTTCGTTTCGGTGTTATATCTACGTTTAATGTTTTTGTAACGTTTCATCTTGAAAATTTAGTTGTAAATTTACTCGTTTGCGAATAAGTTCATTGTTCGTTACTTCTAAAAGTAATTATCAATATTTTTGGATTTTGATAAAATTTTTCCTGTTATTTGTTTAAAAAAATTTCCCTGAAGACGAACATAGGAGATGTTTCGAAATATTGGATAATTCTAAAATACAACTCAACAAAAACAACAACAACAACATCTGTTTTTATTCATATGACCTCAAGCCGAACTAAACAAATATAATTTTATTTATTTTCATATATTATTGTTGCATGCCTTTATTCACTGAATTTATGACGTCCGAACTGGATGTATTTTATTTCAGCATTTTTTTATATCTTCGATTATAAATGATTTTTTCTGATATATGCATATCGTTAGGATAATTTTTTTATTAGGTAGGTTAGGTTAGGTTAAAGTGGCAGCCCGATTAAGATTCAGGCTCACTTAGACTATTCAGTCCATTGTGATACCACATTAACTAAAAGTACCTATTACATATGGGCACTTCTAGTTTTAACCGTTGAACCTTCTCGATTATTTTCTTCTGTTGAACCAACCAAATTGTTCCAAAAACATTAGCAGACTGCTTACGTTAACGTTTTCCAGGTCCGCCAGTAATCTGAAGGTATATGCCCCTAAAATTTGCTTACGCCTTACCCAAAATGCAGGACACTCACACAAGAGGTGTTTTTTTGATTCCTTTTCCTCCGCATCATGACAGCTCATACAATAGTCATTATACTTCGCACCAGTAGTTTTTTTAAAATAGCCTATCAGGCAGCGACCCGTTATAGCAGATATCAGGAGTGATATCTGGCGTCTCGAGAATACTAGCATATCTAGTGCGCGGTTTAAGTTTAAATGGGCCATATTTGCTTGGTGTCGTTACAACCCTTACAATTCTCCCTGGCTTAACCTAGTGGTTGAAGCTCAGCTTCCCAGTCCGAAGGTCGGCGGTTCGACTCCACTTTGGGGCGAATTGAAAAATGTTTTTTCTTTTGTGTTGTTTTTATTAATCATTGAATTTTTATGTATTAAAATATAAAAGTCTTTTGATTTTGGTTGTTAACAATTACGCGGTGATGTTGTAAACAAAAAAATGAACATATAAAAACTGATTTATTTCCTTTCGCGATTCTTTAGTTTCGATAAAATTAATTTAAAAGTTACCAAAATCCAAAGTCTGTTTATATACGTTGCTAGCTAGTTAAGTTTAAATACAACTCAGGCTTAGTCTAGTGGGATAAGCTGAGATTCGCAGTTGTAAAGTCGTGGATTCGATCCCTGTCTCTTACGATGGTCAAATCAAATTTGTAATTTTATTTCGTTTGAATAAAAAAATGCACTTTGCAAAATGCAACGGCTTTTTGTTTTGGTCTGTAAAAGAGAAAAATAAAAATAGAATAATTGTTGCTGTAATTGTTTAAATTAGCGCGGATATTAAATCGAATTTAAATTTAATCGGAAATATTTTAATCGGTATTATTTACGCGATTACATGCCATCGAGAATCAAGATATGTAAAATACGTTACGTTGTTTTCCGTTTGAATTCTAGAAATATATTTGAAATCTCGTTTTTTTATATTTTATTTATTTTGTTGTTTGATAGTTGACCTTTAAACTGTTAATTATATTTGTTTAGTTGGACTTGAGGTCATATGAATAAAAACAGATGTTGTTGTTTTTGTTGAGTTGTATTTTTATGTAAAATTATCCAATATTTCGAAACATCTCCGATGTTCGTCTTCAGGTAAATTTCTTTAAACAAATAACAGAAAACATTTTACACATTAATAAACAAAAATATATATATCAAAATCCAAAAATATTGATAATTACTTTTAGAAGTAAAGAACGATGAACTTATTCGCAAACGAGTAAATTTAAAACTAAAGTCTAATTTGATTTTCTATATTTTTGTACAATATTTCTATAAATATATGCACAATGGTCTGTATCAGTCTTAAAATTCATCCGTCTTTCTGTAGGTACATTTATAATATATAACATCTGCAGTGTAAATCTCCTCTTATAGTCGGTTTCTTGGCGTATGTCCTGTTAGAGTGCAATGTGCTGCAAGCGCCGTCTTTTGCTCCAAGGGTTGTCAGTGGCTTTCTGATCAGATTTATGCCCTGAGATTCTAGTTTTTAATTTGGTTTGATGATTTGAATCTTTTTGTGAACCCGGGAATATATGTCAAGGGTTTGTAAATTTTGGGTTCAATGTGGTCATGTTTGGTGTGTTTCGTTCTTTTACATGTTGAATTAGGTCATCAATCGTTTTATTCGGGAAATCATTTAATCTTCTTATAAAATTTGTAGCCGTATTCATTATGATTCGTCTAGGATGTTTGGCTGTTGGTTTGTGATACCAGTTAATTTTTATTCCATTTGTGTGCCTTAGAATTATAGTATCTAAGTATGGTCCTCTTCTGTTTCCATCGTAAATTGAATTTGTCTATCAAATGCGTTTAAATCTGATAAAGTAGCATGAACGTCATTTTTATTCAAAATACAGAACAGATCGTCTACCTATTTTGTCATTATTTTTGGTTTGATTGTCAATTTCCATTGCACTACTTCCATTGCAATATCGGTGAAGCTGGTGATCCCATTGGCATTCCTTTACGTTGTTCATACACCTTTTTATCATACACAAAATATCTTGAGTCCTTGATACAAACAGTTAACATTTCTATAAAAACATCGATCGGTATCTTTGTGTAGTCCTTTATTTCGTCCCATTTTTCTTTTATAATCTTAATCGCCAAATTTACCGGAATGCTTGGAAAAAGAGATATTACGTCGAACGAAATCATTGTTTCATTGTCCTCAATCTTAATGTTACTGGTTTTATTCTTAAATTTAATTGCGTCTTTTACATTATATTTGGAATCTTTCGTCAAATTTTTCAAAATATTCACAATATATTTTGATAGTTCATAAGAAGGGGAATTTATTGAAGAACATATCGGTCTTACAGGGACTCCTTCCTTATGTATCTTCGGAAGTCCATAAATTCGCGGGGCGTTAGCAGTTTTACATATTAATTTCAATTTTTCGTTGGCGTCAATAATGTTCATTTTGAATAATTTTTCTACCAGTTTATTATATTTCGTCTGGAGTATTGAAGTTGGATCTCTTTTTAAGCGTCTATATGTACATATATCTCTTAGTATACTTTTCATCTTTATTTCATAATCGTCTTTATACATCGCTACGGGTTTCCCCCTTTATCAGCAGTTAGAATAAGTAAATCTTTATTTTCTTTTAGATATTTTTGTGTCTCCCCCATTGTGTCAAGTATAAATTTCTCTTTTTTATTTGGTTTAGTCTTTTGTATGTGGTCATCTATAAGAGAAGCTAAACGTACTCTCGCGTTCTCTTGCTCTTCTTTATTGTCTAATGTTTGTATGCACTCATCGCCTTCAGCTATAACATTGAACAACGGGAAGGAAGTTGTTGTTGTCGGAAGAGAAAACTTGGGTCCTAGAGAAAGCAGCCATTTAACATTAGTTGGTATGGTTTTATTTCTGAGATTCTCAAACCAACTTGTTTTGTTGTTCATGCCTAGCTCTACTTGTTGTTGTTGTTTCAATTCGTTTAGTTTTTTAATGTGAGTAGTTTTAATTTTATGGTTGTGTGATATTTGGAGAGTATTTTCACTCTCAATGAATTTGTTGTAGTCATCAGTGTTCATGACTTTGCTAAGTTGATCTTTAGCATTAGAAATCATTGTTGTATTTTTGTGTATTTGCATATCTTTGTATTGTATGATGAGATTCAATACTTTAGTGTGAAAGTTGTAGTTATACTTTTCTAATTCTCGTTCAAATTTTGGCGGCAGTTGTTAGTATGGAAGATGTTATAAGGATGTGTTGTTGTATTAGTGATGAATTTTGGTGTAATACCTGCTTGCTTGCATTTTATGAGAAATGTGGTTAATGCTTTTAGGGATGCTGCTTGGCTGTTACTTTTGGAATATTGTTGGATTATATTTTTCGTTTCGGTGTTATATTTACGTTTAATGTTTTTGTAACGTTTCATCTTGAAAATTTAGTTGTAAATTTACTCGTTTGCGAATAAGTTCATTGTTCGTTACTTCTAAAAGTAATTATCAATATTTTTGGATTTTGATAAAATTTTTCTGTTATTTGTTTAAAAAAAATTCCCTGAAGACGAACATAGGAGATGTTTCGAAATATTGGATAATTCTAAAATACAACTCAACAAAAACAACAACAACATCTGTTTTATTCATATGACCTCAAGCCGAACTAAACAAATATAATTTTATTTATTTTCATATATTATTGTTGCATGCCTTTATTCACTGAATTTATGACGTCCGAACTGGATGTATTTTATTTCAGCATTTTTTTATATCTTCGATTATAAATGATTTTTTCTGATATATGCATATCGTTAGGATAATTTTTTTATTAGGTAGGTTAGGTTAGGTTAAAGTGGCAGCCCGATTAAGATTCAGGCTCACTTAGACTATTCAGTCCATTGTGATACCACATTAACTAAAAGTACCTATTACATATGGGCACTTCTAGTTTTAACCGCTGAACCTTCTTGATTATTTTTCTTTGTTGAACCAACCAGATTGTTCCAAAAACATTAGCAGACTGCTTAAGTTAACGTTTTCCAGATCCGCCAGTAATCTGAAGCTATATGCTCCTAAAAGTTGCTTGCGCTTTACACAAAATGCAGGACACTCACACAAGAGGTGTTTAATTGATTCTTTTTCCTCCGCATCATGACAGCTCATACAATAGTCATTATACTTCGCGCCAATAGTTTTTGCAAAATCTCCTATCAGGCAGCGACCCGTTATAGCAGATATCAGGAGTGATATCTGACGTCTCGAGAACATTAGCATATCTAGTGTGCGGTTTAAGTTGAAATGGGGCCATATTTGCTTGGTGTCGTTACAACCCTTGCAATTCTCCCATCGAACATTTGCCATCATAACAGCCTTCTCACGCAGCATGAGCTTGCAGGTAGCTAGGGGCATACCAACAAATTCTAGTTCCCCTGGAATATGTAAGGTAGTCCCTAGCCTTGCCAACTCATCGGCTTCGCAGTTCCCCGGTATGTTCCTATGGCCAGGCACCCATATTAGGTGAATATTGTACTGCTCAGCCATCTCATTGAGAGATTTGCGGCAATCGATGGCCGTTTTCGAGTTGAGGAACACAGAGTCCAAGGATTTTATTGCAGGCTGACTGTCTGAGTATATATTAATGCCCACATTTTTTGGAACATTACTTCTCAGCCAATTCGCCACCTCTCTTATTGCTAATATTTCAGCCTGAGAAACACTACAGTGATTAGGTAATCTTTTCGCTATTTGAAGTTCCAAATCATTAGAATATACTCCGAAACCCACTTGTCCATCCAATTTGGAGCCATCAGTGTAGAAATCTATATATTCTTTATTCCCCGGGGTCTGTGTGCACCACGCCTCACTGTTGGGGATTAGAGTCTCAAACTTTTTGTCGAAAAGTGGACTCGCCAAAGTGTAATCCACTACGTTAGGCACATCTGACATTGTTTTGAGGACAGAACTGTGACCGTAACCTTTTTCCGACCACAGCGATAGTTCGCGCAACCGCACAGCCGTTGTTGCAGCTGACTGTTTGGCCAAAATGTCTAAAGGCAATAGATGCAGCATGACATTAAGGGAATTTGTTCCTGTTTTGCTGAATGCGCCTGAAATACACAAACACGCCATACGCTGAACTTTATCTAAACCAGTCGGTTTCTGAAGTGCCGGCCACCAGACTACAACACCATATAGCATTATAGGTCTAACCACTGCCGTGTATAGCCAATGCACAATTTTTGGTTTTAGTCCCCACTTTTTTCCTATTGCCTTTTTGCACGAGTACAAAGCTACAGTTGCCTTCCTCGCCCTTTCTTCAATATTAAGCTTAAAGTTCAGCTTCCTGTCCAAAATAACGCCAAGGTATTTTGCACAATCACCAAAGGGAATTTCAATACCCCCTAAGGAAATAGGCCTAACCGTGGGAGTTTTGCGATCTTTGCAGTACATGACTAATTCTGTCTTTGCGGGATTTACCCCAAGACCATTGTCTTTCGCCCATTTCTCAGTCATCCGGAGCGCCCTCTGAATAATATCTCTGATTGTGGATGGGAATTTTCCCCTGACTGCTAGAGCCACATTATCTGCGTATGCCATCACTTTTATCTTTTCTTTTTCTAGGGTAACCAGAAGGTTATTTATAGCAACATTCCAAAGAATAGGTGATAGAACTCCTCCTTGGGGAGTGCCTCTGTTCACATACCTTTGTATGTTTGCTTGTCCTAGTGTGGCTGAAATACGTCTCTTCATTAGAAGTTCGTCTAATAGCCTAAGTATACATGGATCAACATTCAGAGTTGTCAGTCCATTTAATATCGAGCTCGGATGGACGTTATTGAACGCCCCTTCGAGGTCTTGAAACGCCACGATTGTGTATTCTTTGACAGATGGTGAGCTTTCAATAAAGCTGACTAGTTCATGTAATGCGGTTTCAGTAGACCTGCCCTTCGAGTATGCATGCTGTCGTTTCGAGAGCAAACTTGAATCGACGCTAGTTCTAAGATAAATATCTATCATCCTCTCCAGAGTCTTAAGTAGGAATGAGGATAAACTGATTGGTCGGAAATCGTTCGCCCTCGAGTGAGAGGCTTTTACCGCTTTAGGTATGAAAACGACTTTTGTTTCCCTCCACTTTCCTGGGATATATAAGTTGATACATCCTTTATATATCGCCGACAACCAGGGGATAATTTTGTCAGTTACTGTTTGTAACTCCGCCGGAGTAATTCCATCAGGTCCGGGGGATTTGAATGGTCCAAAGCTATTTAACGCCCATCTTATTCTAGATTCCGGTACAATTTCCTCGATAGGAAACGACCGCTGAGCCACTGTGGCACCGCCAGAACCTGGTTCAACCGTCTGAGTTCCAGGAAAATGTGTGTCCAATAGTACCTCCAGCGTCTCCTCACTGGACGTTGTCCAATTGCCCTCCGATGTTTTAATGAAACCTGGAGCGGAGTTGGTGGATGCTAGAACCTTCCGTAGTCTGGAAGCCTCGGACCTAATACCCAATATTTGCATTTGGCTATTTCTAAATTGGCAACGACAGTGTCTGCATTGCACATTGAAGGAAGCAGAAACAAGTTAAGCTCGTTTTTAGCAATTATACAGGCTCGATTTACATCATTACCAGTATACTGCAATAGTTTGAACCCCGGAGTACTTAATTCACATATTTTGTTTCTATAAACGTATGGCTCTTGAATAAGAACTATGTCTATGTCCTCTTTCATCAGGAGAACTTTTAAGGCAGCACATGCAGCCTTACAATGATGAAGATTTATTTGGAGGATCCGTAGGACCATCGAAATTTTCAACAACCGTCACATCAGCCGCTTCAATCGAGTCATCAAGAATGTCCTCTTTAGAGATTTCGGTGACTCTCGCAATAACCATAGGTTCAACTTGGGCGAGATCTGAGGCAGTAGAAACTTCCTCATGTATACGGTATCTATCCATGTCTTCAACTTTGGTATCTCCCTCGATTTCGCAAGAGGATCCGCTTACTTCTGATTCAGACAGAGGCTTGTCCATTTCTGAATCCTTTAGCTGATCGTTTTCATACACCTTCATTTGGATATAATGAAAGCCATAACATACACGGCCCTGAGACTTTGCTAGATGTGGCAAAGACTGAGTGTTCAATATAAGCACGGCATGCCGTCTTGGTCCATCCACTTAATTCAAACGGCCAACCTTCCAATCAGCTGTTGGAAGATCTGGATTGCATCGTTTCAGCCTATTTAAAATAGATTCAAGGTCAGAAGGGCTTGCAGGTATCCACGCATGTGCTCTAGGTCTAGCCGGTATGTCTTTCTTCTCCACTAACTCTAGAGCAGCTCCTTCCCAAACTTCACCAATTAGTATCAGATCAGCTTAACCTTAACCTAACCTATAGAGCTCTGGTCCTCAAATGCGACTAGCTTAAATCGTCCTTGATACCCACCAGTCTCTTGGTGTCGAGGATCTGGGCCGGGAAACTTTTCCAGCACCTGTGAGTAGACGACAGACAGAGCATTCTCAATTTCCCCCATTTTTGCTTTGGAACCATACCGTCCAATGCTCCTTTATTAATGATAGCCATCACAAGGCTGTCTTTAGCAACTGAGGCAAACGATCTTTGATCCCTTTTGGAGGATAGCAGCTCGTCCGGCGATCGTTCCCTTTTTCCAGTCTCAAGAATTCCTTGAGCCCATTTTAAGGAATCGCTTTGTTTAGCCGACAACGTGCTTGGGTCGACTGATCCTAACTTCTTTAGGATAAACAAAGCATTTCTGCGTTCCTTTAATCTCTTTCGTGAGGGATTACCTCCTTTAGATGTCGTTACCTTAGAAAAAATTCGACTTGTCAGAGTGTCGCCACCTGTCGACCCGTCTACAGGTCGACTAATTGCCCAAATTTATAACTCCAGTCGATACCCGTCCACTGGGCCCTGAAGTTAGCAACCCAGTGGATGACTTGGAATTTCGCTGCATGGATATGGTTAATATCCCACCACACTTGAAATTCTTAGTAAGTACCTATTACGATGAGTTTATCCGCTATTGAAAAACACGTCCGTTCCGTTCGACGGTTGAATAGAGAAGAGGGAAAAAGTTCGACTTTGTTTGGATGCACGTAGGCTCAATGACCTGACAGTGAAAGATGCCTATCCTCTTCCCCACATTGAGGGTTTAAGTCGTTTGGGCGACACTCATTTTATCTCTAGCATTGATCTCAAAGTTGCGTTCTGGCAGATACCACTGGCAGAATCATCTAGAGAGAAAACAGCCTTTACTGTGGCAGGACGACCCTTGTACCATTTCACGGTCATGCCTTTCGGGCTGTGCAATGCCGCCCAAGGTTATGCCGTTTCATGGACAAGGTCATTCCTGCTCCGTTAAGGGAAAAGGTTTTTGTGTACCTTGACGATTTGCTTGTGGTATCTGCTGGATGTGCAGAACACATCGGTGTTTTAAGAGACGTCGCGAAGTGTTTGGAACTTACAGGTCTTACGATCAATGTCGCGAAGTCTAAATTCGGTTATAAGGAGTTAAAGTACTTAGGTTTTGTTGTAGGCGAGGGTTTACTTAAACCGGATCCAGAGAAAATTAGGGTAATAGAAAAGTTTGAATACCCGACTACCGCGAAACAGGTTAGAAGCTTTTTAGGTACCGCAGGATGGTACCGGCGCTTCATTCATGATTATGCCACCATTTTCGCGCCTATTAGTGAATCTTTAAAGAAAGGTAGACAATTTGTGTTCTCTGATAAGGCAAAAGTTGCGTTTGATAAACTTAAACAGTGTTTGACAGCTAGTCCAGTACTTTCTAATCCGGATTTTAATAAGACGTTCTATGTACTATGTGACGCGTCCGATGTAGGTGTGGGGGCGGTCATATTTCAGGAAGACGACGAGGGAGGAGAACACCCTATCGTGTATATCTCCAGGAAATTGACGACCGCACAATGAAATTATTCAGTAACGGAACGTGAATGTCTGGCGGTAGTTAAGCGTTTCAGACCTTACATAGAATTGATGAGTTTTGTGGTGATCACTGATCACAGTAGTCTTAAGTGGCTTATGTCACAACGTGATTTAAGCGGACGTTTAGCCAGGTGGAGCCTGCAGCTTCAATCGTTTACATTTGAAATCCGTCATAGAAAAGGAACACAAAACGTGGTCCCGGATAGCTTATCCAGATATGCACTAGATTCTCTTGAGGTTGATCCTACGACGTTAGTCGACTTGAAGTCCAAGGCATTTGAGTATCAGAAGTTAGTTGAGACCGTCCTGTCTCAGAAAAATCTGTTGCCTGATCTTAGGGTTGTATGCCCTTTTTTTTATAAGAGGACGGCATCGTATACCGGCAACGTAAGCGAGGAGGAACATGCTTGGAAACTCTGGGTTCCTGCAGAGTTAACGAAAAGTTTGACCAGGAATGCACATGAACCACCGACTATGTCTCATGGGGGTATTGGGAAAACTATTCGTAGAATACGGGAGTATTTTTACTGGTCGCATCTAGGCGTACAAGTTCGTGATTTCATTAACCGATGTGACATCTGTACACAAAAAAAAAGTATCACCAAAATATTTCCAATTAAAAAGTTAATTGAAGTTGAAAATTTTTTCAATTAATAAATTAATTGATACAATTAACTTTTTAATCATGATAGAAACATTATGTTAATTAAGTCAATGATTGAAATTTTTAAAATGTTTAATTAAAAAATTAATTGATAAATAAGAAAAATAAGAAAATAATTCAGTTAAAAAAAGTGCTGATTTTTTTTTACTTTTTTAATTAAAAATGTATTTCAAACAATCATTTGTTAATCCAAATAAAAACTCTAAGCCAATCTAGGTTAGGTTAGGTTAGGTTAAAGTGGCAGCCCGATTAAGATTCAGGCTCACTTAGACTATTCAGTCCATTGTGATACCACATTAACTAAAAGTACCTATTACATATGGGCACTTCTAGTTTTAACCGCTGAACCTTCTTGATTATTTTTCTTTGTTGAACCAACCAGATTGTTCCAAAAACATTAGCAGACTGCTTAAGTTAACGTTTTCCAGATCCGCCAGTAATCTGAAGCTATATGCTCCTAAAAGTTGCTTGCGCTTTACACAAAATGCAGGACACTCACACAAGAGGTGTTTAATTGATTCTTTTTCCTCCGCATCATGACAGCTCATACAATAGTCATTATACTTCGCGCCAATAGTTTTTGCAAAATCTCCTATCAGGCAGCGACCCGTTATAGCAGATATCAGGAGTGATATCTGACGTCTCGAGAACATTAGCATATCTAGTGTGCGGTTTAAGTTGAAATGGGGCCATATTTGCTTGGTGTCGTTACAACCCTTGCAATTCTCCCATCGAACATTTGCCATCATAACAGCCTTCTCACGCAGCATGAGCTTGCAGGTAGCTAGGGGCATACCAACAAATTCTAGTTCCCCTGGAATATGTAAGGTAGTCCCTAGCCTTGCCAACTCATCGGCTTCGCAGTTCCCCGGTATGTTCCTATGGCCAGGCACCCATATTAGGTGAATATTGTGCTGCTCAGCCATCTCATCGAGAGATTTGCGGCAGTCGATGGCCGTTTTCGAGTTGAGGAACACAGAGTCCAAGGATTTTATTGCAGGTTGACTGTCTGAGTATATATTAATGCCAATATTGCTTGGAGCATTACATCTCAGCCAATTCACCACTTCTCTTATTGCTAATATTTCAGCCTGAAAAACACTATAGTGATCAGGTAATCTTTTCGCTATTCGAAGTTCCAGATCTTTAGAATATACTCCGAAACCCACTTGGCCATCCAATTTGGAGCCATCAGTGTAGAAATCTATATATCTTTTATTCACCGGGGTCCGTGTACACCACGCCTCACTGTTGGGAATTAGAATCTCAAACTTTTTGTCGAAAAGTGGACTCACCAAAGGGTAATCCACTACGTTAGGCACATCTGCCATTATTTTGAGGACCGTACTGTGACCGTAACCTTTTTCCGACCACAGCGATAGCTCGCACAACCGTTGTTGCAGCTGACTGTTTGGCCAAAATGTCTAAAGGCAATAGATGCAGTATGACATTAAGGGAGTTTGTTCCTGTCTTGCTGAATGCACCTGAGATACACAAGCACGCCATACGCTGAACTTTTTCTACACTTGTCGGCTGGTGAAGTGCCGGCCACCAGACTACAACACCATATAGCATTATAGATCTAACCACTGCCGTGTATAGCCAATGTACAATTTTTGGTTTTAGTCCCCACTTTTTCCCTATTGCCTTTTTGCACGAGTATAAAGCTACCGTTGCTTTCCTCGCCCTTTCTTCAATATTAAGCTTAAAGTTCAGCTTCCTGTCCAAAATAACGCCAAGGTATTTTGCACACTCCCTAAAGGGAATTTCAATACCCCCTAAGGAAATGGGTCTAACCGTGGGAGTTTTGCGATCTTTGCAGTACATGACTAGTTCTGTCTTTGCAGGATTTATTATACGGAGGGCTCTCTGTATAATATCTCTAACTGTTGATGGGAATTTTCCCCTGACTGCTAGCGCCACATCATCTGCATATGCCACCACTTGTATCCTTTCTTTTTCTAGGGAAACCAGAAGGTCGTTTATAGCAACATTCCAAAGAAGAGGTGATAGAACTCTTCCTTGAGGAGTGCCTCTGTTCACATACCTTTGTATGTTTGCTTGTCCTAGTGTGGCTGAAATGCGTCTCTTCCTTAGAAGTTCGTCTAACAGGCTAAGTATACCCGGATCAACATTCAGAGTTGTCAGTCCATTTAATATCGAGCTCGGATGGACGTTATTGAACGCCCCTTCGATGTCTAGAAACGCCACGATTGTGTATTCTTTGACAGATAGTGAGCTTTAAATAAAGCTGACTAGTTCATGTAATGCGGTCTCAGTAGACCTGTCCTTCGAGTATGCATGCTGTCGTTTCGAGAACAAATTTGAATCGATGCTAGTTCTAAGATAAATATCTATCATCCTCTCCAGAGTCTTAAGTAGGAATGAGGATAAGCTGATTGGTCGGAAATCCTTCGCCCTCGAGTGAGAGGCTTTTCCCGCTTTAGGTATGAAAACGACTTTTGTTTCCCTCCACTTTTCTGGGATATATGATAAGTTGATACATCCTTTATATATAGCCGACAACCAGGGGATAATTTTGTCCGTCACTGCTTGTAACTCCGCCGGAGTAATTCCATCAGATCCGGTGGATTTGAATGATCCAAAGCTCTTTAACGCCCATTTTATTCTAGATTCTGATACAATTTCCTCGATAGGAAACGAACGCTGAGCCACTGTGGCACCGCCAGTGCATGGTTCAACCGTCTGATTTCCAGGAAAATGTGTGTCCAATAGTACCTCCAGCGTCTCCTCACTGGACGTTGTCCAATTTCCCTCCGATGTTTTAATGAAACCTGGAGCGGAGTTGGTGGATGCTAGAACCTTCCGTAGTCTGGAAGCCTCTGACGTATTCTCAATACTGCTGCAGTAGTCATTCCAAGAGTTATGCTGAGCCTTTCTCAGTTCTCGCTTGTATCCTCTCAGATTCCTCTTGTAAGCGTCCCAGTCCTCAGGGGCTCTGGTGGACTTTGCCTTGTTAAAGAGCTTCCTGCAGGATTTCCTCATATTACTTAATTCCGTAGACCACCATGGTGGTCGATGTTTCCCCCTTGGCTTTCCTCTAGGGCATGCAGCTTTCAGTGAGATGTTGAAGGCCTTAGTAATCCGCTCCACTGCGTGTTCGATATCTTGCACATTTCTCATATTTGTCTCTGTTATTTCCGGTATCATCATATTGAACGATTCCCTATACCTATTCCAGTCAGCTTTCCTAACATTTGACGAAAATATGGTCTTGGTGATATGAACATCAAATTTGAAACTGATGTAGCGATGATCTGAGAAGCTGTGTTCACTTAAAACATGCCACTCAGATATCATTTCATTCAGTTCTTGCGAGGCCAAGGTGATGTCCAAAACCTCTTGCCTGTTTTTAGTGACAAAGGTTGGGGCATCTCCCTTGTTGCAAACTACCAGATTAGTACGCAAAATAAACTCTATTAGCGACTCTCCCCTTGCATTAGTATCACTACTTCCCCATATACTATGATGTGCATTCGCATCGCATCCCATAATGAGTTTCGTCTTTGTTTTCAGTGACTCCTCCACTAAGGTCTTAACGGCATATGGAGGCATCTCCCTGTCATGTCCCATGTAGACCGAAGATACCCAATATTTGCATTTGGCTATTTCTAAACATGCAACGAGAGTGTCTGTATTGCACATTGAAGGAAGCAGAAACAAGTTGAGCTCGTTTTTAGCAATTATACAGGCTCGATTTACATCATTACCAGTATACTGCAATAGTTTGAACCCCGGAGTACTTAATTCACATATTTTGTTTTTATAAACATATGGTTCTTGAATAAGAACTATATCTATGTCCCCTTTCATCAGGAGAACTTTTAAGGCAGCACATGCAGCCTTACAATGATGAAGATTTATCTGGAGGATCCGTAGGACCATCGAGATTTTCAACAACCGTCACATCAGCCGCTTCAATCGAGTCATCAAGAATGTCCTCTTCAGAGATATCGGTGACTCTCGCAATAACCATAGGTTCAACTTTGGTGAGTTCTGAGGCAGTAGAAACTTCCTCACGCATGCGGTATCTATCCATGTCTTCAACTTTGGTATCTCCCTCGACTTCGCAGGAGGATCAGCTTACTTCTGGAAGATCTTTTAAAGTTGTGCCTTTGGAAGAACTTCCAAATTTTTTGATGGGTAACTCTGCACTTCTGCCACATAGAATCAGCAATAATTTTTTATGAAATAGCGCAATGACTCATGCAAACGATCCATAAATTCTGTTCCTGGTGTAATACAATTGCTACCGAATCGTTCGTGTTCTCTCACTTCACCTAGGCTCTGCGCTAATCGTTCCAAAGTTCAGCTTCCTTGGCTGAACGAAAACGTCTACTACGCTGTTGATTCATTTTTGCACGAGGGGTCACGCCGTCAATGGCCACACGCTCACAAAAAATCGCTTCTGTAACATATACTCCCAAACATATTTTGCTTCAAGCATATACATTTTTGGGTATTGCCCAAACATTTATATGTTTGATCTCTTCCAATATATAATATGTTTGAAAGCATATTGGTCTAAACAATATATGTTTGGGTAGTCTAAGTTCCAAACATTTTGTATTTTTGCATCCAAATTCAATAATGTTGTCTTCCAAAAAACAATATGTTATTATGTGACCATATAATATGTTTGGAAGCATTTTGCACCCAAAAATATTATATGCTTAAAAAAATTCTCCCAAACAATATTGTGCTCAAAATTTTATTTATTATTTATATATTTACAATCATAATGAATTATGAAAATAAACAGGTAATATAGGTGCTAACAACATAGGTTTTCGACCTGAATGCTCAAAATTTTGTTTCTGTCTAATTGTATATTCCCCCACATCTTTCTCACTTCCACGAGATTTTTTAGTTCTTAGCACCTTTTTCTGTAATACAAACATTGTAGGAGAAATTATTCAATTATATGATTTTTTTATTTTAATTTTACCTTTTGCCGGACGGGGATTCGAACAGCGGACCAAACAGTTTGTAAGGATCAAAGAAGTAGCTGATCAATTGCCCAACAAAAAATAAAATGTTAATTTTGTACTAACAAGCAACAACCACCAACTTAATTCAATATCTCTCCCTGTTAAATAGCGCTCCAAGCTACTAAACACATATATGTTTATAGGCTATTTCTAAATTAATATATGTTTGCATCCAAGCATATTATATTTACAAACATTTTATGTCCCAAACATAATATGTTCTAACATATTAACATATATGTCCCAAACATGTTATGCTAGTTTATGAACATTATATGCTTGCACTCAAAAATATTGTGTTTAAAATTTTGTGTTCCAAACATATAATGTTTATAGCCAAACATATGAAAAACAGTCTTTTTCATCCGTGCAGGTAATTTCAAATGCGTTCTCTCATATATTTTTGTTTTTCAAACCTTTACCACGTGGCCATTTGTTGTTGCACACTTTATTTATTTCAACCCTTTGCTATGATTTGTTGTTGCCTTCAAAATATTTATGCACACATTTTGAATGCAGCAGACAGAATGTCGCCAATCATGTTTTTCAATTTACGCGAAAAACAAAAACCCAACCGTTCGTTACGAGTTACTTCCACAGACTGATCTCTCCATCATACATTGTTGAATAAATACCCATTCTCTTGTTCTCTTTTCGCTCTTTCCATTGCTCAAAATTATTCAATTTCAATCACAAAGGTGATTAGATCAATCACATGTGTAATTGGAAACGGAAAAAATTTCAATCACGTTTGTAATTGAAAATTATTTCCGAATTGATTAACAAATTGATTGAATCAATTAATATTTTAATTGGAAACGTAACAAATATCAATCATTTTTTTAATTGGTTTTTATTCGGATTTGATTAAATAATTAATTGAATCAATTAACATATTAATTGAATCCGTTTCCAAATTCAATTAAGTGTTTAATTGAAAAAATTTTGGTGATAATTTTTTGTGTGTACTTTTAGTTAATGTGGTATCACAATGGACTGAATTGTCTAATGCGCTTTACAGTTTATCGTTTAGTTTTTAATTGTCAAAATGTGCTGACAAAAAATCAAGAAGAATAAAATGGAAAAAGCGCCATATTCTAAATAATTTATTGCAAAGTGAAGATGCAAAGTGTTATTGAGAAACTGGACATCTACAAAAAACAAAAAGTAATACAAAGTGCATAAAGATATGGAGGAACATACGATAGTAAAATGAACTTTCCTCCATGTTCTGGTTTACGAATTCGCAAAACGCAAAATTTTGCATTTTCAATAACTTTTGAACCATTCCATGTTTTGTCATGAAATATGTTCCAGTTAAGAACTATTTATACAAATTTCGTATTATTTATCATTATGGTTCAGAAAATAGAAATTTTGCGTTTTTCGAATTCGTAAACCAGAACAGGGGGGTAAGTGTCTCATATATTTAAAAATAATTAAAGTTTTTGTAACTTCTAACGATAAAAATTAAATGTTGATACTATAGCCATGTCGTTTGATTACTTCTATGAAACTTCTTGTCATTGGTTAGGATTAAATGACATCCTATGGTTTAGGTTCAAATGGAGATCACAAGCTTTAAAACAAAAATAATACACTTTATTTGTTTTAAAATTTTCTAAAGGTTATTTTATAGCGTTTACGAATGAGCAGTCAAGCCAAGAACTGGCGATTTTTTAATCTGTTGTTGCTGGAGATCATGATCGCGCTGAATAATCCATGCGTTCAGCATTTTCCCGGATGCTTATGGGAATATTACATGGAGCAAAATCGCTATAACATCAACAATTAAAATTTACTATTAAAACAAAATACATAAGAAAAGTTGACTCTCATCAAGTGTACATTTTGAGTGTAGACTAGTGTTATTAATAATATTTTCTTTTAGTCAATAATTTTATAATTGTTTTTTAATACTGTGATATTTATGAAATGTAATTTCTTAAAATCTATTGTAGACCACCTGAAGAAGCGATTCAATATGGCAATCGCGAAATATTGGGAAAAATAAATAAAATGTTGAGCTTGAAAAATCATTAATTTATTATTATAACATAAAAAGGTCCAAGAAAATCAAAGAAAATAATAAAAATTATTAATATTACTCAAATTTTCATTTATTCCGAATACATATGTATCGCCCGATAAATCATAAATGCTCTTTTGTACAAATGCATTCAAATTGCTTTTGGTTTATATTTCCTATACTTTTTTTCTAACATTGTGTTTCATCCCAGGGCGTTAGCCGATTTAAATTTCAATTCTAGAGATTTTGTACAAAAAATTGTCTCCATATCTTCTAAGATATAAATATTTCAATATGGGAATATAAACCTTCATAATAACTCCCAACATAGGATGTAATAGTCGGCCTTGCCCGACTTCAGACTTTACTTGTTTTATTATATATTTATATTCTATTAGTTATATTTATTACGAATCATACCAGCATCTATTGACATTGCAATATTATTTTATTAATACATGTAATAGGGTATATAAAATGAAATTAATATTAAAGTAAAATTACTTATTCTCATCCATTGTTTCTACCTTCCAGTTAAGTTGCTGCCGTAACGATGTTGACCTCCTTTTCGGATTTCAATCCCTACGAATAGAAGATCATAAAAGAGTTTTCCCCCCAAAGATTAGCGTCACTGAATATTACCTCATCATAAAAAATTCCACAATAAAGACGAATGAATGGGGTCGTTATACTGGTGTTTCCTTTATATCATATTTCCTTTATATACCATCACGTATATTGATAGACCTATATTGTTTTGTTGAATTTCAATGACTTCCATATAAAAACCGTGAAATGTACATACAAATTAAAAACAAATATTTTATTTTTATGAAATTGCACAAACGTCGAAACCAGGGCTGTGGAGTCTGAGACTGAAGATTTTGCTGGAGTCGGAGTTGTAAAAAGTTTGCTCAATTCCGACACCGGCTAAACTAATTTTTTTAAAACACTTCACATTTTTGTAACTAAACAAGCTTTTACGCAAAATCGTTTCCATAGCGTTATTCATTCGATAAATGTAAGTTATGACTGCAAATGAAAAGCAACTTCCAATTGAAGGTGAGTACTAAGTTCGAGTTTAGCCGCTAAAGTGAAAACTAATCAGTAAAAAAGGCATAAAATTATACATATTTGTTGCGTATTTCACTATAACTTGATGGGGAATAGCCCAAAGCAAATTTTCACTATGTTTGTATTCCTTAAAATAGATTATTAAAGAAAAGTAATCGTGAAAAAATGGCGATTTTAGCGGCTAAACTCGAACTTAAGGGGGTCATTTTATGTTTCCTAACAGGTTGGCTGATAAGTCCCAGGTTTGACACATAGATGGCGTCGTTAGTATTAAATTATTTAATATTATTTGTTATATAGTACCAACCTTCAAATGATTCGTGTCAAAATTTGACGTCTGTAAGTCAAATAGTTTGTAAGATAGAGCGTCTTTTGTGAAGCAACTTTTGTTATTGTGAAAAAAATGGAAAAAATAAATTTTGTGTTTGATAAAATACCGTTTTCTGAAGGGGAAAAATACGGTGGAAGCTAAAACTTGGCTTGATAATGAGTTTTCGGACTCTGTTCCAGGGAAATCAACAATAATTGATTGGTATGCAAAATCCAAACGTGGTGAAATGAGCACGGAGGACGGTGAACGCAGTTGACGCCCGAAAGAGGTGGTTACCGACGAAAACATCAAAAAAATCCACAAAATGATTTTGAATGACCGTAAAATGAAGTTGATCGAGATAGCAGAATATAGATATCAAAGGAACGTGTTGGTCATATCATTCATCAATATTTGGATATGCGGAAGCTCTGTGCAAAATGGGTGCCGCGCGAGCTCACATTTGACCAAAAACAACATCGTGTTGATGATTCTGAGCGGTGTTTGCAGCTGTTAACTCGTAATACACCCGAGTTTTCCGTCGAAATGTGACAATGGATGAAACATGGCTCCATCACTACACTCCTGAGTCCATCAACAGTCGGCTGAGTGGACAGCAACGGGTGAACCGTCTCCGAAGCGTGGAAAGACTCAAAAGTCCGCTGGCAAAGTAATGGCCTCTGTTTTTTGGGATGCGCATGGAATAATTTTTATCGATTATCTTGATAATAATAGTCAACAGTGACTATTATATGGCGTTTGAAGGTCGAAATCGCGGCAAAACGGCCCCATATGAAGAAGAAAAATGTGTTGTTCCACCAAGATAACGCACCGTGCTACAAGTCATTGAGAACGATGGCAAAAATTCATGAATTGGGCTTCGAATTGCTTCCCCATCCACCGCATTCTCCAGATCTGGCCCCCAGTGACTTTTTCTTGTTCTCAGACCTCAAAAGGATGCTCGCAGGGAAAAATTTGGATGCAATAAAGAGGTGATCGCCGAAACTGAGGCAAAACCGAAGGAGTACTACCAAAATGGTATCAAAAAATTGGAAGGTGGTTATAATCGTTGTATCGCTCTTGAAGGAAACTATGTTGAATAAAAAAACGAATTTTGACGAAAAAATTTGTTTTTCTTTGTTAGATCGGGGACTTATCAGCCAACCTGTTAGAATGTTAGACTAGCAGATGGGTTGAATCAATCCATATTAATGTCCACCATCAATACTATTTGAAATATTTCGAACAATATTATTTTTTTAATTTTTATTTTAAAACCATATACCTATATACATATGGCGAATATACATTTCTATAGAAAATTTTGTAAAACTTTTATTTCTATAGAAAATTTTGTAAAAATTTTATTTCTATAAAAAAATTTGGTCAACATTTTATTTCTATAGAAAATTTTGTCAAAATTTTATTTCTATAACAAATGTTCTCAAAATTTTATTTCTATAGCAATTATAAGTAAAAAATTTGTAAAAATGACTCAAATGTTCCTATACCTCTCATACATATATATCAACTGATTAATCATGAATGCATTTTTGCGAAATTGTCTAAATAATTATAAATAAAAAAATTAAAGGATTTGAGATGGCTTCAATAGTTTTAGTCCACAATGTCTTGAAGGGTATAATACAATGAGCTCCGTGCAACTTTGAGCTTTCTTTAGCTTACCTGAATCCACGCTAGTTCTAAGATACATGTCTATCATCCTCTCCAGGGTCTTAAGTAGGAATGAGGATAAGCTGAAGGATTTCCGACCTGGAGAGGATGATAGACATGTATCTTAGAACTAGCGTGGATTCAGGTTTGCTCTCGAAACGACAGCATGCATACTCGAAGGGCAGGTCTACTGAGACCGCATTGCATGAACTGGTCAGCTTTATTGAAAGCTCACTATCTGTCAAAGAATACGCAATCGTGGCGTTTCTAGACATCGAAGGGGCGTTCAATAATGTCCATCCGAGCTCGATATTAAATGGACTGACAACTCTGAATGTTGATCCAGGTATACTTAGGCTGTTAGACGAACTTCTAATGAAGAGACGTATTTCAGCCACACTAGGGCAAGCAAACATACAAAGGTATGTGAACAGAGGCACTCCCCAAGGAGGAGTTCTATCACCTCTTCTTTGGAATGTTGCTATAAACAACCTTCTGGTTTCTCTAGAAAAAGAAAGGATAAAAGTGGTGGCATACGCAGATGATGTGGCGCTAGCAGTCAGGGGAAAATTCCCATCCACAATCAGAGATATTATACAGAGAGCTCTCCGGATGACTGAGAAATGGGCGAAAGATAATGGTCTTGGTGTAAATCCAGCAAAGACAGAAATAGTCATGTACTGCAAAGATCGCAAAACTCCCAAGGTTAGGCCCATTTCCTTAGGGGGTACTGAAATTCCCTTTGGTGAGTGTGCAAAATACCTTGGCGTTATTTTGGACAGGAAGCTGAATTTTAGGCTTAATTTTGAAGAGAGGGCGAGAAAAGCCACGGTAGCTTTGTACTCGTGCAAAAAGGCAATAGGGAAAAAGTGGGGACTAAGACCAAAAATTGTGCATTGGCTATACACGGCAGTGGTTAGACCTATAATGCTATATGGTGTTGTAGTCTGGTGGCCGGCACTTCAGAAACCGACTTGTTTAGATAAAGTTCAGCGTATGGCGAGCTTATGTATCTCAGGCGCATTTAGTAAGACAGGAACAGACTCCCTTAATGTCATGCTACATCTATTGCCTTTAGACATTTTGGCCAAACAGTCAGCTGCAACAACGGCTGTGCGGTTGCGCGAGCTATCGCTGTGGTCGGAAAAAATGTACGGTCATAGTTCGGTCCTCAAAGTAATGCCAGATGTGCCTAACGTAGTGGATTACACCCTGGTAAAACCACTTTTCGACAAAAAGTTTGAAACTCTAATTCCCAACAGTGAGGCGTGGTGTACACAGACCCCGGGGAATAAAAGATGTATAGATTTCTATACTGATGGCTCCAAATTGAATGGACAAGTGGGGTTCGGAGTATATTCTAAAGATCTGGAAATTCGAATAGCGAAAAGATTACCTAATCACTGTAGTGTTTTTCAGGCTGAAATATTGGCAATAAGAGAGGTGGTGAATTGGCTGAGAAGTAATGTTCCAACAAATATTGGCATTAATATATACTCAGACAGTCAACCTGCAATAAAATCCTTGGACTCTGTGTTCCTTAACTCAAAAACGGCCATAGACTGCCGCAAATCTCTCAACGAGATGGCTGAGCAGTACAATATTCACCTAATATGGGTGCCTGGTCATAGGAACATACCGGGGAACTGTGAAGCAGATGTGTTAGCAAGGCTAGGAACTACCTTACATATTCCAGGGGAACTAGAATCTGTTGGTATGCCTCTGGCCACCTGCAAGCTCTTACTGCGTGAGAAGGCTGTTATGATGGCCAATATTCGATGGGAAAAATGCAAGGGTTGTAACGACACCAAGCAAATATGGCCCCATTTAAACTTAAACCGCACACTAGATATGCTAGTGTTCTCAAGGCGTCAGATAGCACTCCTAATATCTGCTATAACGGGTCGCTGCCTGATAGGCGAATTTGCAAAAACTATAGGTGCGAAGTATAATGACTATTGTATAAGCTGTCATGACGTGGAGGAAAAGGAATCAATTAAACACCTCTTGTGTGAGTGTCCTGCTTTTTGTGTAAGGCGTATGCGAATTTTAGGAGCATATAGCTTTAGATTACTGGCTGACCTGGAAAACGTTAACTTAAGCAGTTTGTTAATGTTTTTGGAGCAATCTGGTTGGTTCCACAAAAGTAAATAATAGAGAAGGTTCAGTGGTTAAGACTAGAAGTGCCCATATGTAATAGGTACTTTTAGTTAAATGTGGTATCACAATGGACTGAATAGTCTAAGTGAGCCAGAAATTTAATCGGGCTGCCACTTTAACCTAACCTAACCTTACTTATCTATAAATACATATACTGAAGACTGTTGGTAGCTGCTCTTATTGTGATGGGTATTTATATAATTATTTTATTTATTCAACATAGGACAGACATTGCCTTAAATTTAAATTATAGAGTTCAATTGGCATCAAATGTGAAATTAAGATCTTTTTTGCACACACAAATAAATACGATAATTTATATCAATCCATCAATCCATTATTTGAATCTTTCCCATTGTTTGTTGGGCAAGATTTAAAATTGCTACCATTTGCTTTTGACTCAAAGTGTCATCTCCATTCAATGTCAGCATCTTCAAACTTTTTTGTTGGTCTTCCACGTTCTTCATTTCTCACATCACAATCTTTATTTCTGACCAACTATTGGAGAACTCCTACACTTTGAATTTTAAGCACTTCTCCCGTACCTTTGTTCTTGTTTAACAATGGCACCACGATTAGAACCATATAAGACCATGGATCATGAGAATGCTCATTGTAAATCTCTGAATTAAATGGCTTAAAAGAAGATACGAGACTGGAATCGACTTTTCTTAAGAATAAGTTGCATGATCCAATCACATCTTCAGCCCAAGTTTGTAAACACAATGTATATTGAACGTCTATATCAACAATTAACCAATCTCATAAATACAAAGGCAAGACTTTTGCAAGGAAATGAGAATACTGACCCAGCAGCGCAACCTTTGTTTTGGATCTCAAAATGGGTGGATTACACTAACTCTGATTTACATGAACATTTGCACATGGAGTAGAAATAGTATTCTTACTATGCATGTCAAATTCGGTTGAAATCCGTTCAGATTTTGATATAGCTCCCATATATAGCTTTCGCCCGATTTACACTCGTGCATTACACTAAAACATGTTTTAGTTTGGCTGAAACAAATAAAAAGATTAACTTAGAGGCTATCGTAACACAATTAAAACAATATCTTGTGACAATATCAATATCAAATTGAGGCATAACAGCGTCACAATTTTCTCGTCAATGTTATTGTTTATAAAAAATATCGATATCATATCGATTTGTGCTATCGAGTTTTTCATTGGTCTGTCAAACAAAAATTGCAGTGTGGTCAATGCGTACGATTTTAATCGAAAAGTTGGACGCGGACATTGTCGTCCGGAATAACTTATAGTCTGTAAAGCGCATAAGTGAGCATGAATCTTAATCGGGCTGCCACTTTAACCTAACCCCATAATTCGGCCACAAGAAGACAACAATATTATGCGATTCACCAATACGCTGTAGATATGTATGCGAAAATTGAAACAGAACGGCTTAATGACCTCCGATTCAATCAAGCGAAATTGCGATCGGAAGAATATATACACTAGCGAAATGCAATAGTGAATGATGGCAATGTTATTGATATCGGACGTTTAACAATATTACCATCGACATATGTTGGCAGTCCGCGCCATATGCACGAATATACGCAAGATGCAATGTCATACGTTCGCAAATATGGTAGTACCGACCTATTCATAACATTCACATGGCCTGCTCAAGAGTTGGAGCTCCAAATTGTTTGTTTGTGCTCGCTTCAAATGGACAAACGAAAAACATTGTATATCAAAATGTTTTGGATTGACAATATTAAATTTCATATTCATAAAATAAACTATAATATTTCATTTCTTCTTTGGTTGCTTGCAACAAAGTGCAACTGGGTCCGCTAGTATATTAATAAAACATGTTATTATTGACGAAAAAAAAATTTTATTTCAACCGTCGAACGGAACGGACATGTTTTTTTAATAGCGGATAAAATCATCGTAATAAGTACCTACTACGAATTTCAAGTGTGGTGGGATATTAGGCCACCATGCAGAGAAATTCAAAGACATCCACTGGGTTGCTAACTTCAGGGCCCAGTGGACGGGTATCGACTGGAGTTATAAATTTGGGCAATGACCAAGAGTTAGGCCCAATTAGTCGACCTGTAGACGGGTCGACAGGTGGCGACAATTTGACAAGTCGGACCTTTTCCAAGGTAACGGCATCAAAAGGAGGTAATCCCTCACGAAAGAGATTCAAAGAACGCAGAAATGCTTTGTTTATCCTAAAGAAATTAGGATCAGTCGACCCAAGCACGTTGTCGGCTAAACAAAGCGATTCCTTAAAATGGGCTCAAGGAATTCTTGAGGCTGGAAAAAGGGAACGATCACCGGATGAGCTGCCATCCTCCAAAAGGATCAACGATCGTTTGCCTCAGTTGCTAAAGACAGCCTTGTGATGGCTATCATAAATAAAGGAGCATTGGACGGTATGGTTCCAAAGCAAAAATGGGGGGAAATTGAGAATGCTTTGTCTGGCGTCTACTCACAGGTGCTGGAAAAGTTTCCCGGCCCAGATCCTCGACACCAAGAGGCTGGTTGGTATCAAGGACGATTTAAGCTAGTCGCATTTGAGGACCAGAGGTCTATAGAATGTTTTAAAGCTGCTCTGATACTAATTGGTGAAGTTTGGGAAGGAGCTGCCTTAGAGTTAGTCGAGAAGAAAGACATACCGGCTAGACCAAGAGCACATGCGTGGATACCTGCAAACCCTCCTGACCCTGAATCTATTTTAAATAGACTGAAACAATGCAATCCAGATCTTCCAACAGCTGATTGGAAGGTTGGCCGTTTGGATGAAGTGGATGGGCCACGACGGCATGCAGTGTTTATATTGAACACTCAGTCTTTGCCACATCTAGCAAAGTCTCAGGGCCGTGTATGTTATGGCTTTCATTATATCCAAATGAAAGTATATAAAAACGATCAGCAAAAGTAGTCAGAAATGGACAAGCCTCTGTCTGAATCAGAAGTAAGCGGATCCTCTTGCGAAGTCGAGGGAGATACCAAAGTTGAAGACATTGATAGACACCGTATGAGAGAGGAGGTTTCTATTGCCTCAGAACTCACCAAAGTTGAACCTATGGTTATTGCGAGAATCACCGAGATCTCTGAAGAGGACATTCTTGATGACTCGATTGAAGCGGCTGATGTGACGGTTGCTGAAAATCTCGATGGTCCTACGGATCCTCCAGATAAATCTTCATCATTGTAAGGCTGCATGTGCTGCCTTAAAAGTTCTCCTGATGAAAGGGGACATAGATATAGTTCTTATTCAAGAACCATATGTTTATAGAAACAAAATATGTGAATTAAGTACTCCGGGGTTCAAACTATTGCAGTATACTGGTTATGATGTAATTCGAACCTGTATAATTGCTAAAAACGAGCTTAACTTGTTTCTGCTTCCTTCAATGTGCAATGCAGACACTGTCGTTGCCAATTTAGAAATAGCCAAATGGAAATATTGGGTATCTTCGGTCTATATGGGACATGACAGTGAGATGCCTCCATGTGCCGTTAAGACCTTAGTGGAGGAGTCACTGAAAACGAAGACGAAACTCATTATGGGATGCGATGCGAATGCACATCATAGTATATGGGGAAGTAGTGATACTAATGCAAGGGGAGAGTCGCTAATAGAGTTTATTTTGCGTACTAATCTGGTAGTTTGCAACAAGGGAGATGCCCCAACCTTTGTCACTAAAAACAGGCAAGAGGGTTTGGACATCACCTTGGCCTCGCAAGAACTGAATGAAATGATATCTGAGTGGCAGGTTTTATGTGAACACAGCTTCTCAGATCATCGCTACATCAGTTTCAAGTTTGATGTTCATATCACCAAGATCATATTTCCGCCAAATGTTAGGAAAGCTGACTGGAATAGGTATAGGGAATCGTTCAATATGATGATACCGGAAATAACAGAGACAAATATGAGAAATGTGCAAGATATCGAACACGCAGTGGAGCGGATTACTAAGGCCTTCAACATCTCACTGAAAGCTGCATGCCCTAGAGGAAAGCCAAGGGGGAAACATCGACCACCATGGTGGTCTACGGAATTAAGTAATATGAGGAAATCCTGCAGGAAGCTCTTTAACAAGGCAAAGTCCACCAGAGCCCCTGAGGATTGGGACGCTTACAAGAAGAATCTGAGAGGATACAAGCGAGAACTGAGAAATGCTCAGCATAACGCTTGGAATAATTACTGCAGCAGTATTGAGAATACGTCCGAGGCTTCCAGACTACGGAAGGTGCTAGCATCCACGAGCTCCGCTCCAGGTTTCATTAAAACATCGGAGGGCAATTGGACAACGTCCAGTGAGGAGACGCTGGAGGTACTATTGGACACACATTTTCCTGGAAATCAGACGGTTGAACCATGTACTGGCGGTGCCACAGTTGCTCAGCGGTCGTTTCCTGCCGACGAAATTGTATCGGAAACTAGAATAAGATGGGCGCTAAATAGCTTTGGATCATTCAAATCCACCGGATCTGATGGAATTACTCCGGCGGAGTTACAAGCAGTGACGGACAAAATTATGCCCTGGTTGTCGGCTATATATAAAGGATGTATCAACTTATCAGATATCCCAGAAAAGTGGAGGGAAACAAAAGTCGTTTTCATACCTAAAGCGGGAAAAGCCTCTCACTCGAGGGCGAAGGATTTCCGACCAATCAGCTTATCCTCATTCCTACTTAAGACTCTGGAGAGGATGATAGATATTTATTGGTGCAATGGTTAGCATGCCCGCCTTGCATACACAAGGTCGTGGGTTCGATTCCTGCTACGACCGAACACCAAAAAGTTTTTCAGCGGTGGATTATCCCACCTCAGTAATGCAGGTGACATTTCTGAGGGTTTCAAAGCTTCTCTAAGTGGTTTCACTGGAATGTGGAACGCCGTTCGGACTCGGCTATAAAAAGGAGGTCCCTTGTCATTGAGCTTAACATGGAATCGGGCAGCACTCAGTGATAAGAGAGAAGTTCACCACTGTGGTATCACAATGGACTGAATAGTCTAAGTGAGCCTGATACATCGGGCTGCCACATAACCTAACCTAACCTAACCTATCTTAGAACTAGCATCGATTCAAATTTTTTCTCGAAACGACAGCATGCATACTCGAAGGACAGGTCTACTGAGACCGCATTACATGAACTAGTCATCTTTATTTAAAGCTCACTATCTGTCAAAGAATACACAATCGTGGCGTTTCTAGACATCGAAGGGGCGTTCAATAACGTCCATCCAAGCTCGATATTAAATGGACTGACAACTCTGAATGTTTATCCAGGTATACTTAGGCTGTTAGACGAACTTCTAATGAAGAGACGTATTTCAGCCACACTAGGACAAGCAAACATACAAAGGTATGTGAACAGAGGCACTCCCCAAGGAGGAGATCTATCACCTCTTCTTTGGAATGTTGCTATAAATAACCTTCTGGTTACCCTAGAAAAAGAAAGGATAAAAGTGGTGGCATACGCAGATGATGTGACTCTAGCAGTCAGGGGAAAATTCCCATCCACAATCAGAGATATTCTTCAGAGGGCCCTCCGGATGACTGAGAAATGGGCGAAAGACAATGGTCTTGGGGTAAATCCTGCAAAGACAGAACTATTCATGTACTGCAAAGATCGCAAAACTCCCACGGGTAGGCCCATTTCCTGAGGGGGTATTGAAATTCCCTTTGGTGAGTGTGTAAACTACCTTGGCGTTATTTTGGACAGGAAGCTGAACTTTAAGCTTAATATTGAAGAAAGGGCGAGAAAAGCCACGGTAGCTTTGTACTCGTGCTAAAAGGCAATAGGAAAAAAGTGGGGACTAAAACCAAAAATTGTACATTGCCTATACACGGCAGTGGTTAGATCTATAATGCTATAAGTTGTTGTAGTCTGGTGGCCGGCACTTCACCAGCCAACAAGTTCAGACAAAGTTCAGCGTATGGCGTGTTTGTGTATCTCAGGCGCATTCAGCAAGACAGGAACAAATTCCCTTAATGTCATGCTGCATCTATTGCCTTTAGACATTTTGGCCAAACCGTCAGCTGCAACAACGGTTGTGCGGTTGCGCGAGCTATCGCTGTGGTTGGAAAAAAGTTCGGTCCTCAAAATAATGCCAGATGTGCCTAACGTAGTGGATTACACTTTGGTGAGACCACTTTTCGACAAAAAGTTTGAGACTCTAATCCCCAACAGTGAGGCGTGGTGCACACAGACCCCGGGGAATAAAGAATATATAGATTTCTACACTGATGGCTCCAAATTGGATGGACAATTGGGTTTCGGAGTATATTCTAATGATATGGAACTTCGAATAGCGAAAAGATTACCTAATCACTTTAGTGTTTTCAGGCTGAAATATTAGTAATAAGAGAAGTGGCGAATTGGCTGAGAAGTAATGTTCCAAAAAATGTGGGCATTAATATATACTCAGACAGTCAACCTGCAATAAAATCCTTGGACTCTGTGTACCTCAACTCTAAAACGGCCATAGACTGCCGCAAATCTCTCAATGAGATGGCTGAGCAGTACAATATTCACCTAATATGGGTGCCTTGCCATAGGAACATACCGGGGAACTGCGAAGCGGATGAGTTGGCAAGGCTAGGGACTACCTTACATATTCCTGGGGAAGTAGCATCTGTTGGTATGTCCCTGGCTACCTGCAAGCTCATGCTGCGTGAGAAGGCTGCTATGATGGCAAATGTTCGATGGGAGAATTGCAAGGGCTGTAACGACACCAAGCAAATATGGCCCCATTTAAACTTAAACCGCACACTAGATATGCTAGTGTTTTCGAGACGTCAGATATCACTCCTGATATCTGCTATAACGGGTCGTTTCCTGATAGGCGAATTTGCAAAAACTATAGGCCCGAAGTATAATGACTATTGTATGAGCTGTCATGATGCGGAGGAAAAGGAATCAAAAAAACACATCTTGTGTGAGTGTCCTGCATTTTGTGTAAGGCGTAAGCAAATTTTAGGGGCATATAGCTTCAGATTACTGGCGGACCTGGAAAACGTTAACGTAAGCAGTCTGCTAATGTTTTTGGAACAATCTGGTTTGTTCAACAAAGAAAAGTAATCAAGAAGGTTCAGAGGTTAAAACTTGAAGTGGCCATATGTAATAGGTACACACAAAAAAAATTTTTTTGATTTCAATCACGAAAATCACGGATTCAATCATTTTTTTAATTGAAATGTCTTCAATCACGAAAATGATAGTATCAATTTTTCAATTTATCATTTTGATAGAAAACCAACACGATTTTCAATTAAAAATTTAATTGACTTTTGTCACGGAATCAATTAATTGTGTGATTGAATCAATTAAAAACGTGATTGATTTTTAACATAAAACTCAATGACAGTTTTAATTGAATCAATTAAAATTTTAATTAATTTCGCGACAAAAATCAATCAACTATTTGATTCATTCAATTAAATAATTAATTGAAATTGGCTATAAATTTCAATCAAAAAATTTATATATTGCGACCCCAAAATCGTATTTAGTTTTATTTGAAATAAAAGAAAATGTGTGTTTCTTATAAAACATATTTATTTATTTTTATTTTATTTGCATATACTGTTTGTTACAAAAGAAAACTAAACTATTCAGTTGTCGTAAATAAGAAGAAAGAGAAAAAAGAATAGGTAATAACCAGGGCTGTGGAGTCGGAGTCGGAGTCTTGGAGTCGGAGTCTGAAGATTTGGCTGGAGTCGGAGTCGTAAAAATTTTGCTCGACTCCGACTCCGGCTAAACCAAATTTTTTAAAACACTTCACATTTTTGTAACTAAAAAAGTTTTTACGCAAATTAGTTTCCAATGCGTTATGCATTCGATCAATGTACACCACGATTGGAAATAAAAATCAACTTCCAATTACGGCTATCATTTTATGTTTCCTAGAATGTTAGACTAGGAAATGGGCTGGATCGATCCATTTTAATCGCCATATCAATTTATTTGAAATAATTCGAACAATAATTCGAATTTATTGTTTCTAATTTTATTTTAAGGCTATATACCTACACACATATGACAGAAAAAATTGTCAAAGCTGTTTTTATAGAAAATTTTGTCACTATTGTATTTATATGGAATGTTTTGTCAAAATTTAATTTCTATAAAAAAATTATTCGAAATATTATTACTATAGAAAATTTTTTTCCTATAGAAAATTAAGTCAACATTTATTTCTATAGAAAATAAAAAATAAAACAAGTATATACAGCAGTATGTTCGTCCGGGCCAAATCATAAATACCCACCACCATGAATCAAATATACTAATTTCCTTAGAAAATTTCATGGGGGTTTGATGACAGTCAGTTTAACCAGTTCGCATCCCGAAAATAAATGCAAAGATTTTACCTATCAGATTCCGGATTTATAAGAACTATTTTTGTTTGAGTTTTAAAGGAATCATAAACATATCCTGTAAATGTGCAAGAAAATTAAGAAAAAATACCTTGATTTGAAATCTAAAATCTATAGTACACCAACTGTTTTATGATTACGAGAAGTAATATCTGGCAAATTTACATTTATGGTAAATGCACCTTCTGTACCCTCAATATCTGAAATCGTTCTATATGGAGGCCTTACCAGCGTTGCAACAACGAATTTTTATTTTGGACCAAATTTTTCCAAAATTCGTACCAGGGGACCAGTTTTCTAATTTAAATTAAAATAATTTAAAAGTTACAATTTTTCTAAAATTTTTCTTCGAAAGAAAATTTTTTCAAAATTTTATTTCTATATAAAATGTTGACCTCATTCTATTTCTATCGAAAATTTAGTCCATGTTTTATTTCTATAGAAAATTTGGTCCAAATTTTATTTCAATAGATTTCATTTTAGCCAAAATTTCAATTTAGCCAAAATTTAATTTCTATAGAAAATGTAGCCAAAGTTTAATTCTATTGAAAATTTAGCCAAAATTTAATTTCTGTAAAAAATTTTGCCAAAATTTTATTTCTATTACATATTTAGCAGAAATTTGTACAAAATTTTTGCATAATATTGTATCCCAAAATTTTTTAAGAAGCTTATTTCTATACAAAATTTTGTTCAAATTTTATTTCTATGAAAAATTTTTTAAAATTTTATTTCTATGAAAATTTTGTTAAAATTTTATTTCTATAGAAATTTTTGTCCAAATGTTATTTCTGCAGAAAAATTCCATTTGGTCTGACCATCGGACCAACTTCAATAATTTTTTGGGTCAATCGGACTAATGGGGCTACGCCAAAAACATGGAAGGATACGTACAGTATTCAGCACATCTATTGTAGTTCTAGAATATAGACCCCAAAACGGAGGGCCGGTTTATAAGGGGACTATATCAAAAACTGGACCGATACACAATATATTCGGCACACCTCTTAATGGTCCTAGAATACCTCCAGATTTCAAATTTCAGGCAAATTGGATAAAAACTACGGATTGTAGAAGTCCAAGAAGTAAACTCGTAACATCGGTCTAAAAGGGGGCTATATCAAAACTACGTCCGATAGTGACCATCTTCGGCACGCCTTGTAATGGTCCTATAATACCTCTAGATTTCCAACTTCAGACAAATTGGATAAAAACTACGGATTCTAGAAGCTCAAGAAATACAACCGGGAGTTCTGTCTATATGGGAGCTATATTAAAACATGGTCCGATAATCACCATTTTCAGCACTCCTCCTTATAGCCCTAGAATACCTCTAGGTTTCCGATTTCTGGCAAATTAGATAAAAACTACGGTTTTTATAAGCCCAAGACCCCAAATCGGGCGATCGGTTGATATGGGAGCTATATCAAAACCTGGACCGATCTAGCTCATCTTCGACATGACAAACTTATTATACCCCTGTCACCATTCTATGGTGGTGGGTATAAAAATATTTTTATGTAGAAAATTTTGTCAAAAATTTATTTCTATAGAAAATTTAGCCAAAATTTTGCTTCTATAGAAAATTGTGCAAAATTTTATTTACACAAAAAATTTTCCAAAATTTCTATTAATAATTTTTTCAAATTTTTTTTCCATAGAAAATTGTGCCAAAATTTTGTTACTATAGATTTTTTTATACAAAATTTATACAACATTTTATGTCGATAGAAAATTTAGTCAACATTTTATTTTTATAGAAAATGTAGTCTAAATTTTCTTTCTATAGAAAATTTTGCAGCATTTTATTTCTTTAGAAAATTTTGCAAAATTTTATTTACTACACAAAAAATTTTCCAAAAATTTCTATTGATATTTTTTTCAAAATTTTATTTCTATAGAAAATTTTGTCAAAATTTGTTTACTATAGTCTTTTTATAGAAAATTTGGTAAAAATTTATTTATATAGAAAATTTTCTCAAACATTTATTTATATAGAGAATTTAGTTCAAATTTTGTTTCTATAGAAAATTTTGCAAACTTTTATTTACTACAAAAAAATTTTTCCAAAATTTCTATTTATATTTTTTTTCAAAATTTTATTTCTATAAAACAATTTGTCAAATTTTTATTTATGTAGCAAATTTTCTCAAATTTTTTTCTTACTGATACTCACTGCTAAGTCGAAAACTGGTAAAAGTGACTCAAATTTTGCTATATAAAAAATTATGAATGTTTCCCAAATATTGCACGAGATTTTGTAGAAGTCTGATTTCAGATTTTATCAAAATGTTGATCTAAATACAAAGTTGTGCAGAGTATGTTACAATCGGCCCGCCCGACTTTAGACTTTCTTTGCATTTTTATTTTTTGCTATAATTGTGTTACGTCCCATAACGTTAGATTTAAATTTTAGGTACAGAGATTTTCTAGAAGTATATACAATTTTGTCTAAATCGATTCAGATTCAAATTCATGCATATGGGAATATAACCCTTTATAATAATTTTCGTCCACAAATACATATACTGTCGGTATCTTCTCATATTATGATGGGTATTTATATCATTATTTTATTTATTAAACATTGCCCTAAATTTGAAATAAAGAGTTTAATTGGTATAAATGCGAAATTAAGACCTTTCTTGCACACATAAATAAATACGATACTTTATATCGATCCATATATATACCCCATATATATCCCCTCAATAGAACTACAAATTAGTGGTACTAAAATGAGATTTAGTTATATTACCCGGAGTCGACTCCGGAGTCGGAGTCGAGCTGATGAAAAATGCTGGAGTCGGAGTCGGAGTCGAGCAAAATTGGCTCGACTCCACAGCCCTGGTAATAACACATATTTAATATTTTATTATTTTTTGAATTATGCAATAGACAAATAAATTTGGTTCTTGTCATTTGTGTTCTGTTCTAACATAACTTACACATACAATTACTATCAATAACAACTATAGGGTGAATAAATAAACTATATAAATCATTATCTTCCTTATAATAATAACCATGTCAGCATGCTCCTTCTAATATGTAGATGCGCCTAGATTTCCAATAAATCAGCAGCCTGTAAGCTAAATTAGTTTTTCTGAAAGTAAACAGAATAATTCGAATTTAATTTTCTTCAATTAAAACTTGATTTTGTTAAACATTACCTGCATAGAATATCAAGTTCAATTCTTAGTTCCAGATTGCAGGTTTATAATCTTCATTTGCAGTTGTTGTCTTTTAGCATAAAAAGGTGTATTAAGGAGCTCGGTAATTTCATTTTAGTAACAATTCCTTTCCAAAAGTTCCACACATTGAAATCGTCTATTAAAATTTGAACCAATCAAAGACAAAAATAATGGCAAAGCAATGTAATATTTGGTATTATATTGATGATACTTTGCAAATTCTGGAAATAGAAAAAAATATAAATGGAAAATACATATTTTTATTATTTTCGGATATTTTTCATATTTTAAAATCCAAAAGTAAGAACTTTTTTACCATTACATAATTCAGCTCATTATTTTATATATCAGATATACTGCTCTCTACTTGGGTTCAAACTGGAAAAGGCAGGTAAAACAAAAATGCAATTTAATGCCAACGCTACTTCGCAACTTCAAGGTGAATCTTCCAACAAACTCATACCGGTTTTAAGAAAACTATGAGTGTACCCACTTTTTGATTGCAAACATATTCTTATATATTTGATAAAAGGATGGAATTGATGGGATTAATTGGTAAATTTCACGAAATAAAATTAGTCACTAAAAGAAATGAATAAAAAATATATTATTTTAGTCCGTTTAATGTAAACAGGATTCAATGGAAAACGGTATTCACATTTCACAATTTCTTACCTTTAATAAACGTAGATTGTATTCAATTTTTAATATGCCACAAAACACAAACACACACCCTCACAAAAAATCGCTTCTGTAACATATACTCCCAAACATATTTTGCTTCAAGCATATACATTTTTGGGTATTGCCCAAACATTTATATGTTTGATCTCTTCCAATATATAATATGTTTGAAAGCATATTGGTCTAAACAATATATGTTTGGGTAGTCTAAGTTCCACACATTTTGTATTTTTGCATCCAAATTCAATAATGTTGTCTTCCAAAAAACAATATGTTATTATGTGAACATATAATATGTTTGGAAGCATTTTGCACCCAAAAATATTATAAGCTTAAAAAAATTCTCCCAAACAATATTGTGCTCAAAATTTTATTTATTATTTATATATTTACAATCATAATGAATTATGAAAATAAACAGGTAATATAGGTGCTAACAACATAGGTTTTCGACCTGAATGCTCAAAATTTTGTTTCTGTCTAATTGTATATTCCCCCACATCTTTCTCACTTCCACGAGATTTTTTAGTTCTTAGCACCTTTTTCTGTAATACAAACATTGTAGGAGAAATTATTCAATTATATGATTTTTTTTATTTTAATTTTACCTTTTGCCGGACGGGGATTCGAACAGCGGACCAAACAGTTTGTAAGGATCAAAGAAGTAGCTGATCAATTGCCCAACAAAAAATAAAATGTTAATTTTGTACTAACAAGCAACAACCACCAACTTAATTCAATATCGCTCCCTGTTAAATAGCGCTCCAAGCTACTAAACACATATATGTTTATAGGCTATTTCTAAATTAATATATGTTTGCATCCAAGCATATTATATTTACAAACATTTTATGTCCCAAACATAATATGTTCTAACATATTAACATATATGTCCCAAACATGTTATGCTAGTTTATGAACATTATATGCTTGCACTCAAAAATATTGTGTTTAAAATTTTGTGTTCCAAACATATAATGTTTATAGCCAAACATATGAAAAACAGTCTTTTTCATCCGTGCAGGTAATTTCAAATGCGTTCTCTCATATATTTTTGTTTTTCAAACCTTTACCACGTGGCCATTTGTTGTTGCACACTTTATTTATTTCAACCCTTTGCTATGATTTGTTGTTGCCTTCAAAATATTTATGCACACATTTTGAATGCAGCAGACAGAATGTCGCCAATCATGTTTTTCAATTTACGCGAAAAACAAAAACCCAACCGTTCGTTACGAGTTACTTCCACAGACTGATCTCTCCATCATACATTGTTGAATAAATACCCATTCTCTTGTTCTCTTTTCGCTCTTTCCATTGCTCAAAATTATTCAATTTCAATCACAAAGGTGATTAGATCAATCACATGTGTAATTGGAAACGGAAAAAATTTCAATCACGTTTGTAATTGAAAATTATTTCCGAATTGATTAACAAATTGATTGAATCAATTAATATTTTAATTGGAAACGTAACAAATATCAATCATTTTTTTAATTGGTTTTTATTCGGATTTGATTAAATAATTAATTGAATCAATTAACATATTAATTGAATCCGTTTCCAAATTCAATTAAGTGTTTAATTGAAAAAATTTTGGTGATAATTTTTTGTGTGTACTTTTAGTTAATGTGGTATCACAATGGACTGAATTGTCTAATGCGCTTTACAGTTTATCGTTTAGTTTTTAATTGTCAAAATGTGCTGACAAAAAATCAAGAAGAATAAAATGGAAAAAGCGCCATATTCTAAATAATTTATTGCAAAGTGTTATTGAGAAACTGGACATCTACAAAAAACAAAAAGTAATACAAAGTGCATAAAGATATGGAGGAACATACGATAGTAAAATGAACTTTCCTCCATGTTCTGGTTTACGAATTCGCAAAACGCAAAATTTTGCATTTTCAATAACTTTTGAACCATTCCATGTTTTGTCATGAAATATGTTCCAGTTAAGAACTATTTATACAAATTTCGTATTATTTATCATTATGGTTCAGAAAATAGAAATTTTGCGTTTTTCGAATTCGTAAACCAGAACAGGGGGGTAAGTGTCTCATATATTTAAAAATAATTAAAGTTTTTGTAACTTCTAACGATAAAAATTAAATGTTGATACTATAGCCATGTCGTTTGATTACTTCTATGAAACTTCTTATCATTGGTTAGGATTAAATGACATCCTATGGTTTAGGTTCAAATGGAGATCACAAGCTTTAAAACAAAAATAATACACTTTATTTGTTTTAAAATTTTCTAAAGGTTATTTTATAGCGTTTACGAATGAGCAGTCAAGCCAAGAACTGGCGATTTTTTAATCTGTTGTTGCTGGAGATCATGATCGCGCTGAATAATCCATGCGTTCAGCATTTTCCCGGATGCTTATGGGAATATTACATGGAGCAAAATCGCTATAACATCAACAATTAAAATTTACTATTAAAACAAAATACATAAGAAAAGTTGACTCTCATCAAGTGTACATTTTGAGTGTAGACTAGTGTTATTAATAATATTTTCTTTTAGTCAATAATTTTATAATTGTTTTTTAATACTGTGATATTTATGAAATGTAATTTCTTAAAATCTATTGTAGACCACCTGAAGAAGCGATTCAATATGGCAATCGCGAAATATTGGGAAAAATAAATAAAATGTTGAGCTTGAAAAATCATTAATTTATTATTATAACATAAAAAGGTCCAAGAAAATCAAAGAAAATAATAAAAATTATTAATATTACTCAAATTTTCATTTATTCCGAATACATATGTATCGCCCGATAAATCATAAATGCTCTTTTGTACAAATGCATTCAAATTGCTTTTGGTTTATATTTCCTATACTTTTTTTCTAACATTGTGTTTCATCCCAGGGCGTTAGCCGATTTAAATTTCAATTCTAGAGATTTTGTACAAAAAATTGTCTCCATATCTTCTAAGATATAAATATTTCAATATGGGAATATAAACCTTCATAATAACTCCCAACATAGGATGTAATAGTCGGCCTTGCCCGACTTCAGACTTTACTTGTTTTATTATATATTTATATTCTATTAGTTATATTTATTACGAATCATACCAGCATCTATTGACATTGCAATATTATTTTATTAATACATGTAATAGGGTATATAAAATGAAATTAATATTAAAGTAAAATTACTTATTCTCATCCATTGTTTCTACCTTCCAGTTAAGTTGCTGCCGTAACGATGTTGACCTCCTTTTCGGATTTCAATCCCTACGAATAGAAGATCATAAAAGAGTTTTCCCCCCAAAGATTAGCGTCACTGAATATTACCTCATCATAAACAATTCCACAATAAAGACGAATGAATGGGGTCGTTATACTGGTGTTTCCTTTATATCATATTTCCTTTATATACCATCACGTATATTGATAGACCTATATTGTTTTGTTGAATTTCAATGACTTCCATATAAAAACCGTGAAATGTACATACAAATTAAAAACAAATATTTTATTTTTATGAAATTGCACAAACGTCGAAACCAGGGCTGTGGAGTCTGAGACTGAAGATTTTGCTGGAGTCGGAGTTGTAAAAAGTTTGCTCAATTCCGACACCGGCTAAACTAATTTTTTTAAAACACTTCACATTTTTGTAACTAAACAAGCTTTTACGCAAAATCGTTTCCATTGCGTTATTCATTCGATAAATGTAAGTTATGACTGCAAATGAAAAGCAACTTCCAATTGAAGGTGAGTACTAAGTTCGAGTTTAGCCGCTAAAGTGAAAACTAATCAGTAAAAAAGGCATAAAATTATACATATTTGTTGCGTATTTCACTATAACTTGATGGGGAATAGCCCAAAGCAAATTTTCACTATGTTTGTATTCCTTAAAATAGATTATTAAAGAAAAGTAATCGTGAAAAAATGGCGATTTTAGCGGCTAAACTCGAACTTAAGGGGGTCATTTTATGTTTCCTAACAGGTTGGCTGATAAGTCCCAGGTTTGACACATAGATGGCGTCGTTAGTATTAAATTATTTAATATTATTTGTTATATAGTACCAACCTTCAAATGATTCGTGTCAAAATTTGACGTCTGTAAGTCAAATAGTTTGTAAGATAGAGCGTCTTTTGTGAAGCAACTTTTGTTATTGTGAAAAAAATGGAAAAAATAAATTTTGTGTTTGATAAAATACCGTTTTCTGAAGGGGAAAAATACGGTGGAAGCTAAAACTTGGCTTGATAATGAGTTTTCGGACTCTGTTCCAGGGAAATCAACAATAATTGATTGGTATGCAAAATCCAAACGTGGTGAAATGAGCACGGAGGACGGTGAACGCAGTTGACGCCCGAAAGAGGTGGTTACCGACGAAAACATCAAAAAAATCCACAAAATGATTTTGAATGACCGTAAAATGAAGTTGATCGAGATAGCAGAATATAGATATCAAAGGAACGTGTTGGTCATATCATTCATCAATATTTGGATATGCGGAAGCTCTGTGCAAAATGGGTGCCGCGCGAGCTCACATTTGACCAAAAACAACATCGTGTTGATGATTCTGAGCGGTGTTTGCAGCTGTTAACTCGTAATACACCCGAGTTTTCCGTCGAAATGTGACAATGGATGAAACATGGCTCCATCACTACACTCCTGAGTCCATCAACAGTCGGCTGAGTGGACAGCAACGGGTGAACCGTCTCCGAAGCGTGGAAAGACTCAAAAGTCCGCTGGCAAAGTAATGGCCTCTGTTTTTTGGGATGCGCATGGAATAATTTTTATCGATTATCTTGATAATAATAGTCAACAGTGACTATTATATGGCGTTTGAAGGTCGAAATCGCGGCAAAACGGCCCCATATGAAGAAGAAAAATGTGTTGTTCCACCAAGATAACGCACCGTGCTACAAGTCATTGAGAACGATGGCAAAAATTCATGAATTGGGCTTCGAATTGCTTCCCCATCCACCGCATTCTCCAGATCTGGCCCCCAGTGACTTTTTCTTGTTCTCAGACCTCAAAAGGATGCTCGCAGGGAAAAATTTGGATGCAATAAAGAGGTGATCGCCGAAACTGAGGCAAAACCGAAGGAGTACTACCAAAATGGTATCAAAAAATTGGAAGGTGGTTATAATCGTTGTATCGCTCTTGAAGGAAACTATGTTGAATAAAAAAACGAATTTTGACGAAAAAATTTGTTTTTCTTTGTTAGATCGGGGACTTATCAGCCAACCTGTTAGAATGTTAGACTAGCAGATGGGTTGAATCAATCCATATTAATGTCCACCATCAATACTATTTGAAATATTTCGAACAATATTATTTTTTAATTTTTATTTTAAAACCATATACCTATATACATATGGCGAATATACATTTCTATAGAAAATTTTGTAAAACTTTTATTTCTATAGAAAATTTTGTAAAAATTTTATTTCTATAAAAAAATTTGGTCAACATTTTATTTCTATAGAAAATTTTGTCAAAATTTTATTTCTATAACAAATGTTCTCAAAATTTTATTTCTATAGCAATTATAAGTAAAAAATTTGTAAAAATGACTCAAATGTTCCTATACCTCTCATACATATATATCAACTGATTAATCATGAATGCATTTTTGCGAAATTGTCTAAATAATTATAAATAAAAAAATTAAAGGATTTGAGATGGCTTCAATAGTTTTAGTCCACAATGTCTTGAAGGGTATAATACAATGAGCTCCGTGCAACTTTGAGCTTTCTTTAGCTTACCTGAATCCACGCTAGTTCTAAGATACATGTCTATCATCCTCTCCAGGGTCTTAAGTAGGAATGAGGATAAGCTGAAGGATTTCCGACCAATCAGCTTATCCTCATTCCTACTTAAGACCTGGAGAGGATGATAGACATGTATCTTAGAACTAGCGTGGATTCAGGTTTGCTCTCGAAACGACAGCATGCATACTCGAAGGGCAGGTCTACTGAGACCGCATTGCATGAACTGGTCAGCTTTATTGAAAGCTCACTATCTGTCAAAGAATACGCAATCGTGGCGTTTCTAGACATCGAAGGGGCGTTCAATAATGTCCATCCGAGCTCGATATTAAATGGACTGACAACTCTGAATGTTGATCCAGGTATACTTAGGCTGTTAGACGAACTTCTAATGAAGAGACGTATTTCAGCCACACTAGGGCAAGCAAACATACAAAGGTATGTGAACAGAGGCACTCCCCAAGGAGGAGTTCTATCACCTCTTCTTTGGAATGTTGCTATAAACAACCTTCTGGTTTCTCTAGAAAAAGAAAGGATAAAAGTGGTGGCATACGCAGATGATGTGGCGCTAGCAGTCAGGGGAAAATTCCCATCCACAATCAGAGATATTATACAGAGAGCTCTCCGGATGACTGAGAAATGGGCGAAAGATAATGGTCTTGGTGTAAATCCAGCAAAGACAGAAATAGTCATGTACTGCAAAGATCGCAAAACTCCCAAGGTTAGGCCCATTTCCTTAGGGGGTACTGAAATTCCCTTTGGTGAGTGTGCAAAATACCTTGGCGTTATTTTGGACAGGAAGCTGAATTTTAGGCTTAATATTGAAGAGAGGGCGAGAAAAGCCACGGTAGCTTTGTACTCGTGCAAAAAGGCAATAGGGAAAAAGTGGGGACTAAGACCAAAAATTGTGCATTGGCTATACACGGCAGTGGTTAGACCTATAATGCTATATGGTGTTGTAGTCTGGTGGCCGGCACTTCAGAAACCGACTTGTTTAGATAAAGTTCAGCGTATGGCGAGCTTATGTATCTCAGGCGCATTTAGTAAGACAGGAACAGACTCCCTTAATGTCATGCTACATCTATTGCCTTTAGACATTTTGGCCAAACAGTCAGCTGCAACAACGGCTGTGCGGTTGCGCGAGCTATCGCTGTGGTCGGAAAAAATGTACGGTCATAGTTCGGTCCTCAAAGTAATGCCAGATGTGCCTAACGTAGTGGATTACACCCTGGTAAAACCACTTTTCGACAAAAAGTTTGAAACTCTAATTCCCAACAGTGAGGCGTGGTGTACACAGACCCCGGGGAATAAAAGATGTATAGATTTCTATACTGATGGCTCCAAATTGAATGGACAAGTGGGGTTCGGAGTATATTCTAAAGATCTGGAAATTCGAATAGCGAAAAGATTACCTAATCACTGTAGTGTTTTTCAGGCTGAAATATTGGCAATAAGAGAGGTGGTGAATTGGCTGAGAAGTAATGTTCCAACAAATATTGGCATTAATATATACTCAGACAGTCAACCTGCAATAAAATCCTTGGACTCTGTGTTCCTTAACTCAAAAACGGCCATAGACTGCCGCAAATCTCTCAACGAGATGGCTGAGCAGTACAATATTCACCTAATATGGGTGCCTGGTCATAGGAACATACCGGGGAACTGTGAAGCAGATGTGTTAGCAAGGCTAGGAACTACCTTACATATTCCAGGGGAACTAGAATCTGTTGGTATGCCTCTGGCCACCTGCAAGCTCTTACTGCGTGAGAAGGCTGTTATGATGGCCAATATTCGATGGGAAAAATGCAAGGGTTGTAACGACACCAAGCAAATATGGCCCCATTTAAACTTAAACCGCACACTAGATATGCTAGTGTTCTCAAGGCGTCAGATAGCACTCCTAATATCTGCTATAACGGGTATATAATGACTATTGTATAAGCTGTCATGACGTGGAGGAAAAGGAATCAATTAAACACCTCTTGTGTGAGTGTCCTGCTTTTTGTGTAAGGCGTATGCGAATTTTAGGAGCATATAGCTTTAGATTACTGGCTGACCTGGAAAACGTTAACTTAAGCAGTTTGTTAATGTTTTTGGAGCAATCTGGTTGGTTCCACAAAAGTAAATAATAGAGAAGGTTCAGTGGTTAAGACTAGAAGTGCCCATATGTAATAGGTACTTTTAGTTAAATGTGGTATCACAATGGACTGAATAGTCTAAGTGAGCCAGAAATTTAATCGGGCTGCCACTTTAACCTAACCTAACCTAACCTTACTTATCTATAAATACATATACTGAAGACTGTTGGTAGCTGCTCATATTGTGATGGGTATTTATATAATTATTTTATTTATTCAACATAGGACAGACATTTCCTTAAATTTAAATTATAGAGTTCAATTGGCATCAAATGTGAAATTAAGATCTTTTTTGCACACACAAATAAATACGATAATTTATATCAATCCATCAATCCATTATTTGAATCTTTCCCATTGTTTGTTGGGCAAGATTTAAAATTGCTACCATTTGCTTTTGACTCAAAGTGTCATCTCCATTCAATGTCAGCATCTTCAAACTTTTTTGTTGGTCTTCCACGTTCTTCATTTCTCACATCACAATCTTTATTTCTGACCAACTATTGGAGAACTCCTACACTTTGAATTTTAAGCACTTCTCCCGTACCTTTGTTCTTGTTTAACAATGGCACCACGATTAGAACCATATAAGACCATGGATCATGAGAATGCTCATTGTAAATCTCTGAATTAAATGGCTTAAAAGAAGATACGAGACTGGAATCGACTTTTCTTAAGAATAAGTTGCATGATCCAATCACATCTTCAGCCCAAGTTTGTAAACACAATGTATATTGAACGTCTATATCAACAATTAACCAATCTCATAAATACAAAGGCAAGACTTTTGCAAGGAAATGAGAATACTGACCCAGCAGCGCAACCTTTGTTTTGGATCTCAAAATGGGTGGATTACACTAACTCTGATTTACATGAACATTTGCACATGGAGTAGAAATAGTATTCTTACTATGCATGTCAAATTCGGTTGAAATCCGTTCAGATTTTGATATAGCTCCCATATATAGCTTTCGCCCGATTTACACTCGTGCATTACACTAAAACATGTTTTAGTTTGGCTGAAACAAATAAAAAGATTAACTTAGAGGCTATCGTAACACAATTAAAACAATATCTTGTGACAATATCAATATCAAATTGAGGCATAACAGCGTCACAATTTTCTCGTCAATGTTATTGTTTATAAAAAATATCGATATCATATCGATTTGTGCTATCGAGTTTTTCATTGGTCTGTCAAACAAAAATTGCAGTGTGGTCAATGCGTACGATTTTAATCGAAAAGTTGGACGCGGACATTGTCGTCCGGAATAACTTATAGTCTGTAAAGCGCATAAGTGAGCATGAATCTTAATCGGGCTGCCACTTTAACCTAACCCCATAATTCGGCCACAAGAAGACAACAATATTATGCGATTCACCAATACGCTGTAGATATGTATGCGAAAATTGAAACAGAACGGCTTAATGACCTCCGATTCAATCAAGCGAAATTGCGATCGGAAGAATATATACACTAGCGAAATGCAATAGTGAATGATGGCAATGTTATTGATATCGGACGTTTAACAATATTACCATCGACATATGTTGGCAGTCCGCGCCATATGCACGAATATACGCAAGATGCAATGTCATACGTTCGCAAATATGGTAGTACCGACCTATTCATAACATTCACATGGCCTGCTCAAGAGTTGGAGCTCCAAATTGTTTGTTTGTGCTCGCTTCAAATGGACAAACGAAAAACATTGTATATCAAAATGTTTTGGATTGACAATATTAAATTTCATATTCATAAAATAAACTATAATATTTCATTTCTTCTTTGGTTGCTTGCAACAAAGTGCAACTGGGTCCGCTAGTATATTAATAAAACATGTTATTATTGACGAAAAAAAAATTTTATTTCAACCGTCGAACGGAACGGACGTGTTTTTTTAATAGCGGATAAAATCATCGTAATAAGTACCTACTACGAATTTCAAGTGTGGTGGGATATTAGGCCACCATGCAGAGAAATTCAAAGACATCCACTGGGTTGCTAACTTCAGGGCCCAGTGGACGGGTATCGACTGGAGTTATAAATTTGGGCAATGACCAAGAGTTAGGCCCAATTAGTCGACCTGTAGACGGGTCGACAGGTGGCGACAATTTGACAAGTCGGACCTTTTCCAAGGTAACGGCATCAAAAGGAGGTAATCCCTCACGAAAGAGATTCAAAGAACGCAGAAATGCTTTGTTTATCCTAAAGAAATTAGGATCAGTCGACCCAAGCACGTTGTCGGCTAAACAAAGCGATTCCTTAAAATGGGCTCAAGGAATTCTTGAGGCTGGAAAAAGGGAACGATCACCGGATGAGCTGCCATCCTCCAAAAGGATCAACGATCGTTTGCCTCAGTTGCTAAAGACAGCCTTGTGATGGCTATCATAAATAAAGGAGCATTGGACGGTATGGTTCCAAAGCAAAAATGGGGGGAAATTGAGAATGCTTTGTCTGGCGTCTACTCACAGGTGCTGGAAAAGTTTCCCGGCCCAGATCCTCGACACCAAGAGGCTGGTTGGTATCAAGGACGATTTAAGCTAGTCGCATTTGAGGACCAGAGGTCTATAGAATGTTTTAAAGCTGCTCTGATACTAATTGGTGAAGTTTGGGAAGGAGCTGCCTTAGAGTTAGTCGAGAAGAAAGACATACCGGCTAGACCAAGAGCACATGCGTGGATACCTGCAAACCCTCCTGACCCTGAATCTATTTTAAATAGACTGAAACAATGCAATCCAGATCTTCCAACAGCTGATTGGAAGGTTGGCCGTTTGGATGAAGTGGATGGGCCACGACGGCATGCAGTGTTTATATTGAACACTCAGTCTTTGCCACATCTAGCAAAGTCTCAGGGCCGTGTATGTTATGGCTTTCATTATATCCAAATGAAGGTGTATAAAAACGATCAGCTAAAGGATTCAGAAATGGACAAGCCTCTGTCTGAATCAGAAGTAAGCGGATCCTCTTGCGAAGTCGAGGAGGATACCAAAACATTTGAAGACATGGATAGATACCGTATGCGTGAGGAGGCTTCTACTGCCTCAGAACTCACCAAAGTTGAACCTATGGTTATTGCGAGAGTCACCGATATCTCTGAAGAGGACATTCTTGATGACTCGATTGAAGCGGCTGATGTGACGGTTGTTGAAAATCTCGATGGTCCTACGGATCCTCCAGATAAATCTTCATCATTGTAAGGCTGCATGTGCTGCCTTAAAAGTTCTCCTGATGAAAGGGGACATAGATATAGTTCTTATTCAAGAACCATATGTTTATAAAAACAAAATATGTGAATTAAGTACTCCGGGGTTCAAACTATTGCAGTATACTGGTAATGATGTAAATCGAGCCTGTATAATTGCTAAAAACGAGCTCAACTTGTTTCTGCTTCCTTCAATGTGCAATACAGACACTCTCGTTGCATGTTTAGAAATAGCCAAATGCAAATATTGGGTATCTTCGGTCTACATGGGACATGACAGGGAGATGCCTCCATATGCCGTTAAGACCTTAGTGGAGGAGTCACTGAAAACAAAGACGAAACTCATTATGGGATGCGATGCGAATGCACATCATAGTATATGGGGAAGTAGTGATACTAATGCAAGGGGAGAGTCGCTAATAGAGTTTATTTTGCGTACTAATCTGGTAGTTTGCAACAAGGGAGATGTCCCAACCTTTGTCACTAAAAACAGGCAAGAGGTTTTGGACATCACCTTGGCCTCGCAAGAACTGAATGAAATGATATCTGAGTGGCAGGTTTTAAGTGAACACAGCTTCTCAGATCATCGCTACATCAGTTTCAAATTTGATGTTCATATCACCAAGATCATATTTCCGCCAAATGTTAGGAAAGCTGACTGGAATAGGTATAGGGAATCGTTCAATATGATGATACCGGAAATAACAGAGACAAATATGAGAAATGTGCAAGATATCGAACACGCAGTGGAGCGGATTACTAAGGCCTTCAACATCTCACTGAAAGCTGCATGCCCTAGAGGAAAGCCAAGGGGGAAACATAGACCACCATGGTGGTCTACGGAATTAAGTAATATGAGGAAATCCTGCAGGAAGCTCTTTAACAAGGCAAAGTCCACCAGAGCCCCTGAGGACTGGGACGCTTACAAGAAGAATCTGAGAGGATACAAGCGAGAACTGAGAAAGGCTCAGCATAACTCTTGGAATGCTTACTGCAGCAGTATTGAGAATACGTCCGAGGCTTCCAGACTACGGAAGGTTCTAGCATCCACCAACTCCGCTCCAGGTTTCATTAAAACATCGGAGGGCAATTGGACAACGTCCAGTGAGGAGACGCTGGAGGTACTATTGGACACACATTTTCCTGGAAATCAGACGGTTGAACCATGTACTGGCGGTGCCACAGTTGCTCAGCGGTCGTTTCCTGTCGAGGAAATTGTATCGGAAACTAGAATAAGATGGGCGCTAAATAGCTTTGGACCATTCAAATCCCCTGGACCTGATGGAATTACTCCGGCGGAGTTACAAGCTGTAACTGACAAAATTATCCCCTGGTTGTCGGTGATATATAAAGGATGTATCAACTTATCATATATCCCAGGAAAGTGGAGGGAAACAAAAGTCGTTTTCATACCTAAAGCAGGAAAAGCCTCTCACTCGAGGGCGAAGGATTTCCGACCAATCAGCTTATCCTCATTCCTACTTAAGACTCTGGAGAGGATGATAGATATTTATCTTAGAACTAGCATCGATTCAAGTTTGTTCTCGAAACGACAGCATGCATACTCGAAGGGCAGGTCTACTGAGACCGCACTACATGAACTAGTTAGCTTTATTGAAAGCTCACTATCTGTCAAAGAATACACAATCGTGGCGTTTCTAGACATCGAAGGGGCGTTCAATAATGTCCATCCGAGCTCGATATTAAATGGACTGACAACTCTGAATGTTGATCCATGTATACTCAGGCTGTTAGACGAACTGCTAATGAAGAGACGTATTTCAGCCACACTAGGACAAGCAAACATACAAAAGTATGTGAACAGAGGCACTCCCCAAGGAGGAGTTCTATCACCTCTTCTTTGGAATGTTGCTATAAATAGCCTTCTGGTTACTCTAGAAAAAGAAAGGATAAAAGTGGTGGCATACGCAGATGATGTAGCTCTGGCAGTCAGTGGAAAATTCCCATCCACAATCAGAGATATTATTCAGAGGGCCCTCCGGATGACTGAACAATTGGCGAAAGACAATGGTCTTGGGGTAAATCCTGCAAAGACAGAATTAGTCATGTACTGCAAAGATCGCAAAACTCCCACGGTTAGGCCTATTTCCTTTGGGGGTATTGAAATTCCCTTTGGTGATTGTGCAAAATACCTTGGCGTTATTTAGGACAGGAAGCTGAACTTTAAGCTTAATATTGAAGAGAGGGCGAGGAAGGCAACTGTAGCTTTGTACTCGTGCAAAAAGGCAATAGGAAAAAAGTGGGGACTAAAACCAAAAATTGTGCATTGGCTATACACGGCAGTGGTTAGACCTATAATGCTATATGGTGTTGTAGTCTGGTGGCCGGCACTTCAGAAACCGACTGGTTTAGATAAAGTTCAGCGTATGGCGTGTTTGTGTATTTCAGGCGCATTCAGCAAGACAGGAACAAATTCCCTTAATGTCATGCTGCATCTATTGCCTTTAGACATTTTGGCCAAACAGTCAGCTGCAACAACGGCTGTGCGGTTGCGCGAACTATCGCTGTGGTCGGAAAAAGGTTACGGTCACAGTTCTGTCCTCAAAATAATGCCAGATGTACCTAACGTAGTGGATTACACTTTGGCGAGTCCACTTTTCGACAAAAAGTTTGAGACTCTAATCCCCAACAGTGAGGCGTGGTGCACACAGACCCCGGGGAATAAAGAATATATAGATTTCTACACTGATGGCTCCAAATTGGATGGACAAGTGGGGTTCGGAGTATATTCTAATGATCTGGAACTTCAAATAGCGAAAAGATTACCTAATCACTGTAGTGTTTTTCAGGCTGAAATATTAGCAATAAGAGAGGTGGCGAATTGGCTGAGAAGTAATGTTCCAAAAAATGTGGGCATTAATATATACTCAGACAGTCAACCTGCAATAAAATCCTTGGACTCTGTGTTCCTCAACTCGAAAACGGCCATCGATTGCCGCAAATCTCTCAATGAGATGGCTGAGCAGTACAATATTCACCTAATATGGGTGCCTGGCCATAGGAACATACCGGGGAACTGCGAAGCGGATGAGTTGGCAAGGCTAGGGACTACCTTACATATTCCAGGGGAACTAGAATTTGTTGGTATGCCCCTAGCTACCTGCAAGCTCATGCTGCGTGAGAAGGCTGTTATGATGGCAAATGTTCGATGGGAGAATTGCAAGGGTTGTAACGACACCAAGCAAATATGGCCCCATTTCAACTTAAACCGCACACTAGATATGCTAATGTTCTCGAGACGTCAGATATCACTCCTGATATCTGCTATAACGGGTCGCTGCCTGATAGGAGATTTTGCAAAAACTATTGGCGCGAAGTATAATGACTATTGTATGAGCTGTCATGATGCGGAGGAAAAAGAATCAATTAAACACCTCTTGTGTGAGTGTCCTGCATTTTGTGTAAAGCGCAAGCAACATTTAGGAGCATATAGCTTCGGATTACTGGCGGATCTGGAAAACGTTAACTTAAGCAGTCTGCTAATGTTTTTGGAAGAATCTGGTTGGTTCAACAAAGAAAAATAATCAAGAAGGTTCAGCGGTTAAAACTAGAAGTGCCCATATGTAATAGGTACTTTTAGTTAATGTGGTATCACAATGGACTGAATAGTCTAAGTGAGCCTGAATCTTAATCGGGCTGCCACTTTAACCTAACCTAACCTATTATTGACGAAAAATTAACCTATATAAATAAATAAAATTTAAATAAATAAAAATGTCTTTGGCGCTATACGAAGTTCAACTTTTTTAAAAATTAGTTCATTTTATCTTAAAGAAGGGTTAACTTTTTTCTGACCGTAATTACTTTTGTGATAACGGCGATTCAAAGATCATCGAAATTTGAAGCCCATATAAAAGAAATTTTATTTTTTACATTCTTCAAACAGAATTGTTGCATCGGCTTCTAAACTGAAGATTCCGACTTCTATTAAAATTTACGAAGAACCGTAAAATAAAGCAATGAGCAACGTTGTAATTGCAATAATTGCATTGTTAGAAAAATATGTTTTTCATATTGAATGCGTAGCACCGAAAAATAAAATAAATAAAACACAAGGATTTAGTTTTCTTTTCAATAATCTTTCAATAAAACGTAATTTTATTGAATTTCTTGGGAGACAATATTTACCTTTTTTACAAAATCGTTGTTACAAGGACGTAATCCAATAACGAATCAAAACAAAAGCTTAGACGCCGAAAGACGGTAATGGCGCGACTCGTTAGAAAAATGTAACGAATTGTGCTGAAATCTCAGAGCTGCATCCAGAGCTAGGGTACATTTCTAACGAGGGGGAATTTGTCATTTTACAATATTTTAAGTCCCCATCTAACGAATAAATTTTGATCATACGAATTTGAACTTAAACATTCCGCCCGCCTTGCAACATCCAGCTATGTTGTAATTGAAATTCATGAATTCATAGAATATTACATATGTACAATATATTAATATCAAAATAAATATAACATGCGATGTCAGTTTCATTTTCAAATTGAGCAATTCTTTCATTTTATTCCATATTTTCATCTTTTCCAACTTCATAAACTTAACTAAGTGCTCGTAGAGCCGTTGGCCCGGAGGGTCTGCAGTGTCTGGGTTTTTGGCCAGGATGACCTACGACACTTATGGTTGACATTGACCTGACACTACCCAGCCGAAATCTGTGTTTTCATAACCCGTGCGTAGACATCGGGCCCTAAGACCAACCCCACCCCGGAAGGACGGTAAAACATTGGGTCGGCCAGCTGGAGACTCTCCAAGTGTTCCCGTATCGAATCTGGAGCCGACGACGACGGGGTAACAACACGGGTCAGGTCCGTTACCCGGGCAGAAAAAAACAATTTATTTTCTGCATTGTGTCGGGAGACAGCAATAAGCGGACAAAATGTGTCCTGCGACGTCATCGCTGAGACAAGCCGTAGGCTGAGGGCTAGACTGCTACAAATCATACTGTACCCCGCACAAGGGTCGAGGACAGCTCGGACTGGAATTCGATGATCGGACAAGACAAGCAAGAGGACAAGACAAGCAAGAGGACAATAGTGGGACCAAGCGTGACGGTTGGTTGTAGAACCAACATCGGTCCAGATATGGGAGATGCGCAATCGTTGCTCTAAACGCATGTTCAAAAATTTGCGACACGACCGTAGATTATAACTTCGTCTACACAACACACAGACATTAGAGTGCACTCTTTTATTCACACCTGAATCCTGAATTTGAATCCTGATGCATGCTTCCTAAAATGCGTCTTGAAGCTTTTGACAGCAGCTTCCCAGAGGCCACCTATATGTGGCGTTCCGGCAGGGATAAACTGCCATGAAAGCTGCTGAAACTGGTGTGCGGAACACAACTTATCCCGTCCCTCCTTAAGAACACATCTCAATTCCTTTTCCATTTCGCGTGAAGCGCCTACAAAATTCGTACCATTATCCGAAAAAATAGTCTGGGACAACCACGCCGAGATATAAATCTGTGAAAGGCAGCCAGAAGCGTTGTCGTAGACAAGTCTGATGTGGCTTCCAAGTGTATGGCCTTCGTCGAAAAGTATACAAAAACGCAAACATAACCCTTTGTTATCTTACATGCGCGCCCTATAAATGACTTAATATCGAAAGGTCCCGCAAAATCAACGACAGTCGTAGTAAACGGTCTGGTAAGTACAGTTCTCTCCGGTGAGAGAGCCGCCATGATCTGCGTACAAGACTTCTTCCTATCCAACAGACACCGTTTACACCGGTTGATAGTCGACCTAATCAAAGATGTTAGACGAGGAATCCAATACTCAATCCGAATAAGACGTAGAACCAACTGGTTCCCTCCGTGAATAGACATGTCGTGAACATATTTCACCAGTAACCTAGCGAATCTACTATTATACGGCACTATAATTGGATGTCGCTCACTATACGAAAGGGTAGGACACTTACTCAAACGACCATTCAACCTCATAACCCACTCCTCATCAAGGAATGGATTCAATGACAACAATGAACTCCTGGAACCTAACGGTTTCTTTTCCATCAAACAATAGTACTCATCTGGATAATGAGCCCTTTGAGAAAGAACAGCTAGACGTAATCTCGCTGTCTTTAATTCGGTTGCCGTCAACGTCGTGTCGTGATACACATTTCGACTAGTATGTGAATAATGGGTCCTGTGATAAAACCTAAATATATATGCGATGAATCGTAGACCTCTATCTAACGAAGGAAACCTCTCTAAAATTTCCTCATAGTTCGTAAAAAACGATGCGTGAATCTTGACCGCCCGTACCTCAACGTCAGTCTCAAGAGGGGTCAACTCACTAATATCCCACTGAGAACTATCTGAGCAGAGCCACTCTGGTCCATGCCACCAAAGCGTCGAAACCGCCAACTCTGCAGGCGACACTCCGCGACTTCCGACTTCGGCCGGATTGTCCTCAGAGCGAACATGGTACTAATTCTGTCCCCCAGTATTCTCCTGAATCCTACATACGCGATTCGCCACGAAAGTAGACCACGTAGATGGCGTCTTTCGAAGCCATGAGCGGACGATCGTAGAATCCGTCCAACAATAAACACGCCGAAACTCAATATCTAGCTCCCTGGCTGTAGACTTATAAAGTTCTGAGGCCAAAACTGCCCCACAAAGCTCCAAACGTGGCAAAGATATAGATTTGATGGGGGCTACCTTAGTCTTACAAGATAGCAAATGGGTGAAGATATGTCCCTGCGGCGTAACCACACGAACATAAACTACCCCCGCGTATGCTTTTTCCGAGGCGTCGGAAAAAAACATGTAATTCTACTTCACAGTCTGTGGAGTAATTGACCCATCGAGGAATACGAAGGTGATTCACATCGCGAGACTCGTCCCATCCTATCTTATCCAACCAAACCTGTTGCATAATTATCTTCGCCACTATAATAACTGGTCACAGCCACCCAACAGGGTCAAATAGTCTAGCTATAGCCGATAAAACCTCTCTCTTAGTAAACCGAGATTTCCGCTCAATCGGTTTCATATCAAAATAAAACAAGTCTAACTGCGCATTCCACCCAATGTCCAACGGTTTCGAACTACTAGCTTCAACAAAAGCCAGTAATTTGGCGTCAACCAAATGGTCAGCCGGAAGCGATTCCAAAATGGCTAGCTCATTAGAATTCCACTTCCTCAGCTCGAACCTTGCCGATGATAATACCCTAATCAATTGGTCCCTATATTCAACAGCGGTCTCCATGTCATGGTACCCTGTCAAAACATCATCCAGGTACATGCACCTTCGTAGAATATGTGCCGCGTGGGGATAATCATTTTCGGAGTCATCGGCCAATTGCCGTAACGTCCGTATGGCTAAATAGGGAGCACAATTCACTCCAAATGTCACGGTCTGCAGCTCATAGTCCTGTACATCTTTTTGTGGGGAGTCCCTAAAAACAATTCGCTGCAGAGAAGTATGGGCCGAATTTACCCTAATTTGGCGGTACATCTGTGTGATGTCGCAATTAAAAACATATTTGAAAAATCTCCACCTCAAAATCAAATAAACCAATTCCAATTGTAAAGTGGGTCCCACATAAAGAATGTCGTTCAGACTTTTGCCATTTGAGGTCTTATGCGAAGCATTAAAGACAACTCGAAGTTTTGAGGTCAATTTTTCCGGATTGATAACTGGGTGGTGAGGCAAGTAACACACTGTTTGGTCAGAAGGAGAAGTCGACGACACTGGTCTCATATGTTGCAAGTCCAAATATTCTTTAATCACCCCATCATACATTAATTTTGTTTCAGGCTTTCGTAAAAGCGAAGCCTCACCACGAACAAACTGCTTCAAACAACTTGTCCGCGAATGTCCACGCAAGACCTGTTCCTTTAATTCGGGTTTTATCGGAAGAGTCACTACGTATCTTCTATCGGAATCCCTATATGTGGTATTCTTGTAATTTTCTTCACAAAATTTATCTGCGGGAGAACAAATTGCCCGTCTTGGTAAGTCCTCTAACTCCCAAAACCGAAGAAGAGTCTTGTCAAGACCATCTTCCTCCATGAATTCAACAGTCGTTGAAAAAACCGTCACATTAGAAGTGGGAATTGAACCAGTAATGAGCCAACCGAGGACTGTCTGTTGAGCAATCAACGAACCTAATATACCGAAGCGAATCCCCTGTAATATAATTTTGGGATACACGTCTGCCCCCAACAATAGATCAACCGGACGACTATCGAACAGATTAGGATCAGCTAAACGTAAATTAGGCAAACGCGACATATAATTCCGACTCACTTGGAAAGACGGTAAATTCCCAGAAATCTTGGGCAGGACCAACGCAGTCGCCTCTACCACGAACGACTCATCTTTCGGTGACCCTATACTCAGAGGGCAAATACCGCGAGAAGTGATCGAAACCGATTGATTCACGCCCGATATTGAAGACATCGCACTCGCTGTCGAAATTCCAAGCAACTTTTGCATATTTTCGGTAATAAAGGAGGCTTCTGATGCCGGGTCAATAAGCGCCCGAGCTGGGTACGTCATACCCTGATGAACGATGTTCACCATAGCCGTCCCTAATAGTACCGACCTGTTATGGGAAACATGAAATACTTGCCTGGCCGAAGTACCAGACACAATTCCAGACGAAGTGGAAGGCTGCGGGTCAATCAAACCGCTAGAATCCGTAGGACGAGCGGCCGAAACGGTCGAAGACGTAGTCGTCACATTCGTAGAATGGGAAGAATCGCGATGAAGCAAAGTATGATGCCTTCCTTGACACTTCTCACAACTGCGCGTTGTAGCACAGTTGTTAACGTCATGTCTACGCGATAGACAATTGAAACAACAGCGGTGCCGTTTCACAGCAGTCAATCGATCATTCACAGAAAGATTCATAAATTTCGGACAAACACGAAGATGATGGCTTTGTCGTGGACAAAGAACACACGTCTTATCTACGGAATCTCTCGAAGAATGAGAAGTGTATTGCGAATTACGCGACTTAGATGGCGAAGATTTCGGAGCTGTATTCGTAAAATGCGTACGCAGTTTCCTGCCATCAGTGTTCTTCGAAGCATCGATACCCTTCAAATCGCGGAGACACGTGAGTGTCTGAATCCTTTCCATAAGGAAACGATCCATGTCCACCCAAGAAAACAACGCAGACTCATCACTTATACCCTGTTCCCACAAAGTAACACTTATCTTCGGTAGACGTTGTACACACAAAAATATCAAAATCGGATCCCAATCGTTCGTAGAAACGTTATTCACTGCCATCGCCGAAATACACGCGTCAGTGTCTAAGACCGGAAGGTCGAAAAGTAGCTTCAACTGATTACTGATTAAAATCCTCAAATTATCATAAGTTTCCTTTAACGTCCTCCAAGCTAACTCGAAACTCCTATCAGTGAGAGGAAATCTTCTTACAATTTCACGGGCGTCGCCACTAGTCTTTTTGAGCAAATGACACAAGCGCTCAATATCACTCAGACGGGAATTTTTGACATAAACAGCAGTAAACAAATCCCTAAATGTTGGCCAAGACTGAAAGTCCACATCGAAAACCTCAATATCGTATGGTGGTAACGCCAAACTATGGACCGCACCATGGTCAACACCTAACAAAAGAGAATTTCTCGAAATATCAACATTATCAGAACGAGCAGAAATATCCGCCACATCGGCCTGCTGTATAGGAGTTGACGCCCTAGGAACGGCTTTCAGACCGTTTATCTTCCTTTCGATAGAGGAAACAATACGGCATCATAAGTTGCCTCATACTTGCCGTCAGCAGATTCTACCGTTCCCTTATCTGACTCTTCCTGAAGACCGTCTAAACACTCCTCATACCTCTATTTCACTTTCGCCCATAGTGATTTCGCCTCTTCGACCTGAGCCCTTAGAGAATAAACATTTAAATCCTCCTCCGTCAAAGAGCTAACCCGTGTCCCAAACTTCACAACCGCATCAGCGGCTCTAATGAATCGCGCGAATGCATTAACTGGCATATTGAAAATAATTTAGAGTCACAAAAATTCACAAAAACTCGTAAAGTATGTGAACACGCACTTATCGACAGCGAAAACTGGCCGAAAAATCAATAAATTTGCACGAAATGCTCAATGCGAAAACAAAAAATTAACAAATTTTTTCTTTCAGTGTATCAAATTATCACACTGCAGCGAAATTACCACAAAATTTCTTGAAGTGCAACCAATTGTTCGTAAAACAACAACTTCAAAACTCAAAATCACAAATTCCAAACAATTTGCAAAATAATGGACTATTTTTCTCCCAGTGTAGAAACAATTAGCTTTCGCACAGTGTACCGAATCACAAGATATTTTTTACCGTGTACCAATAAAACAATGGGCAAATTATTGATGCAAGTCGAATTCGAAAAATATCAAAATTCTACAAAAACCTTCGAACTATTTCTCTCAGTGTATGAATGAATTTACGAAAATTACGCTCAGTGTATCGAAGAATACCGACTGCCGCTAATTTATATCAAGCTTCATACACGAAAACCAAAAGATCAAAAAAATTCAAAAAATTATAAAAAAAATGTCCGTAAGACCAAATGTAGGTTGCATGGACTAAAATACACCTCTACACTTCCACGCCAAATAATCTCCCAAAAAAATCAAAAATCGTAAATAATTGAAAAATATATAAATAAAAATATATACGTAATATATATAATAAAAATAAAAATTATACGATCGTACCGGACCGCCTGTAGGGTGCAGGTGACCAAAACGATAATTTTTAACAATGCGCGTAACGCTAATGGGTCATACAAAACGAAAACCCAAAAAACTCAATTTCAAAAATTTCTATAATTTCAAAATAATTACGACTCGCGGCCCCGTGAGGGTTAACAAATAAAGCAAAGAAACACACCTCAAAAAAAAAATATGTATGTATATACGTGTGTGTATCACTGACCATACGTAGGTATGCACAATGCAAATTCAAACGTTGACTGCAGCGACGACTGATGTATGTTTACACTGGTAATACGACCAACAGAGCCTTTGGAGTCTGTGTGTATTTTGTTATTGTTTTATTTACTTCAAGTTAAAGGCAACGTAATTGCAAATAATGTTTTGAAGTAAATAAGCACTTGTCAACGTTTAAATTCACCACACAACACAAGTATATACCATTGACTTTTTCACTTTTTATTTTGATTATTCTTTCACTTGAATATCTTTTAGAAAAACGAAATTAAACAAACGAAAGAAACGTACGTAAGTATGTAGCAACGAATGTGTGTTTATCGAAATGCAATTTGCCGTCGGCAAAACGAAATAATTGAATCAATGCTGTAAAACGACCGCGGTTTAAATTTAAAAACACTCGCGATTTGCACTATTATTTTAATAAAACACTGACATACGCACCTGTGTGTTGATAAATAATTATTTAAATAATTTTTTGATTTAAATTCTCCACCAATATGGCTGCAACTGTCTGCTTTTTTGTTGTTGCTTCAAAATGATGAGCACTTTCCTTTAAAAAAAGACAAAACAAAATCCTTTATTAATTGCTGTAAGCAAGTATCCGGCTCGATTGGACCAATGAATGCGTAGCACCGAAAAATAAAATAAATAAAAACACAAGGATTTAGTTTTCTTTTCAATAATCTTTCAATAAAACGTAATTTTATTGAATTTCTTGGGAGACAATATTTACCTTTTTTACAAAATCGTTGTTACAAGGACGTAATCCAATAACGAATCAAAACAAAAGCTTAGACGCCGAAAGACGGTAATGGCGCGACTCGTTAGAAAAATGTAACGAATTGTGCTGAAAGCACAGAGCTGCATCCAGAGCTTAGGGTACATTTTCTAACGAGGGGGAAATTGTCATTTTACAATATTTTAAGTCCCCATCTAACGAATAAATTTTGATCATACGAATTTGAACTTAAACACATATGTTCCGATATAAACAATTTTTAAACAAAATATATTTAAGTGCAAACGTGTAATGTTCCTAAACTAACACTAAATGTTTGCGACACATATGTTAATATGTTAGAATATATTAGAGTAAACATATATATGTTGTGTTATTTCATTCAGGGAGCGACAGAGAGTATAGAGAAAGAAATAGAGATGGAAGCCGGGAGGGTTGACGAAGGATATCAATATAACACATCGTGGGAATGAAAAGAGAACAATTTCTGTGAAACTGCTTGTATGTTGTTTCGGAAAACTGTTTTATGATAAGGCCAAAAATTTGATATGCTCAGACTTAAGCATTATTATTTTTATTATTATTTAATTTGAATATTAGAATGACTATTCGGAGTAAAGGGAATAGACATTCGGAACCAAGAGAAAACAGATTTGAAAAAAAAGCATGTGTTTTCGTCTTGAGAGCAGCATTTTATGTATGTGAGGACATGTTTTGTTGATCATTTTGGCATTATGGGCACAATTTTTTCTTGGTTCGTTAAAAGAAATCGGAACGTACGAGGAGTATGTCAAAATATTCAGGCAAAGGAAATTAAAAAACGGTGGAAACAAAAACAAAACAAAATTTACAAAGGGATCTTCATAGAGATGGGACAGTAAAATGAAAAAAGGGGGAAATAGTGAAAAATTAAACAGTAAAATGCATAAAAACGACGTTTAGTTCCTCTTTATTAATAAGTAGTCCAAGAGGAGTGGACGGACACCTTCAAATATAAAAGCGGGCATTAGGTTTTGCAGCTAGAACAATTGAACAAGTTAATTTGCTTTAAAATGAATTATTAAAGAAAAGTAAAAGGCAAAACATTTTAGAGCGATAATGCCTACTTAATACCGGCCTTAAAGGTAAAAATGAAATTAAGTACAAAACACGATAAATGCATTTAAAATGGTGTTAAATGCTAGTAAAACACTGTTCACGCGTAAATAAATTTATGTGTATATTGTAAAATTATTTATGTATGTTTATACACGACTCCACGTTCTTCTTTTGTTAGTTTTCGAATTCCTTCCAAAATTTCAAACTTTTATACCAAAAACAGTTTTTTTGTTACAAAATTGTTATTTGTGCAATAAAAAAATAATATTTTATCCAAAAGCTTAGTCCATTTCGTTTATATCAAGCACTGTTTCTGACTGTAAATCTTTATTAACCCACATTTCGAAGTTTCATTATAAAAATTTAATATAGTAAAAAAAAAAATAAAAAAAAAATTGGTGTTCGGTCGGAGCAGGGATTGAACCCACGACCCTTTGCATGCAAATGCAGACATGCTAACCACTACTCCACGTGGTCAATAAGTGTATGTTTCTGTTAAATATTGTTATGTTTGCATGGGCTCGTGGGCGCTGCAAACTATGCTATATAAATGTAACTTATAACGATAATTGTCTACTGGTGACTATAACAGCTACGTAGCCTTGTGGATGGCGTGTTGGTTTACAAACTGTATGGTCCTCGGTTCGATTCTCCGTCCAGGCGAAAGGTAAAATTTAAAACATTTAATAATTTCAACATTATTTGTATTACAGAAAAAGGTGCCAAGAACTAAAAATTTTCGTGGAAGTGAAAATTATGTGAGGGAATGAGCACAATCTTCTTTGGGGGGAAATTCTTCCAAGCAAATAATATTTTTGGGCTCAAAATAATATGTTCACATAAAACAAACATATTAATGTTTCGCCAGTATCCAATAATATATGTGCTTCCAGCAAAATATGTTTGGAACATATGTTAGAGAAGCGTTTTTTTGAGAGTGTGCACTCAAAAAAGTGAACCCTATATTTCACTAAAGCTGTTTTAATTATACTGAAAAAAATATGCCCGGTTCCAAAGATTTTGTCTTTACTTTAAACATTTTGGTATTGATTCCGAGCCAAAGAAGCGGAGAATACACAATTCTCGCAGCAAATTTTAATTTTTCGTTTTTTCAGCTTTTTTTCTTCAACTTTATTTTCAAAATTCAGACTCGACTTCCAGTAGAAATTATGCTATGTTTCAAGTAAAAAACGTCTTTAAAATAAAGTGTTGAAAAACATGTCCTATATTTGAACAAAAAGACAACAAATTTAAAGACAATTTCATTAATTTTAAACAATTTTTCTGAATTATTAAAGTCAATTTGACCTTAGCCCAATAATGTTTTCGTTAATGTTATAATACCCATTTTTAAGTCAAATCACTTAATTATAAGGACAATACGACTCCATTGAAAAGTTTGAAATCTTTGACCTCACGACAGTATTTTTTCAGTGTATATTTTAGATCGTGGAATTATTATGTTTTAAGAACGTTTCCATGACTTTAATAATTTTTTGCGTAAGTTCATTAAATTAATTAAAACAGAGGAAAAATTATGCACAAATGAAGCATAAAGATTAACTACATTCATGCACTGTTAGAAAAATATGTTTTTCATATGTTCCGATATAAATAAAATGTGTTTCGGGCACAATTTTAAAACACAATTTATTTAAGTGCAAACATGTAATGTTCCTAAATTTACACTAAATGTTTGGGACATCTATGTTAATATGTTAGAATATATAATTTTTGGGGCATGAATGTTTCATAAAAGTCATATGTGTGAATGCAAAATATATAAATTTACAAATTTCGACTAAACATATTTTATTCAAAGCGACAGAGAGGGTATAGAGAAAGAAATAGAGATGGAAACCGGGAGAGTTGACGAAAGATATCAACATAACACAGCGAAAGAATCAAAAGAGAACAATTTCTGTGAAACCGCTTGTATGTTGTTTCGAAAAACTGTTTTATGATAAGGACAAAATTTTGATATGCTTAAGTCTAAATTTTAATTAAATTGAATAAAGAGAATAGACATTCGGAACCACGAGAATAGACATTTGAAAAACAAACAGCATATGTTTTCGCCTTGAGAGCAGCATTTTATGTATGTGTGGACATGTGTTTTGTTTATCATTGTGGCATTATTGGCACAATATTTTTCTTGGTTCGTTAAAAGAAATCAGGGTCCTTCATAAAAATAACGAAAGGGCGTATAGTGCCCTTTTATTTTTAGAGTTGGGACAGTAAAATGAAATAAGGAGGAAATAGTGAAAAATTACACAGTAAAATGTATAAAAACAAAGTTTAGTTCCTCTTTATTAATAAGTAGTCCTCGAGGAGTTGACGCACCCTCATAAAAAATCGCTTCTGTAACATATACTCCCAAACATATTTTGCTTCAAGCATATACATTTTTGGGTATTGCCCAAACATTTATATGTTTGATCTCTTCCAATATATAATATGTTTGAAAGCATATTGGTCTAAGCAATATATGTTTGGGTAGTCTAAGTTCCAAACATTTTGTATTTTTGCATCCAAATTCAATAATGTTGTCTTCCAAAAAACAATATGTTATTTTGTGAACATATAATATGTTTGGAAGCATTTTGCACCCAAAAATATTATATGCTTAAAAAAATTCTCCCAAACAATATTGTGCTCAAAATTTTATTTATTTATTTATATATTTACAATCATAATGAATTATGAAAATAAACACACTCTTAGAAAAATATGTTTTTCATATGTTCCGATATAAACAAAGTGTGTTTCGGGCACAATTTTAAGACACAATATATTTAAGTGCAAACATGTAATGTTCCTAAACTAACACTAAATGTTTGGGACACCTATGTTAATATGTTAAAATATATTATGTTTGGGGCATAAATGTTTCATAAAAATCATATGTGTGAATGCAAACATATATAAATTTACAAATTTCGACTAAACATACATATGTTGTGATATTTTATCCAAAGCGACAGAGAGAGTATAGAGAAAGAAATAGAGATGGAAACCGGGAGAGTTGACGAAAGATATCAACATAACACAGCGAAAGAATCCAAAGAGAGAAATTTTTGTGAAACTGCTTGTATGTTGTTTCGGAAAACTGTTTTATGATAAGGCCAAAAATTTGATATGCTTAAGTCTAAATATTATTTAATTTGAATAAAGAGAATGGACATTCGGAACCAAGAGGATAGACATTTGAAAAAAAGCATGTGTTTTCGCCTTGAGAGCAGCATTTTATGTATGTGTGGACATGTGTTTTGTTTATCATTTTGGCATTATGGGAACAATTTTTTTCTTGGTTCATTAAAAGAAATCAGGGGTCTTCATAAAAATAACGGCACTATACTCTTTTTAGAGTTGCGACAGTAAAATGAAATAAGGAGGAAATAGTAAAAAATTACACAGTAAAATGTATAAAAACAAAGTTTAGTTCCTCTTTATTAATAAGTAGTCCCAGAGGAGTTGACGGACACCTTCAAATATAAAAGCGGGCATTAAGTTCGAGTTTTGCAGCTAAAACAATTTAAAAAGTTTATTTTCTTTAAAATGAATTATTAAAGAAAAATAAAAGGCATTTTAGACCGATGGTGTTAAATGCTAGCAAAAAACTGTTCACGTCTAAATAAATTTATGTTTATGTTATAAAACTATTTATGTATGTTACTACTCGACTCCACGTTCTTCTTTTGTTAGAGTTTTTGAATTCCTTCCAAATTTTAAAGTTTTGTACCAAAAACAGTTTTTTGTTACAAAATTGTTATTTTTGCAATAAAATATAATATTTTATCCAAAAATCAGTCAATTTTGTTTATATCAAGCACTGTTAATGACTATAAAGCTTTAATAACCCACATTTCGAAGTTTCATTATAAAAATTTTATATAGTATAAATATAAATGTGTAAATTAAAACAAAAAAAAAAAGTGTTCGGTCGGAGCAGGGATTGAACCCACGACCCGTTGCATTCAAGGCAGACATGCTAACCACTGCTCCACGTGGCAAACAAATGTCTGTTTCTGTTAAATAATGTTATGTTTGCATGGGCTCGTGGGCGCTGCAAACTATGCTATATAAATGTAACTTATAACGATAATTATCTGCTGGTGACCATAACAGCTACATAGCCCAGTGGATAGTGTGTTGGCGTACAAACTGTATGGTCCTCGGTTCGATTCTCCGTGCAGGCGAAAGGTAAAATTTAAAAAATTTATAAAAGTGAATAATTTCTTCAACATTATTTGTATTACAGAAAAAGGTGCCAAGAATTAAAATATTTCGTGGAAGTGAAAATAACGAGTATGTTAGGGAATGAGCACAATCGTCTTTGGGAAAAATTCTTCCAAGCATATAATATTTTTGGGCTCAAAATGCTTCCAAACATATAATATGTTCACATAAAACAAACATATTAATGTTTCGACAGTATCCAATAATATATGTGCTTCCTGCAAAATATGTTTGGAACATATGTTAAAGAAGCGATTTTTTTTGAGGGTGTGTCTACCACAAAATAGTTCAGAACTTCTTAAAATTCGTAAATTTTACCAATAATGCGCCCATCTTGAACTTCGTATGGCACTAAAGACATTTTTGCAATTTTGAACTCCACCTTTTTCTTTCAAACTTCGAAATTTTCGTTAACAAGTAAAAACAATTAATTACGTCAAATAAATGTTCTTGAATTTGTCGGAAAAAAATTACTTAATTTTGTGAAATTCACATGACATTTGCGTTTCTAAAGGGTGATTCTTTTGAGGTTAGGATTTTCATGCATTAGTATTTGACAGATCACGTGGGATTTCAGACATGGTGTCAAAGAGAAAGATGCTCAGTATGCTTTGACATTTCATCATGAATAGACTTACGATCTGCCACAACGTCGAATTTTCAGTGAATGGGCCCTAGAAAAGTTGGCAGAAAATCCGCTTTTTTATCGACAAATTTTGTTCAGCGATGAGGCTCATTTCTGGTTGAATGGCTACGTAAATAAGCAAAATTGCCGCATTTGGAGTGAAGAGCAACCAGAAGCCGTTCAAGAACTGCCCATGCATCCCGAAAAATGCACTGTTTGGTGTGGTTTGTACGCTGGTGGAATCATTGGACCGTATTTTTTCAAAGATGCTGTTGGACGCAACGTTACGGTGAATGGCGATCGCTATCGTTCGATGCTAACAAACTTTTTGTTGCCAAAAATGGAAGAACTGAACTTGGTTGACATGTGGTTTCAACAAGATGGCGCTACATGCCACACAGCTCGCGATTCTATGGCCATTTTGAGGGAAAACTTCGGAGAACAATTCATCTCAAGAAATGGACCGGTAAGTTGGCCACCAAGATCATGCGATTTGACGCCTTTAGACTATTTTTTGTGGGGCTACGTCAAGTCTAAAGTCTACAGAAATAAGCCAGCAACTATTCCAGCTTTGGAAGACAACATTTCCGAAGAAATTCGGGCTATTCCGGCCGAAATGCTCGAAAAAGTTGCCCAAAATTGGACTTTCCGAATGGACCACCTAAGACGCAGCCGCGGTCAACATTTAAATGAAATTATCTTCCAAAAGTAAATGTCATGGACCAATCTAACGTTTCAAATAAAGAACCGATGAGATTTTGCAAATTTTATGCGTTTTTTAAAAAAAAAAGTTATCAAGCTCTTAACAAATCACCCTTTAATACCGTTTAGATAAAATTTCCTAAAATTATTTTATTTTTTCTAAAATTAACTAAAGTTTTCTTTCCAGGTGGGTTCACTGGTTTTCAGTGTGTGTAGATAATCTGCAAGTTAGCTTTTTTGAGTTTAGCCGCTAAAATTTTCATTTTTACGATTACCTTTTTCTAAAATCCGTTATAAAGAATATAAACTTTGTGAAAAGTTTCTTTGTGGTATTCCTCATAAAGATATCAATATTTAATTTGAAAGTGTAAATATTATTTAATATGAATATTAATTTGCGTGTTCGGAATAAAGAGAATAGACATTTGGACACTTTCAAAAATAAAAGCGGGCATTAAGTTCGAGTTTTCCGCTAAAATTATGTTTCATATTAGCGGCAAAACTTGAATCTCTAAAAGCAGAATAACATATCTTTTTTGGCAAATTGTATTATAACTTGGTGGGGAATGATCCAAAGCAACAATTGAAAATGGTTATTTTCTTTAAAATGACTTATTAAAGAAAAGAAACCGTGAAAACATGGATATTTTAGAGCGATAATGCCAACTTAATACCGGCCTTAAAGTTAAAAATTAATTTAAGTACAAAATTATTCGTTAATAAATATTCATATTTATTTGTATTTCTAAATACGATAAATTTTAAATGCAAGTAAAATGGTGTTAAATGCTAATAAAAAATAGTTCACGCTTAAATAAAATTTATGTTTATATTGTAATTTACAATATTGCCAGTATTTTTCGGGCTCTTGTCCCCAAAATAAGAGGCTTTCATCCCCAATTTAATTCAAAATTCCCCATAGAAATCCCCAATAGAGTTTTTGGCAAGTTTTTTGGAAAAAGGAATAGGCTCTGCTGTAAAAAATTAGTCATAATCTATAAATTGTAAGAATATGCAAGTTTTGTTATACCAGTTTGCAAGTTACAATAAGATTAAGATTTCAAAATCCAAAAAAATGAGACGGGTGCTCAAAATATTATCTTCTTTAAGCCCCTTTTGAAGCATCCCAGCAAAAAAATTTAGAAGTTCTTCCAAAGGCACAACTTTAAAAGCACTTCCAGAAGATGCACTCCCAATGATGTTCTTTATTTTAACTACCCAGGAAGTTCTTTTAATTCAATTTGTTATAACTTGTTTTTTCATACTTTTTTCATACGTTTATGTTATTAAAGATTTACAGTCAGAAAAGAACAGTGCTTGATATAAACGAAATAAACTGAGCTTTTGGATAAAATAGTATTTTTTTATTGCAAAAATAACAATTTTCTAACAAAAAAAAATTTTTTTCAAAAACTCTAACAAAAGAAGAAAGTCAAGTATAAACATAAATAATTTTACAATCAGTGTTGCCAGTATTGGGGATTTTTCCCCAAATCGGGGATATTTTTTCGTGGATGGGGACAAAATATTTGAGTTGGGGACTTGGGGATTTGGTGGGGAATTTCCAAAAATTTGGGGTTTTTTGTGGGGAATTCTGGTCAGTATAACAAATCAGGTTTTGAGTTATGGTTTATATGAAATTCTTTACTTCTACATCCCAGCAAAAAAAGCGTCGCCAAAAAAGTAATGGAAATGTTCTTTTTGGATCCGGAAGTGGTGCAAAATTGACGCAGAAGCGATGAATTTGACATGGGCTTGTCATAGGACGGAAGTCCTCCATTTCAACAGCCGGTGCACTGAATTTCCATCTCTTCTTTAGGTGTGATCCGAATTTGGATGTAAATTAAAAAAATCTGTGATATTTTGTCAAATAAATAATTTTTATAATATTTTCTAACTTTTAATGGATTCTAACGTTTGTCTGAAACGTTTGGCCTCAAATATTTTCAAAAATGCACAATTTTTTCAGATTGGATTTAGCATTGTTTTCGGCAAAATTTAAATAAATTGTACCATTTTATGAATGTTTAAAATGTTTTTAACCAAATTGAAACAAAAAAGTTAAAATTACCCATTAAAAGTATGAAAAAACCAAGTTATAAAAAATTGAATTAAAAGAACTTCCTGGGTTGTTAAAATAAAGAACATCATTGGGAGTGCATCTTCTGGAAGTTCTTTTAAAGTTGTGCCGTTGGAAGAACTTCTAATTTTTTTGCTGGGATGCTTAAAAAGGGGCTTAAAGAAGTACAGAAAATCTTCAAAATTCTAAGAAATTGTTTACCATTGTGAAACTATTTCGTAAGGACTTGGATAGAAGTGTTTGGCCTCTCATCTGCATACATCACTGATTTGGAAAATATATATCAAACATAATAATAGAGTTCATATCGGGGCAACAACGCCTTTTGATCGATCACCCAATTTTATTTCTTAGCTATTCAGAACTATGTTTTGATTCATAACGACACAAGTTGACCCAACTCCTATTTTTATTTCTCCAGCATTTAGAAGATAATTTGCATAAGACACAAATTCGATGACTCTTTATACCAATAAATAATTCTGATGAGGGATTGTATCAGATAATATTTTGAGCACCCGTCTCATTTTTTTGGATTTTGAAATCTTAATCTTATTGTAACTTGCAAACTGGTATAACAAAACTTGCATATTCTTACACTTTTTAGATTATGATGAATTTTTTACAACAGAGCCTATTCCTTTTTCCAAAAAACTTGCCAAAAACTCTATTGGGGATTTCTATGGGGAATTTTGAATTAAATTGGGGATTTTTGGGGATGAAAGCCTCTTATATTGGGGACAAGAGCCCGAAAAATACTGGCAATATTGTAAATTACAATATAAACATAAAGTTTATTTAAGCGTGAACTATTATTTATTAGCATTTAACACCATTTTACATGCATTTAAAATTTATCGTATTTAGAAATACAAAAAAAATATGAATATTTATTAACGAATAATTTTGTACTTAATTTAATTTTTAACTTTAAGGCCGGTATTAAGTTGGCATTATCGCTCTAAAATATCCACGTTTTCACGGTTTCTTTTCTTTAATAAGTAATTTTAAAGAAAATAACCATTTTCAATTGTTGCTTTGGATCATTTCCCACCAAGTTATAATACAATTTGCCAAAAAAGATATGTTATTCTGCTTTTAGATATTCGAGTTTTGCCGCTAATATGAAACATAATTTTAGCGGAAAACTCGAACTTAATGCCCGCTTTTATTTTTGAAAGTGTCCAAATTTCTATTCCCTTTATTCCGAACACGCAAATTAATATTCATATTAAATAATATTTACACTTTCAAATTAAATATTGATATCTTTATGAGGAATACCACAAAGAAACTTTTCACAAAGTTTATATTCTTTATAACGGATTTTAGAAAAAGGTAATCGTAAAAATGAAAATTTTAGCGGCTAAACTCAAAAAAGCTAACTTGCAGATTATCTACACACACTGAAAACCAGTGAACCCACCTGGAAAGAAAACTTTAGTTAATTTTAGAAAAAATTTTAGGAAATTTTATCTAAACTGTATTAGAAACGCAAATATCATGTGGATTTCACAAAATTAAGTAATTTTTTTCCGACAAATTCAAGAACATTTATTTGACGTAATTAATTGTTTTTACTTGTTAAGGTGGGTATTAAGTTCGAATTTAGCCGCTAAAAACGTAATTTTTTCACGATTACTTTTCTGTAATAATACATTTTAGGGAATACAAACTTTGTGAAAATTTGCTTTGGGCTTTTCCCCATCAAGTTATAATAAAATTTGCAACAAATATGTATAATTTCATGCATTTTTCTTACTTATTTAGTTTTCACTTTCGCGATTTTAGCGGCTAAACTCGAATTTAATACTCACCTTTAACGAAAATTTCGAAGTTTGAAGGAAAAAGGTGGAGTTCAAAATTGCAAAAATGTCTTTAGTGCCATACGAAGTTCAAGATGGGCGCATTATTGGTAAAATTTACGAATTTTAAGAAGTTCTGAACTATTTTCTGGTATGGTATTTATGTTTATAATTGACTTTCTTCTTTTGTTAGAGTTTTTGAAAAAAAAAACTTTTTTTTTGAAAATTGTTATTTTTGCAATAAAAAAATAATATTTTATCCAAACCATCGTCTGGATGACATAAATAAAGAAAAATAAAAAACCAAATGAATCGAATATTTGTTACTGACGCCCAACGTTTCGAACCTATCAACCAGCCATCAACAAATCAACCAAGCGTTTTGAACTTATAAACCAACACCCAACGTTTTGAACCATCGATCAATCGTCGATCAGCCATCAAACAACCAACCAAGCGTTTTGAACTTATCAACCAACACCCAACGTTTCGAACCATCTATCAACCAATCAATCAACCAAGCGTTTTGAACTTATCAACCAACACCCAACGTTTTGAACCATCGATCAATCGTCGATCAGCCATCAAACAACCAACCAAGCGTTTTGAACTTATCAACCAACACCCAACGTTTTGAGCCATCGATCAACCTTCGACCAAACAACCACCAACCAACCAACTTTATTAATTTAATTTAAGAATGTAAGTAGAGTGCTCATTGAAAAATTGTTTTGTTTTGAAAAAGAAAAAAGAGAGAGGGATAATAATTTCCGTCGGTAATTTTTTTTTTTTGAAAAAAGAAAGAAGAGAAAGGGATAATAATTTACATCTGTAATTTTTTTATTTATTCTTTTCTTCGGAAATACGTGATTTTTAATTTTTTCTCGGAAATACGTGACTTTTAATTAGACTTTGTGATTAGCAAGTGACAATGGCATTTACAGCGGAGCAATTAGAAGCGATTGTAAAGGGAGCTGTGGCCAGCGCGCTCGCCGTACAGGAACGGGAATTCAACCGGAAATTAGAGGAAATTAAAGGGGAATTTCGCAGTATGACTATAGCCACACCTGAGGTAGAAACGTATAAAGATGCTGAGATTAGATTAACCGTATCTTGCACTGAAACTTTGGATATAATGAAATCCTTGCCAGAATTTGAGGGCAAGAATGAGACTTACGTCTCATGGAGGAAAGCGGCACACGCCGCATACAAAGTTTATGAGAAATACGAAGGGAGTTCCAAGCATTATCAGGCGTTAGGCATATTGAGGAACAAAATTGTAGGGTCAGCTGACATGATTCTTTCCCCCTTTGATACCCCTCTCAACTTTAGAGCGATAATAAATAGGCTGGACTTTACATACGCTGACAAGAGACCTGTTTTTCTTATAGAGCAAGAAATGTCGACGTTACGCCAGGGTAATGTGACTCTTATGCAATACTACGATGAGGTAGAAAAAAAATTGACTTTGTTGATAAATAAAACTGTCATGACTTACGACAGCAAGGTGGCTGCGGCCTTGAGTGAAAAATACAGAGCGGATGCTCTGCGGGTATTTATTTCGAGAACTAAGAAGGGGTTAAGCGACGTTTTATTTTCTGCACGACCATCTGACTTTCCGTCAGCTTTAGCACTAGCTCAAGAAGTTGAAGCTAATCATGAGCATTATGTGTTCGCAAGTAACTTTGCTCGAAGCATGGGAGAGAGATTTCAGAAATCCGAACAGAGACTGCAGAACGGAGAACAAACGATAGACAATAAGTTTAAACAAGGAGCTAAAAACCCACATTTCATGAGAAGACAGGGACAACCTGCTCAACGGGAACGGCCCCAACCAATGGAAATTGACAGCTCGTCAAGATTTAGACAGCCGACTCAACACCGACAGTACGGCTCACATAGTTGACAAATTCCAAATTATCAGTGGCAAATTTCACAGCAGAACGACCAATCCAATGTTTATAACGGTCAGGGACAGGCGAGTAAGAGACCGAACAATGGTAGTGCAAGGCACACAGGACCGAAACAGCAGAGGATTAACCAGTTGGTATCGGACGATATCCCACCTGATCAAGAGGATGACGGATACCCGGAACTGGCTGAAGATCAGGTCGAGGACGTAGATGATGGAATGCGATCTTCTTTCTACTGCCAGACCTATCAACTTGCGGAGGTATAATTGGACTGGACTTACTTAAGCAAACGGACGCCGTACTTGACCTGAAGAGCAAGAGGTTAATGACTGTCAATGGCTCTGAGACAATCAACTTTCTTAGATGTGCGGATGAAACTTTTACATTCGTCAATGACACTGAACTACCCCAAGACATTAGGGACAAATTCAAGTTGGTTTTAGGAAAGCGAATCGGGGTTTTTGCGGAACCGAATGAGGCTCTACCATACAATATCAATGTCGTAGCGACCATTCGTACCGTGAATGAAGAACCCATATATTCGAGGCTATACCCTTACCCGATGGGGGTAGCGGATTTCGTCAATTCGGAAACCCAAGCCATGCTAAGGGATGGTATAATACGTCCATCTCGGTCGCCTTATAACAAACCAGTATGGGTTGTGGATAAGAAAGGGCTGACGAACAGGGAAACACCAAGAAACGCTTAGTGATTGACTTTAGGAAGCTCAATGATAATACGATAGATGACAAATACCCTATTCCTAACGTTGTCTTCATCCTGGCGAATTTAGGCAAGGCACAGTACTTCAAGTTGGTTTTAGGAAAGCGAATCGGGGTTTTCGCGGAACCGAATGAGGCTCTACCATACAATATCAATGTCGTAGCGACCATTCGTACCGTGAATGAAGAACCCATATATTCGAGGCTATACCCTTACCCGATGGGGGTAGCGGATTTCGTCAATTCGGAAACCCAAGCCATGCTAAGGGATGGTATAATACGTCCATCTCGGTCGCCTTATAACAAACCAGTATGGGTTGTGGATAAGAAAGGGCTGACGAACAGGCAAACACCAAGAAACGCTTAGTGATTGACTGTAGGAAGCTCAATGATAATACGATAGATGACAAATACCCTATTCCTAACGTTGTCTTCATCCTGGCGAATTTAGGCAAGGCACAGTACTTTACCACGTTGGATTTAAAATCTGGATTCCACCAGATATTACTTGCCGAGAAAGATAGGGAAATGCTAAGTACGAATTTTGCAGACTCCCCTTTGGGTTGAAGAATGCACCCAGTATTTTTCAAAGAGCCATCGACGATGTGCTTAGGGAACAGATAGGGAAGTCGTGCTATGTTTATGCCGATGACGTAATCGTATTTTCTAAGAGTAGGGACGATCATATAGAACACGTAGCTTGGGTATTGGATAGACTGTACGGAGCCAACATGAGAGTGTCGCGCGAAAAATCGAACTTTTTCAAGAAAAGCGTTGAGATTTAGGTTTCTTGGTTTCACGGGGAGGTATAGGAACGTATCCTGATAAGGTAGACGCAATTCGTAACTACGATATGCCAACTACACTATTCGCTGTCAGATCGTTTCTTGGGCTGGCAAACTACTATAGGTGTTTCATTAAGGATTTTGCCTCGATAGCAAAACCCATAAATGATATTCTGAAAGGCGATAATGTGCAAAGTGGGCACGGGACAGTCGAAGAAGATACCGATAGAATTTGACGAGAGTCAGCGTTGAGCATTTGAGAAGCTTAAAGAAATACTTGCATCGGATAATGTGATGCTACGATATCCTGATTATAAAAACCGTTTGACTTGACAACGGATGCTTCATCCGCCGGTTTGGGAGCTGTTTTGTCACAGGGTGGAAAGCCGATAACCATGATATCGAGGACTTTAAAAGATAGGGAAGAAAATTTTGCGACGAACGAGAGAGAACTCCTGGCTATAGTTTGGGCTCTGAAGACTCTTAGGAATTAACTATACGGTGTAAAGAATTTGAATATTTATACGGACCATCAGCCTTTGACTTTTACCGTCTCGGATCAGAATCCGAATGCCAAGATAAAACGTTGAAAGGCATTCATCGACGACCATAACGCTAGGATTCTTTACAAGCCAGGAAAAGAGAATTATGTCGCTGATGCGTTGTCCAGACAGCACATTCATGCATTAGAAGGAATAATACAGTCGGACGCGGCTACAGTGCATAGCGAAGCATCACTTACTTACACTATCGAAAAAACGGACAAACCGGTTAACTGCTTTCGGAATCAGATAATAATAGAAGAAAGTGGAAGTGATTCGTCTAGAACAATCATTATGTTTGGCAAGAAGATCCGACACTTTTTGTATTTTGCAGACAAAGACAAACTTTTCGAAAGGGTATGTGAGGTGGTCAAGGGCGATGTAGTCAACGCAATTTTGTGCGAATTGCCGATACTAGCATTCATTCAACACAGATTGGTAGAAACGTTCCCCGCGACTACTTTCCGTTACACTGATCGGATTGTAACGGACATTTGTGACAGAAACGAACAGAGGGAAATTGCTGTTTTGGAGCACAATAGGACTCATAGAGCTGCCCAAGAGAATGTGAAACAGATTTGGCAAGATTATTTTTTTCTCAGAATGACTAGTATCGCGAACGAGATCGTTTCGAATTGTAAAGTCTGTCAAAAGGCGAAATATGATAGACACCCTCAGAAACAGATTCTTGGAGAAACGCACATTCCTTCGTACGTAGGCGAAATGTTACATATCGATATTTTTGCGACAGACAAGAAGTATTTTCTCACATGTGTGGACAAATTCTCAAAATTTGCCATAGTTCAGGCAATTGCGACCAGGGCGATAACTGACGTAAAATCCGCAATCTTACAACTTATGAATTTTTACCGGAAGACGAAGACAATATATTGTGATAATGAGCCATCTATCAATTCTGAGACAATCAAATCACTTTTAGAGAATCGATTTGATGTACAAGTTCCTAATGCCCCTCCCCTTCATAGTTGCTCAAATGGGCAGGTAGAGAGGTTCCATAGCACCTTAGTAGAGATTGTTTGAAAATCGAAAGGAATGTCGAAGACACAGTAGAGTTGATATTTCTTGCGACTATAGAATACAACAGGACAGTTCACTCCGTCATAAACAAGCGACCTATTGATATAATTCACCCACTGATGACCGAATTCACCACGGAAGTTAGGGAAAGAATTCGGAATGCTCAGAATGTTCAGTTAGAAAGGTTAACAGGACAAGACGAAACAGAATTTTTCAGGTGGGAGACAAAGTCCTTGTGAAATCGAATAGGAGGTTAGGAAATAAACTTACGGGTTTGTACACGAAAGAATTGGTAGAAGCAGACCTGGGCACCACAGCCCTAATAAAAGGGAGGGTGGTTCATAAGGACAATTTAAGGTAATTAAAATGAAATCTGTTTTATTCTCTTACGTTAGGTTTTGGATCATGCTACTCCTTGCCGTGCCGCTATCAGCGAAAATTACCGACTATACCAATTCGAACTACATACCGATTGTGGATGGAAATGCTATTATTTGGGAAGACTTTGGGTATTTACAGCATTCATCAAATCTGACTATGTATTCAGCTATCATAGAGGAGACAGAGGAAATGAGAAGTCATTTTCCTAGGTCACACATGAGGCAAATATTGGAATCAGACATACGACATATGAGAACACTTATAGCGACAACTGACATTCACCATAGACACGCATTAATATGTTAGGCACTATGTTAAAAGTAGTAGCTGGAACTCCAGATTATGACGACTTCCAGAATATAAGATTTACACAGAAAGAGCTCATTGAGTCGGAGCATAAGTGTCTTGGTATTAATAGCTATCTGCTATTAATACCAAGGCACAGAAAAGAATAAATGAATTAACAGATCAGATAAACAAACTGGTAAAATATGCGAAGATAGAACAAAGGTTAGGTTAGGTTAGGTTATGTGGCAGCCCGATGTATCAGGCTAACTTAGACTATTCAATCCATTGTGATACCACAGTGGTGAACTTCTCTCTTATCACTGAGTGCTGCCCGATTCCATGTTAAACTCAATGACAAGGGACCTCCTTTTTATAGCCGAGTCCGAACGGCGTTCCACATTCTAGTTAAACCACTTAGAGAAGCTTTGAAACCCTCAGAAATGTCACCAGCATTACTGAGGTGGGATAATCCACCGCTGAAAAACTTTTTGGTGTTCGGTCGTAGCAGGAATCGAACCCACGACCTTGTGTATGCAAGGCGGGCATGCTAACCATTGCACCACGGTGGCTCCCCAAGATAGAACAAATAAATACCGAGTATCTATACGAATCCCTGCTCTCAAGAGATAGAATTATTATCTCCGAACTTTAAACATTAATGTTATCGATAACACTCACAAAAATCGGAATTATTAACCCCGCAATCCTAGATTCGAATGATTTGGAAAACATTATCAATGAGCATTCTATAAACATTACAGTTGCTGACCTTATGGAGGTAGCTCAGATTAAAGTTTTATAAAGTAATCATTTTTTATATTTCATAATAAAATGTCCAACAGTTAAGTTAGCCTGTAAGAAGATAGTTTTATACCCTGTTCAACATAATGACAATATTATCGACTTTGCCGGAGGTAACGACGTGGCCGATTGCGGTGGTCATCACAGGTTGCAGTGCCGCCTTTACAGCAACATTCTGCAGAAAATTACAAAACAGGCGTTCTTAGTAATTTGTTACACTGTCTTCAAACTCTACCAAACACGCCAGAAGGTTAGACGACAGCATGATCTGCAAGCCGTTATAGATGGTCTTAGGAAGCCCGAGGACGCTCTTCATTTAAGCGAGGGAGGAGTTAACGCGGGCAGCCAAAATAGCAATGCAGCTGTATGAAATAACAACAACAACAGCAACACAGCTGCATAAGGCGACGAGTGTGTCGCAAGTTGCCTAACCTTGAGACACACTGCAAAGCTGAGTAAGCGGATTGTCAAATAAGGGAACAACTTCAATTGTATAGTTTTAAGTTTATTAAAGTTAGTTGCATTTTGGAATTTCAACTCGCATCCACGACCATCGTCTGGATGACATAAATAAATAAAAATCCTGGCGAAAGGTAAAATTAAACTAATTTATAAACAAGTGAGTAAAGTAGAAAGTCGGGCGGGCCCACTATATCATACCCTAAACCTCTTACTGAATTAGTAAACATTGTTTGTGGGGTATCAAGGTATAGGTATTTTATCACAATCTGAACAGATACTCGTATGTCTGATATTAGGAGCTATAATTGATTCTGAACCTGCAGAGTTACTATGCCACTAATATTGAGTCCATTATTAAAAAAAAGAGGAAATCTCTCAATTAGTGTGGGCAATAAATCAAAATTTCTGAAAATAGGACAATAGATTTATGTAAGGGCTTCATATAAGTCTTAATAATACATATACATTTGCAATTTGACCAACATTGGTTAATAAATAAGTGTATTATTATGGCCAAATTTAGGAAAATCGATCGATGTATATATATGGGAGCTATATCTAAATCTGAACCGATTTCGATGATATTTTCCAGATTCCAGACGGTTACCTTGTGCTAAATTAGAGTAAGATCGGGTACTAAATAAGACTATTGTGGTCAAAATAAAAGTTATAAGGGTAATTTTTTCAAAAATGGGTGATACATAACTATGAGAGCTATATCTAAATCTGAACCGATTTGGATTATATATTGCAGATTTTGTTGATATTACGGAATATAAATGAGGCCACTATGGTCAAAAATAAGGTTATAAGGGGCAAATTTTGAAATTTCGGGCGCTACATGTATATACATGAGCCATATCTAAATCTGAATCGATTTGGATGATAGTTTGCACATATAGTCAGTACTGTAGAAGATTATAGTAAGCCAAATTTGAGTAAGATCAGTTGATAAATAAGAGTTTTATGGCCAAATTTGTGTAAATCGGGCGATACACATATATGGAAGCTATAGCTAAACCTGAACCGATTTCAATGATTTTTTGCACATATAGTCAGTACTATAGAACATTAGAGTAAGCCAAATTTGAGTAAGATCGGTTGATAAATAAGGATGTACGGCCAAATTTGTGAAAATCGGGTGATACATATATTGGCTGCTAATGACGTATTAAAATAGAATAAATGATGGTACCGTAAGGTATAATTATTTACTAAAAAATCAAAAAGAATATGTAATGTAACGGTAATTCTGAAGATTTTTCCCTTAAGGAATATTCTTCACGAATATTTCATAATAATTGTGTTTTAAGTTAGTGACAATAAGGAAGGCCTCTGGGCCTTCCTTATGGTCATTAACAAATTTTAGCTCCCCCAGAATTTGAAAACCCATTTGTGGTAGCAGTTGCCGATGGCAATATATAATTTTATTTCTTAACATTATCTTCTAAATATATAATTTTATTTCTTAACATTATCTTCTAAATTGTAAGATAGTTTCTTTATTATAAGATGAATTTTGTGATATTTTCCCGAATAATTTTTTTTCAGTCTGAAACATTTGACATCGAATATTTTCAAAAATTATTAAAATATTAAAATTTTCTAGAATGGACCTTGTGAGGACATTTTTGGAAGTGCTTTTAAAGTTATACCTTTAGAACAACACCCAAATTTTTTTTGCTGGGAAAAAGTTATTTACCGATTGTATTCAAACTTGGTTTAATCTAATCTTATATAGTACTAACAATATGTGCAAAAAATCATCGAAATTGGTTCAGATGTATATATAGCTCCCATATATATGTATAGACCTGTTTAAGTGGGGGCAAAAACTTTTCCACTTTTATTTTATTTTAATTTGTTTAAATATCTTTTTTAAGTTTGTTGATTTCAATGTGTCACTTTTTTTGTTGATTTAATTTACCCGTTCGTTTTTTACCGTTTGATTTTACCTTTTTAGTTTTAATAAAATTCACTGTTCAATTTATATTTAATTTTCTTCACAATGTATTGTTTTATTGATTTGAAATTAATGTCACAAAAAATTCACTTTTAGTTATGATTTAAACGTTTGATTTTCACTTGATGTTTGTTTGGTTTTTTTTTCAAGCGCACCGAATATAAAGCAAGTCGTTCACCAACTGACTTTTTTGTTTTCCTTTATATCGGTCAAGGGCAAAAGTAAAAAAAAAGATCACAGGCAACAACAATAACAATACCAACACTCACTCTCTACACTGGATGTAGATGATGTTGAGTGTTGTTATTGTTGTTGGTGTTCGTAACAGTCCTTCCAATGAGAAAAAATGAAAACAAAACAAACATCAAATAAATGTTGGAAATGAAGTATGAAAATCTAATACGAAAATAATGTTAAAAAGTAATTCAATGTAAACAAAATATGAAAGAATAAGAATACCAATGAATAAGGAAATTAAGGAAATTGATCAAATGAAAAAGAATAATGTCAATGAAGTTCATGAAATGAAAATAATAAAAGAAAAACAAATGATGTTAGTTTAATATCGTTTGACATTAAACATGTCGGCCTCCCAGTGATGCTTCACCAAAGTCGCCCAATGGATCCGCTAAAGGTGTAGCCAAGTGCAGTTTTTATGGCGACGACGTCGGGTACGTTGGTTTCAAGTGAGCCGTTGCGCCATAGGTCGGCGAAGTAGTCTGAACCCAGTTCGACGTCTATTGCATTTGAAGTCGGGATCAGCCAATGTGTCGAGCGAGAAGTCCTTGTCCGGATTAGATAATATAGGGCTTTCGAGGGAGGTCGTTGGTCATCAGTGCCCGTATTTCTTTTGTCCATTTGAAACGTGCAAGCCGACCTGACATACGAACTTTGGCGAAACGTGTGTCACGATAAGCAAATGTCGGAAGATACAGTGACGACTGAAGGTTACAAGAAATCCGAGACACAGTAGCACTGAAGTTCAAGAACGCCCGGCAGGTATGCCATATATACGGTTCTTCAGGAAAAGCCACATGAACTTGAACCGTGGGGACAAGAACTTTGAACCACTTGAACGGCACATGAGGTTGCGGTACCAATCTGAACTCTGATTGGCTGCGTTGAGGTCGCTTGGCTGAATTTGAAGGTCGACTAGGTGTTCGGGATTTCCGTTCCTGTGAAGTTCAATCTCTATCGGTTGACAGGCTTCGTCGGCGTATAGATTCCCGAGGGCTAGGTCTTTCTTCACGTGGTAGAGGTCGGTCATCACGTGATTGAGGTCGGTTGTCACGTGATTGAGGTCGTTCAATACATGACTTAGGTCTTGGCTCCGCACGTTCCTCAAACTTGGCGTGCATTTCTTTGATTTGGGGCGCGTAGTGTAGCAGCGTGTTGTGTCTGGCATTGCATATCTGGCGACTTAGTTTAGTTGGACAATCACGGCGTAGGTGGGAGCATGCGAGGCAATTTATGCAGTAAAAATGCTGGCAGACGATTTCAAAGCGTTCGGATGGGCCTTGGCTTAAAAATTTGTGACAAGTCTTTATAGAATGATCTTGTTTACAAAGACCACATGAATAAATCCATCCCTTGGGTCTGCTGCTTTGCCGATTAGTGGTTGTTTGTTTGGCTGCCATTTCTGAAAAGAGGAACGTATATAGTGCGGATCGTAGCTAATTTATGGATGTATTTAATTGGAGAGGAGAGAAATCAGTTCATTCGGAGGAAGTCTGTCATCCTTGATTATTACGAGGTCATGAATTTTCACATTTTCCTGCTGTCTCTTCCACTTATACCTACGGTGTAATTCTTTCAGATACTCAGTCTTCCATCGTTGGCAAAACTGCTGAGAAAATATCTTCAAACGCTTCCAACGGTTGGCAAGCGTGATATTGTCTGAAGATAGGTCTGGTTCGGCTGGTGATAAAATTGGGGCACCAATTAGAAAATGTCCCGGTGTAAGTGGAGAGAGGTCATTTGGGTCATCACTAGCGGGACTTAGAGGTCTCGAATTGAGGCAGCTTTCGATACGAGTCAAAATCGTTGAAAGTTCCTCAAAGGTGAAGGTCATGTCAGGAATCGCCTTTTTTAGCTGAGACTTAAAAGATTTCAACCCGGCCTCCCATAGGCCGCCCATATGTGGGACACAGGGAGGATCCGATCTTTTTTCAACATTTCTGCTGCTCCCGTGAAGTTGGTTCCGTTGTCCGAAAACATTTTTGCAGGACAACCCCGTCTACCAATAAATCGGGCAAATGCAGCGAGAAAAGCTTGGGTCGAGAGGTCGCTAGTGGCCTCCAAATGTACGGCTTTGGTCGAAAAGCATACAAAGATGCCCACGTAACCTTTTGTAATGAGGCATACTCTATCTGTATAATTTCGAATATTAAAAGGTCCGGCAAAGTCAACTCCTGTGTTTTGAAAAGGTCTTGTGAAGGTACTCCGTTCAGGAGGAAGAGAAGCCATGATCTGGTTTCTCGTATGTTTTTTGTACAAAATACAAGTCTTACAGTGATTTATGACGAGTTTCACAAGAGGTTTAAGTCGAAAGATCCAAAATTCTGTTCTTAAAATACGAATCATCAGTTGACTGCCGCCATGTAAAGTCGATTTATGAGTGTTCAACGAGTAATCGTGCAAGTCGACAATCATGAGGAATCAAGATGGGATGTCGTTCATTAAAAGTCAAAGATGTCGATTTCGTAAGACGTCCATTTGATCTCATAATGCCAGAGGTGTCCAAGAATGGGTTCAATGTCAAAAGTGAGCTGGTTGAAGCTATCTGAAGCTTTTTTGAGAGTTGAGTATATTCCTCTCCGTAATGATGTCGTTGAGTTATTAGGACAATTCGAGTTTTAACAAATTTAATTTCATAGGAAGAAATTTCAGTAGACGTTGACCGAAGTTGAATTCTTTTGGATCCTGTATTTCTTTAAAACCGAGATACATAAGCGAGAACACGGTACGCTCGAGAAAGACTAGAAAATCGCTCCAATGGATCTTCGTAGGTCGTTGTTAAAAATGTCTTAACCGGTTTTATTTATCACAATGGACTGAATAGTCTAAGTGAGCCTGATACATCGGGCTGCCACATAACCTAACCGGTTTTATTTCTAAAGTCGTTTCGACCGCTTGCTTCGGAATTGGCCAGCGGCTTTTTGGTTCTTTCAACCAGGAAGGTCCGTACCGCCACAGGTCGTAAGACTGTAGATCAGTCGACGAACACCCCCTTGTAGCGATGTCTGCTGGGTTGTATCGAGATTCTACATGTCGCCAGTTTGACGTCCCTACTTTTTCCGTAATTTCCGCAACTCTATTTCCAGCGAAAGTGTTCCAGGCACAAGAAGGTCGATTTAGCCATGATAGAACAATCGTTGAGTCGGTCCAGAAATGTAGGTCATATGAGGTCAACTGTAAACGTGGCATTGTAGAAGATACCAAAGTCGAGAGTAAAACTGCGCCACAAAGTTCAAGTCTCGGCAACGACTGCTTTTTGATCGGGGCTACACGAGTTTTAGCAACTATTAAATGGCACTTTATGTCATTCCCCGTTCGGAATCGGCTGTATAAAGTCGCAGCATAAGCTCTCTCCGAAGAGTCGCAAAAACCATGTAGTTCCACCTTGGATTCTGGAGTGAATTGTACCCAGCGAGGTATTTTGACACTTTGAATGTCAGGACAGGTCTTTAGGAAATTTTGCCATGTTGTAGAAGTCAATGGTGTTAGCCCATCGTCCCATCCGACTTTGTCCAGCCAGATTTGCTGCATGATGAGCTTGGCGACGACTATAATTGGCGCTAACCAGCCACATGGGTCAAAAAATCGAGCAATGGTTGAAAGAACCTCTCGCTTAGTATACGAGGATTTAGTTCCAATGACAGGATGCGGAAATGAAAATGAATCTGCTTTAATGTCCCATTTTATCCCTAAGGTCTTTGTTCCAATATTTTCGGACAAAGTCAGGCATTCTAATGAAAGAAGTTTTTCTTCAGGAAGGTCTTTGATGACTTAAGGATCATTGGAAGTCTATTTCATGAGGTCAAACCCGGCGGATAGTAACGCACTTTCTAGTTGCTTTCTAGAAATGATTGCCTCATTGACTGTATGTCCTCCTGCTAGAACGCCGTCAACATACATTTTTTCCTCTAACACTTTAGCAGCCAATGGATGAGAATGTCGAACGTCTTCAGCTAGCTGTAGTAAGGTCCTTATTGCCAGAAAAGGGGCACAATTGACTGCAAAGTTTACTGTTTGAAGTTCAAAGTCCTCAATTGGGTCCTTAGGGGATTTTCGAAACAGTATTCGCTGATACTGAGTCTGTGAAGGGTCGACTAGTATCTGATAATACATTTTGGTAATGTCCGCGTTATAGACATATTTGAAAAGTCTCCACTTCAAAGTCTGTAGAACGAGGTCCTGCTGAAGAATAGGTCCAGGATACAAAATGTCGTTAAGACTTTTCTTGTTAGAAGTCGGAGATGACGCGTTGAAGACAACACGGTCTGGTTTTATCACCGCGTGGTGGGGCAAATAGTAGTTAGGTCTTTTCTGAATCTCAGAATGATGTATCTTTCTCATATGTCCTAGGTCCAGGTATTCAAGTATTACTTGGTCATACTGATGTTTGATGTCAGGCTTCGTACTGAGCATCTTTTCCATCCGTAGAAACTGAGCCATTGCTATACTGCGCGAATGTCCAATTTCTTCACCATTTTTGAATGGAAGGGTAACAACGAATCTTCCTGAACTGTTTCGGTAGGTCGTAGTTTGGAAGATTGTTTCGCAGGTCTTGTCCTCTTCTGACCTCAAAATGGGTTTTGGGGTCTCCTCCACCTCCCAAAATTGTGTGAGGATTTTATCGAGGGCAATTGCATTGAAAAGCGATATCTCATTTTTTGAGTCAGTCGATTTCTCCACTGGTCCCCCCACAATCCAGCCAAACACTGTCTTTTGTGCCAAAAGGGAGCCGAGTGGAAGAATCGGAGCTGCTAAGTCAAAAATTGAGGGGCCTAGGTCAATTCCTATGAGAATGTCAATTGGTTGGCTTACGTAGAAGTACGGGTCTGCCAAAGGTTGTTTAAATGTACTGATGTCGATGTCTAGGTCTTTAGGCGGTCTTTAGAACTGGAGCCAAAATATCTAATTTGAAATTGAGTTCCACCTTTGAGCACAGTGTGAAAATACAGGTTGATGTTTCAGTCACTGTTGGACTCAACCCTGAGACATGCACTAAGTTCCGCTTGGTCGGAAGTCTAAGTCGAGTTTCAATTTGTCAGAGATAAAAGTCGATTGAGATCCTGGATCTATGATCGCTCTAGCTTCATATCTCTGGCCATTCGATTCTATTTCAACAAGGGCTGTGAAGAGTAATGTTTCTCTCGACTGAGGTCTAAACGAAGGTCGGTTGGCCTCTCGGAGTGCTAAAGTCGTAATGTGAGGTTGTTCAGTATCTGTTGTGGACGGTATAGTTGTTGTAAAACCTTGGCCACTGGTACTAGGTCGTACGCTGGCGTCTTGTTCAAGTGACTAGGTCGATGCGCCACTACCTTTGTGTAAAAGTGTGTGATGTCGTTGATTGCAAGTTCGGCAGTTATAGTTACTTTTGCAATCTTTGATGTGGTGGTCTGCTGTGAAACAATTAAAACATGATCGACTATTTTTTACAAAATGAATGCGATCGTTTATGTTCTTTTCTAAAAACTTAGGGCATTTTCCTAAAGTGTGATTTTCCTTGCAAAGTTGGCAAGTTACTGTGGTGAGAGGTTGAGGTCCTTTGTTTTGAATTAGGTCTCATTTTAGTTTTTTCTTCAATTTTCGTCTGGAAAGTATGAATGCGCCGATCTTTTGGATTGCATATCTTTTCCTGAGTTTTACTGTTTGATTTTGAGGTCGACGGCTGAACATTCTAAAGTCTTGAATTTTGGGTCAAAAAATCATCAAAATTACGCCATGAAGGCATTTGAGAACTATCGTTTAGATTTTTTTCGAAGTCCTCTAAATAACTTCTCGGTAATTTCTGTAAGCATAAATATATTAAAATCGGATCACATGACGTGGTAATGATGTCCAAGGTCTTTGCCAGTCTAGAGATATCCAAATGCAAATATTGGGTATCTTCGGTCTACATGGGACATGATAGGGAGATACCGCCCTGTGCCGCTAAGACCTTAGTTGAGGAGTCACTAAAAACAAAGACAAAACTCATTATGGGATGCGATGCAAATGCACATCATAGTATTTGGGGAAGTAGTGATACTAATGCAAGGGGAGAGTCGCTAATAGAGTTTATTTTGCGTACTAACCTGGTAGTTTGCAATAAGGGAGATGCACCAACCTTCGTCACCAGGAACAGACAAGAGGTTTTGGACGTAACGTTGACCTCTCCGGAACTGAATGATAAGATATCTGAGTGGCAAGTTTTGAGGGAACATAGCTTCTCAGATCATCGCTACATCAGTTTCAGATTGGCTGTTCGTACTTCAAAGACCATATTTCCGCCAAATGTTAGGAAAGCTGATTGGAATAGGTATAGGGAATCGTTCAATTTGATGATACCGGAAGTGCCGGAGACAAATATGGGCACTGTGCAAGATATCGAACACGCAGTGGAGCGGATTACTAAGGCCTTCAACATGTCACTGAAAGCTGCTTGCCCTAGAGGAAAGCCAAGGGGAAAGGCCACCATGGTGGACTACAGAATTAAGTAATATGAGGAAATCCTGCAGGAAGCTCTTTAACAAAGCAAAGTCCACAAGATGAATCTGAGAGCATATACACGAGAACTGAGAAGGTCTCAACAAAACTTTTGGGATGATTACTGTAGCAGTATTGAGAATACGTCAGAGGCTTCCAGACTACGGAAGGTTCTAGCATCCACCAACTCCGCTCCAGGTTTCATTAAAACATCAGAGGGCAATTGGACAACGTCCAGTGAGGAGACGCTAGAGGTACTATTGGACACACATTTTCCTGGGAATCAAACGGTTCAACCAGGTTCTGGCGGTACCACAGTGGCTCAGCGGTCGTTTCCTATCGAGGAAATTGTATCGGAATCTAAAATAAAATGGGCTTTAACTAGCTTTGGACCATTCAAATCCCCCGGACCTGATGGAATTACTCCGGCGGAATTACAAGCAGTGGCTGAAAGAATTATCCCCTGGTTGACTGTGATATATAAACGATGTGTAAACTTAGCATATATTCCAGAAAAGTGGAGAGAAACAAAAGTCGCCTTCATACCTAAAGGTGGGTACTATGTTTGTTGGCACGAAAAAAACTTCACTTAACCATTCTTTCGCGTTGAAAAATGAGAGTGTTGACAATAGGTTTCGAACGAAGAAAACAGCTATTTTGGAACTATTCTGCGTTTATTTCTCAGCAATTTAATTGACAACATCGCCAAACGTCATAATATTTTTACGTATACATACGCAGCAGCTGATTGTTTACATACACACATTCATAATAATTTTTTTGAAGTGTTTTTCTACCAGTTTTTGAATTGTTTTGAACCAAATCTCACAAAGCACTGGACAATAATAATCCAAATGGATTCCGTCAATTTGTTATGCAAACTTTTACATCCGAAGCAATTGACAATCCGTTCAGCAACAAAACAATTGGTGAAAAACGCTACTCGTCATTGGAATATGCCGAAAAAAAGACACATAAGGAACGAAATCATCATAGTTTGAATAAAGTCGAATATCTTAAAATCGTCGTTGTCACACCACCATGGAAAGACAAATGCGTGTGAGAATTTTCAAGCAAAATTTAAAAATCATACAGGATTTGGATGCATATGAGCGTGGTAGTGCCAAATATGGTATCACTGAATTTGCTGATTTGACCAGTACCGAATATAAACAACGTACCGGCATGTGGCAACGAGATGAGGGTAATGCTGCTTTAACCCCTAAAACTGAAATTGCAGACATAGAATTGCCCAAAGAATTCGATTGGAGAGAAAAGGTCAATGTGGCTCTTGCTGGGCTTTTAGTGTTACCGGCAATGTCGAAGATTTGCATGATGTCAGGACTGATAAACTGGAACAATATTCCGAGCAGGAATTATTAGATTGTGATACAACAGATTCAGCTTGTAATGGTGGTTTGCCCGATAATGCTTATGATGCCATTAAGAAAATTGGAGGTTTAGGACTTGAACTTGAAATGAATTTCCCTATCATGCACGCAAAGAAAAATGCCGCTTCAATACATCGAAAATCCATGTTAAAGTAAAAGGTCATGTTGATTTACCCAAAAACTCATACATGGCTGTCTGTACAACTCTTTGAAAGGTTTTTGTGCAGCCATCATGGAAATACAAACCATACCATTTCTCATACTTAATACCACCACTCCATACCCAATAAATTTTCATCTAGTTTTTTTTTTCTCACATATATATTTTTTTCTTCGTCTTACGATATTGTTACTTCCTTTTTATTTTGTGTCAAACGAAAGTATAGTGTATAATGTAAAGTTCATATTCAAATTCAATAAACTTAAGCCCATAACTCACGTTCAAGGGTAGTTCCTAAGCCAAAGTCACTGTTCCCGACTTATAATTCGTCACAAAGGGATGTTAGAGTTCTATACCAGAGAATATCTCAGTCACGTAATAAAATTGAATTGATAAAATGCAAGATATATGGACAATGAATGTCGCTGAGTGAAATTTAAAAGCAACAATTAAATTAAATCGATTCATTCCAGCCTATCGCACTGATCAACATCAGTCCAAAAGGATTGCAAGCATGAGTGCAATACATGAAAATTATTTTGCTATTTAAATAAAAACAAGTTAGAAAAGTCTAAAGTCGGGCGGGCCGACTATATATGCACCACTTTGTGATCTACATTTTCGATACCATCTGAAATCCTCCAAATTTGTTGGGTGATATATATAAAGGTTTATGTTCCCATATACATACTTTTAAATCTGAACCGACAATATATTTAAGACTTCTTAGAAATTTTTTGACTTAAAATTTAAGTCGGTTAAATCGGTTAACGCCCCATGGCGATAGATATTTATTAGAAATAAAGTTCAATTTGAGTCATTTTTACAAGTTTTCGACTAACAGTGACGATTTTACAATGTATTTTGATCATTTTTCTCGAAATCAGAAAAAATATATATGGGAGCTATATCTAAATCTGAACCGATTTCAACCAAATTTGGCACGCATAGCAACAAAGCTAATTCTACTCCCTGTACAAAATTTCAACAAAATTCGAGTAAAAACTTGGCCTCTTTGGTCATATGAGTCTAAATCGGGCGAAAGAAATATATATGGGAGCTATATCTAAATCTGAACTAATTGTTTTCTGTGATCATATAGGTCCAAATCGGGACTTAAATCTGAATCGATTTCAATAAAATTTAGCACACTTGACTTTACTTTGTTCTCCTAGTGCAAAATTTCAACCAAATTGGGGTAAAACTTTGGCTTCTGGCCCCATATAAGTACATATTGGGCGAACGATATATATGGGAGCTATATCTAACTCTGATTTCTTCCAAAATCAATAGGGTTCTATTCTGATCCAAAACACATAATTGTATCAAATTTGAAGTCGATTGGGCTTAAATTGCGACCTAGGCTTTGATTACAAAAATGTGTTCACAGACAGACGGACATGGCTATATCGACTCAGGAACCCACCCTGAGCATTTTTGCCAAAGACACCATGTGTCTATCTCGTCTCCTTCTGGCAAACATATGCACTAAATTATAAAACCCTGTATAGTGTATAACTTTTTATTTATGTGGCATAAACATTTACCATTTATTTTTGGTATAACTTTGTTCAGAACAACTAGTTTTTTTTTTGGAACATAACAAATTATTCTTGTGATTCCATTCGTTGCAACCATAGTACTTCATCATCAATAGCACTGCCTCCTTTATATTTACCATGAAATGACAGCATAATTTGTGTTTATTATCCCGATGCCCAGTAAAAAGAAACGATTGTAAAATGAACTTCGCTAAATAGAGCTTTATTTGTTAACATTTTTCTATAAATTTCATGTTATATACATTATTTCTATTCAATCATGTAGTAGGGGACGGCTAGATGATGGTTGCTAGTTTATTACGAAAATACCACTCCATGTTATATTTATTTCGTCAATCGATCGTATAACAATTTTAAATAACAACTCGAACCAATTTTGCATTATACATTATACACAAATCATTTGAATAAATAAATTATTTCTTAATTCGCATTACAAATGGCGCCATGTTTTCAAACTAACTAATCTCAACATATGGAAGGATTTAACACGACCTAATTAGGGACTATGCGCTTTATGTCAGTTTTTCAACTCGAAAAAAAAACAAAGTACCACAAACGAAAAAATATGTCGGTAGTTTTTCGAATTTTTGGTTTTGTATGGGATTTCGCTGCGGAAACCGAATATAGTACCTACCTTAAAGCGGGAAAACCCTCTCACTCGAGTGCGAAGGATTTCCGTCCAATCAGCTTATCCTCATTCCTACTTAAGACCCTGGAGAGGATGACAGACATGTATCGTAGAACTAGCGTGGATTCAAGTTTGCTCTCGAAACGACAGCATGGATACTCGAAGGGCAGGTCTACTGAGACCGCATTGCATGAACTAGTCAGCTTTATTGAAAGCTCACTATCTGTCAAAGAATACACAATCGTGGCGTTTCTAGACATCGAAGGGGCGTTCAATAATATCCATCCGAACTCGATATTAAATGGACTGACAACTCTGAATGTTGATCCAGGTATACTTAGGCTGTTAGACGAACTTTTAATAAAGAGACGTATTTCAGCCACACTAGGACAAGCACGTATGCATATTACTTAATTCCGTAGACCACCATGGTGGTCGATTTTCCCCCCTTGGCTTCCCTCTATGGCATGCAGCTTTCAGTGAAATGGTGAAGGCCTTAGTAATCCGCTCCACTGCGTGTTCGATATCTTGCACATTTCTCATATTTGTCTCTGTTATTACCGGTATCATCATATTGAACGATTCCCTATACCTATTCCAGTCAGCTTTCCTAACATTTGGCGGAAATATGGTCTTGGTGGTATGAGTATCAAATTTTAAACTGATATAGCGATGATCTGTTCAGGTCGCATTTTTCAAAAGATATTGCGAATGCAGTAATCACCTTAAACGTCGGCATGAAATTGTCTCTTACAATTTTGGTCGCACCGAATGAAGTCATTTGAAATGCCGCATTATATTGTTGAATGTGAGATAAAAAATGCTTAGAAGCTTGCGACGATCCAAAAATTAATCAATGAAGTGGATCGGAAGGAGATTCAAATGCTGGCAGGTTTACTTTACCGTTCGCACAACACATGCCAGCAGTTTCACCCTGAATTTTGGCCGCATCGCAATGTGGACATCTCACTGTCATTTCACCAATAATAGCATATTCACTATAATCATTTTCACTATTGTAAACGAAAGCAGCATATTCCATATTTTGCACAGCACGACGTGAAGTTCGTGTCGTTCGTCTCGATGTTGGATTTAATGGAGTTGAATATGCAGATGTATGACGACGTGCATTTCGTAATAAGGTTAACCTAACCTATCCTAAAGAAATTAGGATCAGTCGACCCAAGCACGTTGTCGGCTAAACAAAGCGATTCCTTAAAGTGGGCTCAAGGAATTCTTGAGGCTGGAAAAAGAGAACGATCACCGGATGAGCTGCCATCCTCCAAAAGGGATCAACGATCGTTTGCCTCAGTTGCTAAAGAGAGCCTTGTGATGGCTATCATTAATAAAGGAGCATTGGACGGTATGGTCCCAAAGCAAAAATGGGGGGAAATTGAGAATGCTTTGTCTGGCGTCTACTCACAGGTGCTGGAAAAGTTTCCCGGCCCAGATCCTCGACACCAAGAGGCTGGTTGGTATCAAGGACGATTTCAGCTAGTCGCATTTGAGGATCAGAGGTCTATAGAATGTTTTAAAGCTGCTCTGATACTAATTGGTGAAGTTTGGGAAGGAGCTGCTCTAGAGTTAGTCGAGAAGAAAAACATACCGGCTAGACCTAGAGCACATGCGTGGATACCTGCAAACCCTCCTGACCCTGAATCTATTTTAAATAGAATGAAACAATGCAATCCAGATCTTCCAACAGCTGATTGGAAGATTGGCCGTTTGGATGAAGTGGATGGACCAAGACGTCATGCAGTGTTTATATTGAACACTCAGTCTTTGCCACATCTAGCAAAGTCTCAGGGCCGTGTATGTTATGGCTTTCATTCTATCCAAATGAAGGTATATAAAAACGATCAGCTACAGGATTCAGAAATGGACAAGCCTCTGTCTGAATCAGAAGTAAGCGGATCCTATAGCAAAGTCGAAGGAGATACCAAAGTTGAAGACATGGATAGATACCGTATGCGTGAGGAGGCTTCTACTGCCTCAGAACTCACCAAAATTGAACCTATGGTTATTGCGAGAGTCACCGAGATCTCTGAAGAGGACATTCTTGATGACTCGATTGAAGCGGCTGATGTGACGGTTGTTGAAAATCTCGATGGTCCTACGGATCCTCCAGATAAATCTTCATCATTGTAAGGCTGCATGTGCTGCCTTAAAAGTTCTCCTGATGAAAGGGGACATAGCATCCAGGTTTCATTAAAACATCGGAGGGCAATTGGACAACGTCCAGTGAGGAGACGCTGGAGGTACTATTGGACACACATTTTCCCGGAAATCAGACGGTTGAACCATGCACTGGCGGTGCCACAGTGGCTCAGCGGTCGTTTCCTATCGAGGAAATTGTATCAGAATCTAGAATAAAATAGGCGTTAAATAGCTTTGGATCATTCAAATCCCCCGGACCTGATGGAATTACTCCGGCGGAGTTACAAGCGGTGGCTGACAGAATTATCCCCTGGTTGTCGGCGATATATATAGGATGTATCAACTTAGCATATATTCCACGAAAGTGGAGGGAATCAAAAGTTGTTTTCGTACCTAAAGCGGGAAAAGCCTCTCGCTCGAATGCGAAGGATTTCCGACCAATCAGCTTATCATCATTCCTACTTAAGACTCTGGAGAGGATGATATATATTTGCTCTCGAAACGACAACATGCATACTCGAAGGGCAGGTCTACTGAGACCGCATTACATGAACTAGTCAGCTTTATTGAAAGCTCACTATCTGTCAAAGAATGCACAATCGTGGCGTTTCTAGACATCGAAGGGGAGTTCAATAACGTCCATCCGAGCTCGATATTAAATGGACTGACAACTCTGAATGTTGATCCAGGTATACTTAGGCTGTTAGACGAACTTTTAAGGAAGAGACGCATTTCAGCCACACTAGGACAAGCAAATATACAAAGGTATGTGAACAGAGGCACTCCTGAAAGAGGAGTTCTATCACCTCTTCTTTGGAATGTTGCTATAAACGACCTTCTGGTTTCCCTAGAAAAAGAAAGGATACAGGTGGTGGCATACGCAGATGATGTGGCGCTAGCAGTCGGGGGAAAATTCCCATCAACAGTTAGAGATATTATACAGAGAGCCCTCCGGATGACTGAGAAATGGGCGAAAGATTATGGTCTTGGGGTAAATCCTGCAAAGACAGAACTAGTCATGTACTGCAAAGATCGCAAAACTCCCACGGTTAGGCCCATTTCCTTAGGGGGTATTGAAATTCCCTTTAGGGAGTGTGCAAAATACCTTGGCGTTATTTTGGACAGGAAGCTGAACTTTAAGCTTAATATTGAAGAAAGTGCGAGGAAAGCAGCGGTAGCTTTATACTCGTGCAAAAAGGCAATAGGGAAAAAGTGGGGACTAAAACCAAAAATTTTACATTGGCTATACACGGCAGTGGTTAGACCCATAATGCTATATGGTGTTGTAGTCTGGTGGCCGGCACTTCACCAGCCGACAAGTTTAGACAAAGTTCAGCGTATGGCGTGCTTGTGTATCTCAGGTGCATTCAGCAAGACAGGAACAAACTCCCTTAATGTCATACTGCATCTATTGCCTTTAGACATTTTGGCCAAACAGTCAGCTGCAACAAAGGCTGTGCGGTTGCGCGAACTATCGCTGTGGTTGGAAAAAAGTTACGGTCACAGTTCGGTCCTCAAAATAATGCCAGATGTGCCTAACGTAGTGGATTACACTTTCGCGAGTCCACTTTTCGACAAAAAGTTTGAGACTCTAATTCCCAACAGTGAGGCGTGGTGTACACGGACCCCGGGGAATAAAAGATATATAGATTTCTACACTGATGGCTAAGTGGGTTTCGGAGTACATTCTAAAGATCTGGAACTTCGAATAGCGAAAAGATTACCTGATCACTATAGTGTTTTTCAGGCTGAAATATTAGCAATAAGAGAAGTGGTGAATTGGCTGAGAAGTAATGCTCCAAGCAATATTGGCATTAATATATACTCAGACAGTCAACCTGCAATAAAATCCTTGGACTCTGTGTTCCTCAACTCGAAAACGGCCATCGACTGCCGCAAATCTCTCAATGAGATGGCTGAGCAGCACAATATTCACCTAATATGGGTGCCTGGCCATAGTAACATACCGGCGAACTGCGAAGCAGATGAGCTAGCAAGGCTAGGAACTACCTTACATATTCCAGGGGAACTAGAATCTGTTGGTATGCCTCTGGCTACCTGCAAGCTCTTACTGCGTGAGAAGGCTGTCATGATGGCAATTGTTCGATGGGAGAATTGTAAGGGTTGTAACGACACCAAGCAAATATAGCCCCATTTAAACTTAAACCGCACACTAGATATGCTAGTGTTCTCGAGACGCCAGATATCACTCCTGATATCTGTTATAACGGGTCGCTGCCTGATAGGCGATTTTGCAAAAACTATTGGTGCGAAGTATAATGACTATTGTATGAGCTGGCATGATGCTGAGGAAAAGGAATCAATAAAACACCTCTTGTGTGAGTGTCCTGCAGTTTGTGTAAGGCGTAAGCAAATTTTAGGGGCATATAGCTTCAGATTACTGGCGGACCTGGAAAACGTTAACTTAAGCAGTCTGCTAATGTTTTTGGAACAATCTGGTTGGTTCAACAGAAGAAAATAATAGAGAAGGTTCAACGGTTAAAACTAGAAGTGCCCATATGTAATAGGTACTTTTAGTTAATGTGGTATCACAATGGACTGAAAGTCCAAGTGAGCCTGAATCTTAATCGGGCTGCCACTTTAACCTAACCTAACCTACCACATTCCTCATCAGCATCCTCTACTTGCAGCAAAACTATCAACCAATTATCAGAATAAATTCAGGCAGTTCATTAAACCCAACAATGAACAATGGGTATAATGAATTGCCTGAATAGAGCGGCATTCTAAGCAAGTGTTCAAGCTTGAGCTAAGAAATTGTAAAACATTCTGCATAGAGACAGTAAATAATTTGAAAAGAGTGTGAAGATTGTGGGTCAATCATTGATTTAGTGAAAACTGATATTTACACCAAATTAATTATCGATAGAAGTGAGATATTTTTGTATAATTGAATTCTGCAATTATCGTATTTACTGTGACGAGTCATAGTGTTCCATGGAAATGTTGAATTTTTTACTGAAGGTGGAAGCTGACTATCCTTAAAGTATCCCGAGGAGAAAATTATTACACCGTTTGTGCACTGAAAAAACAGTGAACCCTTTTCCATTGCAAAATGAACTAAACTGTAGTAATATTGAGCATGATTTAGCCCTTAAGATTTTTTTCAACTTGTCTAGTTTATAATTCTCTTACATTTTAGTTCATCTATAACATTGTATTTTAGTTCATTTTTACAATACCATAAGATTTATATACCCCTACCAAGTAAAAAAGTCAGTATTATTTTGGTTTACTTGCTTTTTTTGGGAAACCCGATAATAAAATTTGCGTAACAGTCTCTTTAAAATGTCGGCAACTAAACTATTTTTAAATCAATCATTCCACAGTACAGAGAAATTAAATAATTAAAAGAACAACAAACCGTTTTACTATTATGAAAATTTTCATACATTAAACTTAAACTTTCTTTAAGCAAAAGTACTTTATTATAAAAACTTATGATGCAAGTTCTTAATACAATATTTTTTGTGAATAAAAATTATGACCACGTGGAACAGAGGGTAGTTCATTTGAACTCGCTGTTTGGACATTTTGACTTATCCTTTTATTATTCATGGTAGGTAATTTTTTCACATATCTTGCTGGGAAAAAATGGAAGCAATAATAAAAATTGTTAAAATTAACACCATGTAAAGATATATAATTTTTTAATTCTTCATTTTAGCTTGTAACATACCATATTTGGGGTCATTTTATCAAATGGTGTAAGGACTTGCACTTTTCTTGGGAAAACGTATCTCATAAAGTTTGTACCTGAAACAATTAGAGAAATTATGAAGTATTCTATATAAACTCATAAAAGTGTGTTGTTATCGATGTGAAGGATATAATAAAATAAATATTCTAGTTGAAAAAAGCCAAAGTTTTAATATAAATCTTACCAATTCTCTATTAAATTGTACGCTGAGGGGAAATATAAAAAGTTGACCAAATTTATTTGGGTTACTCTGAAATTAAATATTTAATTTTTACATTAAATAAAATTCATTCGTTTTGTTTTGTTATTGTTGGTTTTGTTCTTTAAGCATTGTTGTTGTTTTTTTATTTCAGCTTAAAATCATGCATTGGCTAAACTACACCCAGAAAAAAGTGCCTTCTAAACTAAAGGAAAAAAATGTTTATCAATTTGGTTTAGCCATTTTATTTCCATTAGGTCAAATTTTTGTGTGAAATAATAAAATTTATTTGTTTCAGTAAAAAAATCCTAAATTGAAAGCAGTTAGGAATAGTTCATTAGCTAGAATAAGGCATGGAATTTTACTAACACTGTTTTCTTCGCTGGGTATAAGAATTTACTACTGAACAAAAAATTTTATTCACTGATAACAAAGCATTCTTTTATTGTGGAAAAATTGCCTATATAAATAAATAAAACTGTATTTAAAAACTAAGGTAAGCAGTTCTAATTTTCAAGTAAAAGGCTTACCACAAATATGTAAGATTTATCCAAATGAATGAAAAAAGTTCAATAAAATCATTCCATATATGAATTCAATTCAGTTAAATTTTTTCATTCTGTAGTATAGTGGTACATAAATATATGGAATGCATTCTACCTAAAAAGAAAAAGCGGTCACTTTTTTGGGTGTACAAGTGTAGCTTAACCAACAGAGGAAAAAAATTATTAAATAGGGTTCCAAAAAATCTAATGAAAAAAATAATAATATGCATAAAAAACTAAATATTCTGGTTAACCCTAGACAGTCATTATTCGTCAAAATGCCGACGCGTAATTTCATTTTCGATTTAAAATGCATTTTAGTCTATTGGGAAATGGTAAATTTAAGTTATACCAATTCGACCTTTTTATGAATTTTTGTTTTATACTAATTAAAACCAAATTGAATAAGAAAATAAATTCAAGTTTGGTTCACTTTTTCGCTCACGATGAAAATTATAGCGTCTTGAAATGAGCCGTAGTCAAAATGACGAAGGATGACGTTAATGTACAAAAGATAAGGATGACTGTCCAGGGTTAAAAGATAGTTAAATAATCCTTACCAATTCACTATTAAATTACAAGCAAAGGAGTAATAAAAATTTTCCAAATTTTTAAGGGGTTATTAAATGTTAGTTTTTAACATTAAAAATATTACATTGGTTTCCAGAAAATTTGATTAAAGAAATACCAAAATAAGGTATTAAAACTGTTAAATCATCATGATTTATTGTTATTTTATGTTTCTTTGCTATTAGTATAACATTTGTATTTGAAACTTCAAATATTTATTTTATTTTAATTTAACTTGAAAATTGTTTGAAATTATATTGAATCCAAGTCTTAATATGCAATCTCTATTTTTTGTATCTCATACTGACATCCCTACTACTAATATCGTAAATGTCATTCTCAATTCTTTACCCACAATATTTTCGTTATTGATGTTGCAACACTTTGGGGCAATGATCAACATGTAAATAATGTAAACAATAGCTGATATATACATACGTATGTATGTATATAATTGAAACAAAGTGTATTCAAATAGAGACAGTGAGAATAATTCGAAAATTATTCTGAAATAATTTGTGAAATCTTGAGCCAGGAAATTGTAGTGCACAGAGACAGTAAAGAATTGGAAACAATGTAAAAATTGTGGGTCAATTATTAACTTAGTGGAGACAAAATAGCAATAGTTGAACTCAAATTATTTGGATTATTGTAATCAAAAGTGAAATTCTTCTATAATCCAAAATTGAAAATCAGTATAAACATTATCATAGACACATATTAAGTGTAGCAGTTCATAGTGTTCCATGATAATACTGAATTTCTACTGGAAGTGAAGTTGACTATATCTCTGCAGCATTCAGAGGAGAAAATTAGTACTACATTTGTGTATTGCCTCGTAAGTTGGAAGTTGGCCCAACTCAAGGTAAAATTTTATTTTATATTTTTATACAATTCGCATACCCAAGTCGGACCATTGGGTTAGGAATTTGTCTCATTACATATTGGACAAATTCCAGGGCTGTCAAAACAGGCAGTCCTCAAACATTGGCGACCGTGACAGGACAAATATTCAGTGGCATTGTAACATTTTGTAATATTCTGAATTTAATAAAATTCAGTAGCGAGTGTCTCAGTACCACGAAAACCCATTTGTATAATTCGTGCGGTTACATAATCACTAACAACGTTATTGGAATACATTTGTTTTTGCCCCTGGAAATTTTACGCCATTTTTAAATTGCATTCTGTAATATTTTGTGCCGCGAATAAAATCATTTATGTTATTGGCCCACATCGAATTTCCACCATTTTCTTAATTTTGATTTTCCACATATTGGATTGTTGTTGGAATTTCAAAGGGCAATCACATCGCATACATTGCAATCCTCACATAGGAAATAAATTGCCTCGGTGAATTTTTTACAACAACATTCAAATTATCAACCATATTATATTGATTCTGTCTCAAAATTTAAATTTATTGGGAAGTAAATTTGCGGAGTTTTTGTATAAATAATTTTGAACCAAAAAATATACAATGCCAAACAGTGAAGAGATTACACAGCCAAGCCCATCGCTTGAAGAATTAAAACAGCGTCGTGCCTCATCGAAAGGTAGTATGACCCGGATCAAAAATGTTGTTGAAGGGAAAAATACATTGTCTCATACTGAATTAGAATGTCGATTGGGCATTATTGAGTCATACTACAAACAGGCTTCGTATTATCAGAACCAAATTGAAAGGTTGTCTCCTCTAGACGATGGTAGGGCTGATATAGACGAACTTTACATCACTATTAAGACTAAACTTTTAGATCTCATTGGTAGTGGCAGGCGACATAGTATTACTAAACAATCTTTTTCTGTCCCTCAACACTCATCAAGTCGTCTTCCTAGCTTGAAACTTCCTAAGTTTGATGGAAAGTATTTAGAATACAAAAATTTTATAAATACTTTTAACAATTTGGTGCATAAGGACCCGAATATTCCAGTGACGGAAAAATTCAACCACTTACTTTCGTGCCTCAGTGGTGAGGCCTTATCAACAATTAAAGCGTTTCAAGTCACAGATGAAAATTATCAAAGTGCCCTCGATAGACTCAAAGAGAGGTACGATAATGACACACTGATCTTTTTGGAAAATGTGACATCAATGTTTGAAATTTCTAAATCAAGTAAACCTGTCCCAAAGCAATTAAGAAATATTGTAGACACTATATCAGCCCTTTATAGTTCTTTAAAATCACTTGGCTCATATGAACAAATTTGTGACGCATTCATAATTCATTTGGCGATGAGCAAAGTTGACCCTGAAACAAAACAGAAATGGGATGAGTTTATTGATTACTCAAAATTACCTTCGTGGACTGATTGCTGCTCTATGTTGGACAGACGTTGTCAACAACTCGATGCACAGTGTCGAAGAACATCCAAACAACAAAACCCATCTACCTCATCGAATTATTCGCATAATAATCAACCTTCAAAGCAGCACTCATTGCTAGCGAAAAATATGACTCAAGAAATAATTTGCAATCATTGCTCAAAATCTGGTCATTTTATAACAACTTGTCAACGATTCATTGTTTTGAATCCAAATCAACGAATGGAGCAAGCAAAGCAACAAAAACTTTGTCTCAACTGTCTGTCAAAGGGACACATGTATATGCAGTGTCCATCGCGATATTCATGCAGATTTTGTAAACAAAAACATCACTCGCTTTTACATAAGCAAGAGGAGCAAGAAGAAACTCCGACTACGTCATCTGCCTCAACTCACGGTACATTTCGACAAAATTCTGACTCACAAATAAGTAATGTTATTTTAGCGACTGCTTTGGTTTTAATTCGAGATTCTGAAGGGAATTTTAGAATGGGGAGAGCACTTCTTGATTCTTGCTCTCAAGTAAATTTCATAACGGAATCTTTCTCAAATTCACTCAATTTACGGAAATCGAAAAATCCTATAGATATTTTGGGAATTGGTGCTTCTGGTGTAAAAGTTTCATACAAAACACAAAGTACTGTCCGATCTCGATTAAATAATTTCGAATTGTCCCTCGATTTCTTAATTTCCCCAAAGATAACTGGCTATCATCCTGATGAGAATTTATCGATAACGGATTTCAATCTACCCAACAACATTGAATTAGCTGACCCTGAATTCCATTGTAGGCGTGGTATCGATATGTTACTTGGTGCCGAGTCATTTTTCTCACTTCTTTCTGTGGGACAAATTCGTCTTGGGGAAAATCTACCGACTTTACAGAAGACACTTTTAGGGTGGATTGTTTCCGGAAAATATACAAGTAATCATTTGAATCGACCCTCAAAAACAAGTTATGTTGTCTCAGAAGATATATTTTCAAAAATCAGTAATAATGTCGAAATGTTATGGAAATTAGAATCTGTTGAAGGCAAACGCCAACCATTTTCATTGGAACAACAGGAATGCGAAAATCATTTCATTAAAAATGTATCGGTCCAAAATGATAGAAGAATCGTTGTGAGATTGCCTCTTAAGGAAGACCCAATGGTTCTTGGTGATTCAAGAGACATAGCTCTTCGTCGTTTTCTTTCTATTGAACGAAAATTAAATAAAAATTCTGAATTGAAGGAACAGTACTCAAAGTTTATGAAAGAATATGAAGAGCTAGGACATATGTCTCCAATAGAAGAAAAATCGATTTCTTCTCCAAACTATTACATTCAACATCATTGTGTTTTACGACCTCAAAGTGTCTCGACCAAACTTGTGTGGTTTTTGACGCATCATGCAAATCCTCATCTCAATTGTCTCTTAACGATATCATGATGGTTGGTCCCACAATTCAAAATCAGTTACTCATAACTTTATTGCGCTTCAGATGTCATAGGTATGGCCTTAAAGCCGATATTGAAAAAATGTATCGGCAGGTATTGGTCCATCCTGATGATCGACATTTGCAACTGATTTTATGGCGTGATAATTCTACCAATCCGATTAAAACATATACCCTGAATACTGTCACATATGGAACTGCAATTTCCCAATTCTCACGAATGTGGCAAGGCTGTTGTCACAAAAGATTTCTATGTTGATGATATGATTACTGGCGCTGATGATTTGCATACATTGCAACTCATCAAGAAGGAGGTAACAGAAATATTGACTCATTCAAATTTCTCTCTCTCAAAATGGCATAGTAACTGTCTCAATCTAAGCTTAACTGATGCTGGTATAAAAGAGGTTCGAATTGACTAGCACATTAGGAATATCGTGGTACACCTCTGATGATACTTTCCACTTTGAATTTCGCCCATTAAAATCGTATTCACATAATACGAAAAGAACAATTCTGTCTCTTACATCTACGCTTTTTGACCCAATGGGGTTAATCAGCCCTCTAATCATTAAATCAAAAATTTTGCTACAGAAACTTTGGATTTTAAAATGTGATAGGGATGAATCTGTGCCTCAAGAAATTGATAGTGCTTGGACTAATATTTTGGCTGATTACCATAATCTACCCCAATTAAAAATTTCTCGATTCATTCGTTTAACCAATTTGATTGATCTTCAAGTACATGAATTTGGAGATGCCTCTACTAAAGCGTATGGTTGTTGTCTCTATTTCCGATGCATCGATTCATTCGGCAGTGTTGTTACAAATCTGGTAGCTTCAAAATCTAGAGTTGCCCCACTAAAAACAAGATCTTTGCCCCGGTTAGAATTGTGCGCATCACATTTACTTGCAATTTTTTGGAATCAACTAAAAGATCATTTCAATTTTTCGATTTCAACAATAAATTTTTGGTCTGACTCGCATATTACATTACATTGGATCAGAACTCATTCATCAACTTTATCAACTTTCGTCGGTAATAGAGTTTCTGAAATCCAAAATTTATCAAATGATATATATTGGCGATATATACCTACAGACCAAAATCCTGCAGACTTAGTGTCACGAGGTTGCTCAGTTATCGAACTGGAGAATTCTAATTGGTTTTATGGCCCATCGTTTCTACGATCTTCCGAATCTGAATGGCCACCGTTTGATGGTCCGAATGTCAGCGAAGAAGAAATGACGATAGAAAAAAGGAAAACAATTTTACTCGCGCAACAAGAAGATGTGCCATATATAGTTCAAGCGGTTCACAAATTTAGCAACTATTTGAAATGCCTCAGAATTTTCTCATATATTTTCCGATTTCAGTCGAAAAAACTTAGAAACTGCCTCACTATATCTCCTGATGAACTGAATCATTCACTTCACCGTATTATTTGGGCGATTCAACGTCACTATTTTTCGAATGAAATTAAGCAAATAACCAGCTCTGGGACTTTATCTAAACATTTATCGTCTTTGGCTCTCTTCATAGAAGAAGTAGATGGAGTTGAATTAATTCGTGTTGGAGGTCGACTTCTAAATTCCGACTTACCCCAAGATATGAAGTTTCCATTCCTTCCCCCTAAATCTGACCCATTCGTTAAAGTCATGGTAAATCATTTTCACCAATCAAATTACCATGCTGGCCCTAGAGCTCTGGTGTCATTAATACAACAACAATTTTGGATCATCAATTGTCGCTCGTTAACAAGACAAGTGGTTTATAACTGCATACATTGCACTCGATATAAGCCAAAGCTTTTGACTCAGGTGATGGGAAATTTGCCAAAGGATCGTGTATCTGACTCTCGCCCATTTCAGGTTGTTGGTGTTGATTTTGCTGGCCCGATTGCAACGTATCTCAGAATTAGTGGAAAAACAAGCGGTTTATTGGTCGAAGAGGACTTCCATCCAAAATATACTGCGATAATGCCACAAATTTTATTGGCGCTGAGTCAAAATTAAAGGAATTCCATAAACAATTTCACTTAGAGGAAACAAAATCCAAAATCGAATCATTTTCTCCCTCAAAACATATTCAATTTGTATTTATCCCACCCAGAGCACCTAATTTTGGCGGTTTATGGGAGGCGGCGATCAAATCGGCGAAAGGTCACTTATTTCGCACTCTTCCAAATGCACGCCTAACATTTGAAGAATTATCCACAGCTTTAGTGGAAATAGAGGCCGTCATGAATTCTCGCCCAATTTCTCCAGCTTCAACTGACCCCAATGATCTTCAAGCCCTTACACCGGGACATTTTTTAATTGGTTGCCCTTTACTCAGTTTACCAGAAAGAACACATTTTGACTCAGATATCTCTCATCTGCAATCGTGGCAAAGAATTTCTGCCGTAAAATCGCACTTCTGGCGCAGATGGCATAAAGAATATTTGGCTCAACTTCAACATCGTCATAAATGGCAAACCCCGCAGCAAGATCTAAAGGTCAACGATATGGTCATCATCCATGAAGATAATGTCCCACCGATGAAATGGATCACTGGACGTGTAACGAACATTGTCTCAGGTGCTGATGGTTATGCTAGAGTTGCAGATGTACGGACTCCTAATAATGTACTCAGACGTCCAGTGACAAAGTTGGCGAAATTACCAATTGATTGAAACCAAGGGTTTCAATGGAGCCCGGCATGTTAAATCATCATGATTTATTGTTATTTTATGTTTCTTTGCTATTAGTATAACATCTGTATTTGAAACTTCAAATATTTATTTTATTTTAATTTAACTTGAAAATTGTTTGAAATTATATTGAATCCAAGTCTTAATATGCAATCTCTATTTTTTGTATCTCATACTGACATCCCTACTACTAATATCGTAAATGTCATTCTCAATTCTTTACCCACAATATTTTCGTTATTGTTGTTGCAACACTTTGGGGCAATGATCAACATGTAAATAATGTAAACAATAGCTGATATATACATACGTATGTACATATATTATAACTGTCCCATCTTTTATATCATTAGAAGTTTGAAGTTTGGCAAATAAAATATTAATATTCGAGAAAGTGTTGAAGTGGAACAATCGTGTTTGATTACAGTCGGGTCAGAAAGTGTGATATATGTAAATTACACAGAGAGACATTCTTAGTAATTGAAACAAAGTGTATTCAAATAGAGACAGTGAGAATAATTCGAAAATTATTCTGAAATAATTTGTGAAATCTTGAGCCAGGAAATTGTAGTGCACAGAGACAGTAAAGAATTGGAAACAATGTAAAAATTGTGGGTCAATTATTAACTTAGTGGAGACAAAATAGCAATAGTTGAACTCAAATTATTTGGATTATTGTAATCAAAAGTGAAATTCTTCTATAATCCAAAATTGAAAATCAGTATAAACATTATCATAGAGACATATTAAGTGTAGCAGTTCATAGTGTTCCATGATAATACTGAATTTCTACTGGAAGTGAAGTTGACTATTTCTCTGCAGCATTCAGAGGAGAAAATTAGTACTACATTTGTGTATTGCCTCGTAAGTTGGAAGTTGGCCCAACTCAAGGTAAAATTTTATTTTATATTTTTATACAATTCGCATACCCAAGTCGGACCATTGGGTTAGGAATTTGTCTCAATACATATTGGACAAATTCCAGGACTGTCAAAACAGGCAGTCCTCAAACAAAACCCTGTAATTTTGACGATAAAAAGGTCATAAAGGCGTAAATATTCTAGTTGAAAGAAAACCAATTTTTAAAAGAAAACTTACTAATTCTCTATTTTTTAAATTTGTTCGAATCGATCTGGAGTTGCTTTGAAATTAAATATTGCTTTTACAACAAAGAAAAACATTAAACTGGTTTCCACAAAGATTAATTAACAAATAATAATATACATATAAAAATATTCTTTTTAAAAGAAAGCCATATTAAAAAAATACTTACCAATTTATGACTACATTATACGCTGAGATATAACAAAAATTTTCCAAATTCATCTGGAATTGAATATTATTTTTTTACATTGAATAATACAAATTGCAATACACTTTCAACATATTTTCCTAAATATTCTTAATAACTTTTTTCTAAACTACCGATAAAATATTAATAACTTTCATTTAAAAGGTTTAATAAACAAACACCAATATATGTCTCAAACATTAAAAATATTCCATGTCTTTATATTCCCTTGTTGCATACACGCAAAAAAATAATTCTTTCCTCCCAAACGAAATTTTAGACAAACAAAGTTCGTTTCTCATTTGCTTTTCGCTGTAAGGAAGTGTATTTGGGAGAAAAGTATATACTTTTTGTGATAAACGTTTATTCTTTTCTAGGATGTAAAAACAATTTCATAAGGACAAAGTAAAAAAAAACATTGTTTTCTTGCTAATTACATTTTCCCTCACATCTTTCTCACATCCACGATGTTTTTTTAGTTCTTAACACCTTTTCCTGTAATACCAACAATGTAGAAGAAATTATACGATTTTATAAATTTTTAAAATTTTTTTACCTTTCGCCTGGACGGAGAATCGAACCGCGGACCATGCACTTTGTAAGCCAACACACTAACCACTGAGCTATGTACCTGTTGTGGTCATCAATAGATAAATTTCCATATAAGTTATATTTATATAGCATAGCTTGCGGCGCCCACGAACCGTATAAACGAAGTTTATTTAACAGAAACAAACATTTAGTTTGGCACGGTGGAGCAGTGGTTGCTACGTCCGACTTGCATGCCAAGGGTCGTGGGTTCGATCCCTGTTTTTGTTTTTTACATATATTCCAGATATGTTCGGAAGATGCCGAAAAAATGTTCAACATTTCATTGTAGTATATTAAAATTTGAACTGTAAAATGTGTCTTATTAAAGACCTAAAGTCAGAAAAGAACAGTGTTTGATATAAACGAAATGGATTGTGTTGTTGTTTCAAAAATAACTTTTTTGTTGTTGTTTTTTATTTCAGCTTAAAACCATACATTGACTAAACTACAAGAGTAGCTTAACCAACAGAGGAAAAGAATGTTTGTCAAATTTATTTGGGCAAAGCCCTATAGACTGCAAGATGGTTGGATGGACGCACGTTTCGGAATTACCACATTCCTCATCAGCATCCTCTACTTGCAGCAAAATAACTTTTTTTATTGAAAAAATAAAAATTTTGTAACAAACGAATTTTTTTGGTGATAAAAGTTTAAAATTTTCGAAGCAATTCAAAAAACTCTAACAAAAGAAAAACGTTTTCGGTACACGTTTTCCAAACGTTTTTTTTCTTTGCGTGTACCTGCTTAAAAGATGCAACAGCACACGCCAACGCAACTATACAACTGAAGCATGCCAAACAAAACCAAGCAAAGCCAAACCATTCCGACAACAACAAAAACACATGTGCCTTTATTTAAAACAACACCTTATCAAGCCAAAGAAACCATCCGCGAATAACAAACACACACACAAACCACTAAATGAACAAAAATAAAAACAACCCCACGCTCATGTATACACAACATACCCAGCCCTCGCTAACATTTCTCATTAATGCATTACTCTCACTCAAACAAAAGTCAAGTAACATCATCTTTACATTAATCACATTCCACTATGCCGATAAAGATCTCTGTACTATGCATTAGTTCATCGCATCTGATGACAATTTACTCTAAGAATAATATTTGTAAAGGCACACCAGTTTATGAACGATGAAACGTTTAACTTAAAATTTGCAAAAACTTCATGACATGCTATCTACCATTTTTGACGAAAATGTCTATAAATTTTATTACATGTGAACTAAAAATATTTCATTGGGTAATTTTCTACCAACAATCATTAACTATAGGAATTGTCAGTAAGAAATTGCTATCCACTTTCAAGTTCATTTTTCGTAAAAAATATTTTCTCATACAAAAAAATCTTATAGTAAATTGCACTTATTATTTAGAAAGTACTTTACATTTCACAAGTAGTTTTATAGCATGACAAGCGAATTTTTAAGTACCAGTTAAGAAATTTTTTAAGGAAATTTCCATCGTATTTTGTAGGCCATGAACTAAACGATTACTACTTAGAATTTGTAAAATTTCCTTTCGTGTAGTTAATTTTCGTTGAAGATACGAAAAATGAACTAAAATTCTGGCAAATTCTTGTAATAACTTATTGTAAAAATCTTCTTAAATTTACGAGACACCTTTTTTTCTGTGTGTGTTGCCTCGTAAGTTGGAAGTTGGCCCAAACATAAGGTTGTGGTGTATAACCATGGGTTGTCCAATTAATGTTGCCAAGATTGTTATGAACTTTTTGTAGTGCACGCATAAAGTTTCTTGCCACTATCTCGTCGACAATCGGGGTGATTCAAAATATCTACGAAGTTCAGTATTTACAACGAAACCCACAATATAAAAATTATTAACGAATATATCAAGAAATAGAAAGATAGAGAAAAAAGGATCTAAAACCCCAAAAGAAACGCAGAAAAATTGTGGAACAGATGTATAGGTGTTGACATCTGACCTGATCCCTCTCAACCTTGACCATGAGTGATAAGCCACCAGATTTATCATGGTGCCAAATGTTCCCAACCCATCACCCAGTTAGGATATCAATAAACAACAAATTACAATTTCATCCTGATTTATTCAAATCAATAAATTCAATAATAACCCTACCCAATAAACACAAACGTTTGAAAAATGCTAAATTTCAACAATTTTTCAAACACTTTTTTCAAAGGATTAGGGTAATATACAAGTTGAGAAATTGTTGAGAAAATCGCGTTCTCAACAAAAAACAGACATTACCCTCAACAGTAAATTTCAACACATTAGCAATAATGTCTCAAGTGTTATCCTCAAATTGAAATGCATCGCTACTCAACAATTTCTCAAACAATTTTTGATGCGAGTCAAATTATAAATTATCATCGTTGCAATTACTTTTCAACCAAAATTTGTATGAATGATATCCCCACTTCAAATTGAAAGTCAAAGCCAAAATTCTATGAATTTTGTATAATTTTCGTCAAAATAAAATATATAATAATACACTACAGTACATAATACACTACAATACCAATTGAAAAATAATAATCTTATTTAACATATCAACAAATAAGAACAAAACAACAAAACATTAAATATCTTAAACATTATTTGTAAACACTTTTGCATTGATAATTCGATTTCCTTCCAGTTGGTGTCATAAAACAGCATTAAAATTTGAAATTAGAACGTGCTGGACCGCGTGTTAGAATAGATTTCCAGCAGAAGAAATTCACAAAATATCTAGTTTAAACTGATAATAGGATGTAAATTAAACTGACAATGTGATGCACATTTTTATCCAGAAGTTGTTGATTTTAACAATTGGTTGTTTTTAACAATTTGCACTTTGAAAGGTTTCTGGAAACTTTTTCTTGTCGATAAGCCACTCATTTTTCATTGGTCAGCTTCTTAATGTTTGCAAAAATGTAGCATCCAAAGATTTTGGTTTTCTGCCAAAAAACTTAAATTTAGTGACTTCTCTAAAATGTTGATTTAATTCTCTAAAATGTTGATTTAATTCTTCATATTGACTTACCAATTATTATAAACTATTTAAAGCAGTCACAGCCAATTGTCCAAAATTTTTTCATCGGTTAGCTTTTTAATGTTTTCAAGAACTTAGAATCCATAATTTTAGTTTTCTGCAAAGTGATATACATTTAGTGACTTCCTTAATGTTTTTTTATTTTCACTTACCTATTAGTATAAATTATTTGGAGTAAATTCAGTTATTTGTCTAAAATTTTCCATTTTTTTTTATTTCTTCCAATTGACCACGAACTTCGTTGCACAAATAAGTATTGAAAACCACATGTTTTTTTCGTTGCATTTTAGCGTAGTGCTTTGTCAAAGTTTTCTCATATTATCTTCAAAACCTTTTCAAAGATTTCATCAACATTTTGGCAAATTGGAAGTAATTCGCAATCAATTTGAAGATATATTGAAGATGAGCTGTTTCAAGTCAAGTTGAATTTATGTTGAAAATTATATTTACCCTTAAACTGAAAAGTTGTTGCATTTGAAAAACGCTCATCCTGTGTTTATTGATTATTTCAAAACCATATTCAAATACAGCGACAAGATACAAATTCAGATTCTCTGAAGTAAATTCAACAAAATTAACCGAAACGAATTTTACCGAGCAAAAATTACATCAAAATTACTTAAACAAATATTCAAAAATTCATTGAACAAAAATTTACCTAATAAAACCAATAGTCATTTTAATTTATTTTTGTTAATGCATGCCGTTGCATTTTGCAAAGTGCTTTGTTTTTATTCAAATGAAATAAAATTACAAATTTGATTTGACCATCGTAAGAGACAGGGATCGAATCCACGACTTTACAACTGCGAATCTCAGCTTATCCCACTAGGCTAAGCCTGAGTTGTATTTAAACTTAACTAGCAATGTATATAAACAGACTTTGGATTTTGGTAACTTTTAAATTAATTTTTATCGAAACTAAAGAATAGCGAAAGGAAATAAATCAGTTTTTATATGTTAATTTTTTGTTTACAACATCACCGCGTAATTGTTAACAACCAAAATCAAAAGACTTTTATATTTTAATACATAAAAATTCAATGATTAATAAAAACAACACAAAACAAAAAAAAAAAAAAACATTTATCAATTCGCCCCAAAGTGGAGCCGAACCGCCGACCTTCGGACTGGGAAGCTGAGCTTCAACCACTAGGCTAAGCCAGGTTGGTTTTTCGATTTGCCTAGCACTTCATTTGAACAGTCTTTGGATTTTGGTTTAAGTTTTCGTATATTCAAATTAATTAATCGCGACACTAACGAAATCGAGTTGGCATGTTCACTTGATACAACTTCAACAAATATTTATTTTATCCTTTTTCTACAACTATAAATCAAAAGACATATTTTAACAATTAATTTGTAATCGCAAATAAAAAACAAACAAACAGAAAAAAAATTGAACTGCCCATGAGCGAGGTTGAACAGCCAACCTTACAACTGTGAAGCTGAGCTTCTCCCACTAGGCTAAGCTCTGGCTTGTGGGTGGATGGCAAAATAATTATAGGAACATCTACAAGTCTTTTGATTTGGGTTGCATAAAAAGGTACTCACCTACATTCCAACCATCAACACTGTTCCTGTATTCACCTTTTTGGGACTTTTGGTGTGGTCAATATTATCTATTTGGGGATTACCTACGGAAACAGTATTTTTGATGGTTCACAATGCAGTGATTTTAATAAGAAAAAGGAAACTGAGTACTCACACTTTCATAGGTCCACCGATGAAGGATCCTTCACTGGATTTCCGCCGATTTTAATATACATTAACTAGTTGTAGATTTAATATACACTAACTACTTGTAGATTTCTTCTGAGTGTTGATAATTGTCTTTTATGTGAATATTCTCACTTGTAATATAGGTTATTTTTCCCAACAAATAAAGCAACTCAATTCCTCTCCACTTGGATGAGCAAAAATTCACAAAATATCGGCAAATGTTGCAGGTTTCCGATGAGGGTTTCCCGTTCCCAATAAAAAGTGATTGCAAGTCGGATATGATTCAATACAAGATATTGAATCAAAGAGGTTACCAAAGAGGTTACCAAAAATGAGTATATTGGTATATGTATACCAATGAATATTTTAAATTTTACCTTTTTGAAATTAAAAATCAGGCTTGCAGAGTAAAATGGATCCCAATGACAAAGACAAATGGTCAATTCCAAATCAAGGGAATACAAGCACGTGCAAAACTCGATGGATATAAAACCAAAAATTATTAATGCAAATGACCAGATTTCTCCAAGAAATTTAATAAAATTTTGCAGGAAAAATATCTCTTGTAGGCGCCAATTAGTAGGAAAAATTCTGATAAAAAAAATAGTGTCTCTTGAACAAACAGACAAAAAAGCATCATGTTCTTCAAGTTTCTACTTACTAAAAATTTATATGGAGTATAATTCGATGAAAAGAAAAATAATTTGTGCCGCAGTACGTCCAACTTCCAGGGGAGAAATGATCGAACTGTCATTTTAACCCATATTTATAAAAAGAGGCGCTTTGGAAGGGCTGAGTATATTTCCAAAGAGTTTTCCCAATTAATTGGAAAATCTCTGCTATTCGAAAATGTCTCCCAATACATATGTGAAACAAAACGTTGGCGGAATAGCGTTTAGCCATGAAACAATGCAATAGCATAACAAATTATACTGAGATACACTAGAACAAACCCATTATTAATAGTTAAAGCATGCTTCTGGCTTATGATGGGCCAGTGCATAACGATCATTATTATGAAACCCAATGTTCCGATTTCGAATCCCAACAAAATAGTTTTTATACCCTCCACCATAGGATGGGGGTATATTAACTTTGTCATTCCGTTTGTAACACATCGAAATATTGCTCTAAGACCCCATAAAGTATATATATTCTGGGTGGTGGTGAAATTCTGAGTCGATCTGAGTAATGCTACCCCGATCAAACAGCGTCATTTTCCGGTTTCACCAGCAATGGAGAAACTGATTTATGACGAGGTTGATCAGATGTTGGCAATGGATGTTATGGAAGAAAGTGATAGCACGTGGTCTTCATCTATGGTCTTAGTGCAAAAGCCGGGGAAAGTCCGACTTTGTTTAGATAGCCTCAACGTTAATGTAGTTACGGTCAAGGATGCCTAACATCGATGGCATTCTCAGTCGACTTCCTCGTGCTGAATTTATAACCAGTTTAGATCTCAAGGATGCCTTTTGGAAAATCCCACTTGACAAATCGTCGAAAGAAAAAACAGCATTAACCGTTCCCGGCCGCCCCTTTTACAAATTCAAGGTTATGCTTTTTGGCTTATTTAATGCGCCCCAGACGATGTCTCGTCGATTTTTGGGTATGTCTGTTTGGTACCGAAAGTTCATTAGGAATTATGCTTTTGTAACAATTCTGGGTGGTGGTGAAATTCTGAGTCGATCTGAGTAATGCTACCCCGATCAAACAGCGTCATTTTCCGGTTTCACCAGCAATGGAGAAACTGATTTATGACGAGGTTGATCAGATGTTGGCAATGGATATTATGGAAGAAAGTGATAGCACGTGGTCTTCATCTATGGTCTTAGTGCAAAAGCCGGGGAAAGTCCAACTTTGTTTAGATAGCCGCAAGGTTAATGTAGTTACGGTCAAGGATGCATATCCTTTGCCTAACATCGATGGCATTCTCAGTCGACTTCCTCGTGCTTTTTATTTTCCCGCAGCCACGAATAGAACTACTTGGTGAGATCATCCTCTAATAAAGACTTAACTCAAAAAAAAAAAACTCTCCATTACAGCCACATTTCTCATTTTATTTTGGGCCCCTTGATACCACACACATCACATCAACTACTTGAGCCGAAAATCAATTCTTTTCTTAATTGAAAATAATTTGCATTTTCCCCTCATCTCAATCGCTCAAAGTCACCAATAAACTGCCCCGTTCGCCAAAATCAACCACCAAATGAAATCTGGGCACGCTAAATGCAATAAAAAATGAATTTCAATTGTGACCCCGTAGCCGTAGCCATACCATACCGCCTGCCGGCCGCTATACCCATATATATAGATATAGCCTGCAACAAACCACCATGGTCGACGAGACTTCGAGAACGAACATGATGTGCAGGCCTATGGTCCACGTGGGGAACTCCCACCCCTGAGCGTCTCAAGCCGGGCTACAATCTCGGGCGATCGGTTATCCCCAGATATGTACAAAAGACAGTTCTTGTCCGCTTCTAACCTATATTTACTTCCACAGTGCCCATTGTCAACGAAATCTGGTGGAATAACAAAAAGGGTCCCGCTGATGAAATGTCGCATGTCAATTTCTACCATATGACTACAACCGCAGTTGCCTGTCCCCCTATGGAAAATACGTCTGTCCACTGCCTCAAAGAAAAAGGTATGCAATACCCATGTGGCTAGTGCTCTGTCGCCGTCCGTGTGTCTATTTGTGAATCCCTTGCCTGCAGCCCATCACCCTGTGTGTGTCCACCTATCGTTCTCTTGTGCATGGTGTAATTGTTGTTTCTTTATTTTTGTTTATTTGTGCACTCTTCCTCTTTTTACCAAAAAGACAGATTTCACATATCAACAAAAACAGAAAGAACAATTACATCAGCCCTATCATAAATGTAGTAGTGTCAATATAGTCCATTGTAATGATGTGTAATAACAAACCATATATAAAAACAAACTTACAATAGTGTTCTACTTCAATTATCCATCGTTTATCATTCTTAACAATATATACTAAGTGCATTTTTTGAAAGATTTGTAAACCTAAAAGAAATTAACTCGTATACATAAAATACCTTTTGTTTCTAAATTTTTTGCCTTCTGTTTCTAAATTCTGTGAGCCGTGTGAAAATATCCAAGAATTACGAAATCATTTCCTGCATTACTAAAGGCATAAGCCGGAATGCATTGCATATGTTCGTGTTATCAAATGAAATTACCGTGCGATTGGCAATTATTCCAATTTCTCCCTGTGTTATATTTACGGTTGCACTAGTTGGTCTAATTCCACCAAAAGGGGAGAATGTGAGAATTTCTGATGTGTTGGTAGTCCCTACACGATTTTCCTTCTCAAGTAAGGGGTACTTCAATTCCTTATGACATAAATCTTTGAGAAAGCTTCCTACAGCAAACAGCTATCCCGGAACAATCTTCTATAGGAGCAATATTTTCAGAAAGTTTCCTATTGACCTAACTTTTTTTTTTTATTTTAGAAAAAATTCTATAATTATTAGAAAATGTTGAGAATATTCTCTATAGAAACAAATTCTTCACAGAAACAATTTCACGAAACTTTTTCCCAGTTGAAATCCTTATTGAGTTTCATAAAAATATATAACATAAATCCCATTACAAATTTAATTGAATCAACACAATTTCCCATTGAAATAAAAATTAATCACGCAAATTAATTGTAACATTTATTATTATTTCTTTTTATTATTGGATCAATCAATCTCGTGATTGAATCAGAAAAAACATCTGTGTGTCACTAAAAGTTCTCTATAGACATCACATTTTCGAGGAAATCTTTTATAATAAACATAGAATTCCTAGAAAAATGTTCCATAAAAATGGAATTCTGAGACCATGTTCTATAGAAATAAAATTTCTAGAAAGTTATCTATACACAACATTCCGATACAATTTTCTATGGAAATAAAATTTCGAGAAAATTTTTCATAGCAATAACATCTTGAGGAATACTTTCTATAGAAACAAAATATTGAGAAAGTTTTCTATATAAATACATCTCGAGGACATTTCCTACACAGAACAAAATGTAAACTACATTATGGGAAAATGAACTATTCCAAATTTCGCAAATCTTTACATCGACGAAATTTTCCAACATTTTTGGATTTTTAATTCCCATTTCTGAAATGCATCTTTTTCGAAAAAATATGAATTAAATATACCGAAAAAATTTTAAGCGCCAGATCATTCTCATTTAACAACGCTGTAGCCTATTCTTACTAATTTTTGTGAAGTGTACGAAAACTTAGAAATGAACTAATTTAGAAGTCATTGAGATTTTACTGTCATTTAGTTCATAGAATTTTTGAGACATACTTGGAATAAAGAAAAAAAAATCGTTGTGATGGGGAAAATTTCTTACAAAATTTTAAAAATAAACTAAAACAAAATAAAATTTTTGCAATAAATATTAGTTCATTTTAGGATCATTTTTACAACAGACTCTTTTTTTTGTATGGAAACAACATCTCGAGAAAAAATTTCTGCAGAAATATATTTGGAGGAAATTTTCTAGAGTCATGAAATTTTCATGGGCTTGTTCGATTAGAATTTGCGTCAAAGATTCCGGAACCCACAACTTCCACTGAAATTCTTGGGAATCCCGAAAGTCAGAATCCAAACTCCTCTTAAATACCATATTTCCTGCAACACGCAAGTCCGGTAGCCGTTCTTTATTCTTTTCTATCTCCTCCCTTAGCTCTTTGTATTCGTCACTCTCGAATTCCGCCGTTTCGAACTCAAATACTTGGTCCATTTCCAGTTCGTATACTATGGGCAAGCGGGATAGCATATCGGCCACTACGTTGTCCTTGCCTTTCCGATGTTCGATTTTGAAATTGAATCCTTGGAGTTGCAATGACCACCGAGCCAAACGACCAGTAAGATCTTTTAGACTCATTAGCCATTGCAAACTCGAATGATCTGTAATCACCGTAAATTCCATCAGTTCAACGTAGGGCCGAAACTTCTTAATTGCCATCACCGCCGCCAGGCACTCTATTTCAGTGACACTGTAGTTTCTTTTACATTTATTGAGCTTTTGTGAGTAGAAGGCTATAGGGTGTTCTTCCTTCTGGCTATTTAATTGGAACAGAACTGCTCCTATACCATACTCCGATGCGTCACATTGAATGAAAAAGGGTTTTGAAAAATCGGCGTGTCGCAAAACGGGCGCCGAGGTTAAGGCCTTTTTAAGTTTTTCGAACGCCTCTTTTGCTTTTTCATCCATATTGAACTTGGCAGACTTTTTTAGCGTGTCTGTGAGTGGAGCCGAGATTGTGGCGAAATCCTTAATAAATCTTCGGTACCATCCAGCGGTACCAAGGAAACTTCGCACTTCGCGGGCGTTTTTTGGTACTTTTATTTTGTTGATCGCCTCAATTTTATCAGGATCAGTGCGCAATACCCCTTCTCCAATTATGAAACCCAAATATTTCAATTGACGGAAACAAAATTGCGACGTTTTCAGTCCTATGGTGAGACCAGCTTTCTGCAGACATTCAGCCACTTCGCTGAGAAGCCTCAGATGTTCGTCAAAATTGCCAGAAATAACCAACAAGTCGTCCAAGTACACAAAAACATTCTCCTTTAGTCTTTGGGGAATGACTTTGTCCATCAGACGGCATAATCGTTGTGCGGCATTGCACAAGCCGAAAGGCATCACACGGAACTGGTACAATGGACGACCTGGAACCGTGAAGGCTGTATACGACTTGCTCTCTTCATCTAGCTCTATCTGCCAGAAAGCGTATTTAAGGTCCACGCTGCTTATAAAGTGGGTTTCGTCAATTCGACTCAATATTCCATCTATATTTTGGAGGGGATAGGCGTCTTTTACGGTCAAATTGTTTAACTTACGGGCATCTAAATAGAAACGATTTTTCCCCGGTTTCCGTACTATGGTTGTTCTGTTGCTCCAGGGACTTTCACTTTCTTCGATAACCTTTAGAGCTAACATGTTGTCAACATGTTAGCTCTAAACATGTTAGCCCCATCGATCAGCTTGATTGAGTGTTTTTCTAACGATGTACATCCTAAACCATGTTTCTCGAACGTTTTGAATTTTTCTATTGTCTGTTTTAACCGTTCGGATTGTTCATTAGAAAGTTCATGAGGGTTGAGTTTGTATTTTACATCTGGATTTGCCATATCATTGGTAACTTTTTCAATGTTTATTTCGGATACGCCTATGAGTTCGGGGGCTAAATGGAACATTCGTCAAAAGTCAATCCCAAGGTATAAATATTGCTCCAAATCTGGGCATAATTACAAAAACATTTCCTTTTCTTGATTTTGGTAGTGAATATTAACTTTTACTTTACCCAGAACCCTATAACTTGTCCCTCCAGCAGTAGTAACTTTGCTCGAAAGTGGTATAATAGGAATTTCTAACTCTTCGATTACTTCTCTACAGTTTTTCCCCAAAATATTGACTGTTGCGCCAGAAACTTTCGTAATCCTTGCCAACGAGTCTATTAAGTATTTCCTTTGCTCACGCCATTCTTTTGCCTTTTTCCTTATTTTGGAGATTTTTCCGGGTATAACCCTCACATCCGAGTTAAAAATTCTTTCCCGAACTTTCTCATAGTTTTCTTTACGCTGCTCCAGTGGTATATAGTGTCTCTCAGCCGGTGTAAAATTCTTATAATCGATCCTAGTTTTATCTTTATTTTCTCTAATCTTATTATTATTAACAAAAATGTGAAGTCCCTTATCTTCTAATTGTTTTGTGTCACAGGGACTTCGGACGGACGTAGTTCCCCTGTCTTCTCCACGCCCTTCTTCGGGTTACCCTGATACACCGGACATTTAGGGGTTACAGTATCAGGCTTTCCGCATCGGTAGCAAAATAATCTCCTGAAATCTGCAGGACAATCCATAAACATGTGTCCAGCTTCGCGGCAATTCCAGCAAGTGATCTTCGTCTTCGTTTGAGTTGGGCCGCGAAGTGCTGACACATTTTCTAACATATCTACTGAAGATTCCTCACTAGGGCAGTCAAATTCATGGTCATAAATTTCATTAACTTGTCTAGTCGGTCGTGGTGGTATAGGCATGGGTCTATTTTCACGTCGGGGAAAATTACGCTCAGCTTCAATACGCAATTGTTCCACGGACGATATTGTCATTTGATAAACGTGACGCCTTAGGTCTTCTCTGATGTTTCCTTTTAAAATCTTAATCATTTCATATTCGTATATTGGTTGCATTAACCGCGAGCGCAATATCCCCATTTCGTGAAAATATCCGTTTACTGTCTCATTATGTCGTTGTTTCCTTTCGAGTAGTTCCCTCAGTATGTCGAACTTCGATTGTGGCGACTGATATTGGTCCCGCAAAGCATGTTTTAGTCCCTCCCAGTCAGTATCTATACTGTTCCGTCTATGCAGCCAATACCATTCCCTCGCCTGGCCAGAAACTAAGAATGAAAAATCCCTCAATACCTCAGACCAGGGAATGTTGTATTGTTCTTGCATTATCTCCAGTCTGTAAATGAAATCATTAACACGGAGATCTCTTGGATCTCCACTGAAATTCAGTCCTAATTTGTCCACTCTGATTCTAAGAGGTTCATTGTTACCATTAGGAATGTTCACGATAGCATTGTTGTCAGAGGGCATCGGTGATGATCTCGGCGTTTGAACGTTTGAGTATGTGCCACTACTAGTTGAAGCCGGTAATGTATTCATTTGACCCCCGCAGCTCACCTGGTTGTTAGAGTTAGCAGACGGCGTATTTTGTGTTTGAGGAGCAGGTGCCTGTTTACGAACAGCCTCTGAAAGCTCACTCATACCCTTGGCCAATGAATCAATCATCTTCCTAACATCACTCATTTCATTCCTGACCATATCCCTGACCTTATCCTCCAGAGATCGCTGAACGGATGCGGCCTCATCTTGAACCATATCTCTCACACCTGGTGGAAATGTCTCACCAGCCTCCTGGTTCTGATAAGTGCCATTTGGGGCAATATTAGGTTTTTGAGGTTGCCCAATATTCGGGGCGACAGCACCCTGTTGATTACCCCTCATTATCGAACCAGCAAGATAAAAAATTTGATACCCATTCATTTGAGCATTCGACTGTTCCATAACGTCCTCAAAACTTACGTGATTCTTCTTCCTTGGGTTATACGCGGATCTGTTTAAGTCAAATGATTCGTTACTGTATCTTTTATTTTTCCCCCTTGAGCGAGTAAAATAGCTCATTTCCCTACTGGGTCCGAAAAATAATTTCCAGTCGTTTAATCGATTATCAAAACACGGTTGAATGGAATTTTCAAAACAATTTCACTAAACACCAAATTAAAATTCATGTAAATATAGTTCGATGTAATAAATATAAAAATACGAATAGTTCAACGTAGTAAATCTAAATATATTAATCTAAAGAACACATACAATCTACTCTACTTCACACCATAAAACAGACTCTCTTTTAATTTTCTTTTACGTAAACAATATCATTAAAGTCGAGGGGGCTTTGGTCTTTTCAGAAATAATTGTGTGTATGCTTGTGTGGTACTATCTCTCTAATTTGATATAAAGCGTTCTCTAAGGAGATGCATCAATGTTTCCCAAGACAATCTTGACAGAACAAACACGGTTGTACAAAAAAAAACTAATTCTACTTCATTGTCCATGACATTTTGTTAACACTCAGAACGTAAACAAGTACATGGCACACGAAATTCACAATACGCTGACTTTCGCGTTATTTACACAAAACGGTTATTGCACAATTCCCTAAATGAAGCTATAACTGTCTAGTTTCTATGGCTATGTGCTTCGGTATTATTGCACAGTTTTCCTTATCCTAATATCACAGTTTAAGAGGCAATTTCGTTAACCACTTTATAAATTGCAAAATTAGGCTGTTTTGCTTACTTTTAGATTGGGCGCCATCTCTGTTATGTGCGTCTATAGCGGCGTTTGACATGGCCGTCCGGCTTACTACGGCGATCTCAGTGGGTGTGGGACTCAACCCGCCTATATCAAACCCAGGGCACTAACATTGAAGAATTTGAACTTACACAAAACAAAACGAACGATACCTGACGAACTTAAAAGGGAAAACAATGATCCAGAGATCTTGGTGTTGTGACTTCACACTTGCCCACCCAACCATGACCCAAAACTCTCCATTACAGCCACATTTCTCATTTTATTTTGGGCCCCTTGATACCACACACATCACATCAACTAAAGGGTGATACGGTCAAGGGAAAACGGTCAAGGGAAAACGCGTGTAAATCGGTGAAATCGAAAAATCAAATTAAATTTCTTTTTCAAGTTCAATTAGTATAACATTCAGGAAAAATATTCTTTTCCAAATCCGAATTGCCGGGCCTCACGCTTGACACCTGCCATCAGATTTTGTACAGCCATCTTGTCCACCTTCTTCGCCGCAGAAAGCCAGTTTGCCTTGAACTGCTACTCGTCCTTAGCAGTTTTTTTGGTCATCTTTAGGTTCCGCTTGACAATAGCCCAGTATTTCTCAATTGGGCGGAGCTCTGGCGTGTTGGGAGGGTTCTTGTCGTTGGGAACCACCTGCACGTTGTTGGCGGCGTACCACTCCATGGCCTTTTTACCGTAATGGCAAGTTGCCAAATCCGGCCAAAACAGTACGGAACAACCGTGTTTCTTCAGGAAAGGCAGCAGAAGTTTATTCAAACACTCTTTCACGTAAATTTCTTGGTTGACAGTCCCGGAAGCTATGAAAATGCTGCTTTTCAAGCCACAGGTGCAGATGGCATGCCAAATCAGATATTTCTTTGCGAACTTTGACAGTTTTATGTGCTTGAAAATATCTGCTTCCTTTCCCCTTCCTTTCGCCGTATAAAACTCCTGTCCCGGAAGCTGCTTGTAGTCGGCTTTGACGTAGGTTTCGTCGTCCATTACCACGCAGTCAAACTTCGTCAGCATCGTCCTGTACAGCCTCCGGGATCGCGCTTTGGCCGTCGTATTTTGTTTATCATCGCGATTTGGAGTCACTACCTTCTTGTAAGTCGATAGTCCGGCTCGTTTTTTGGCTCGATGCACGGTTGTAGACGATACACCCAGCTTATTTGCGGCATCTCGGAGAGAGAGGTTAGGGTTTCGCTTGAAACTACTGGCAACTCTCTTTGTCGTCTCAGCGGCTTCCGGTTATCGATTTCCCCCCGATCCAGACTTCCCGGCTGTCGACAAACGTTCCCCAAATACTTTAATTACATTTGTAATGGTTGATTTGGCAACTTTTAGCGATTTTGCCAGCTTTGCGTGCGAGTAGCTCGGATTTTCGCGATGCGCGAGCAAAATTTTGATACGCTTCTCTTCTTGCTTGGACGGCATTTTGACAACTGAAGAGTGAATTCCAAAATCAAAATAGGAGCAACATTCTACACACACACACCTTCAAAATGAGGGGTGTTCAGGTTTTTAAATGCGAAATTGAAAGAAATACGCCAAGTTTATATTGACCAAATTTTGACCGTATCACCCTTTACTTGAGCCGAAAATAAATTCTTTTCGTAATCGAAAATTGTCTAAATTGCATTTAGACAAATATACTTTTTTTTGTTGAAATATTAATAATGTTTAGAGAATTTAAATATTAACGTAATTTTATTAACTATTGTGAATTTAATAGTAACGATAACGAATATGCTTGATTAATTTTTATACTTTATCGATATTAAAACCTGGAATTTTTCCAGCTACATTTGTATCTTTAGAAAGAAACAAATCTGAAATTGAAATGAAATATGAAATTATATAGTCACTTTGTGAAATAACCTCCAGCGGTGAGCATCAAATAAAATTAATTACTCTTCCCAAACAGAATTTTGACTGGTTTATTTCTTGTATAATTTCCGCTTTATATATTTCCCCACATTATACCATCATCATTCTCTTATGAGAAATTACATGCGGTATTTGCAATAACAATTGTTGCTCCCCCTTTTGGTTCGTCACCATCATTTGGACAACTACTCATATTTGGTCATCATTGGTCACCACATATTTCACTCGCCCTCATCCAAAGTAAGACCCCCCCCTTTTCTACATGGTCCTTCGAAAAGAGAGCAGAACCAGCAATTGAAGATCATATTCACCACAGCTAAGAAATGAGGTAAATTATGGATTACATTCATTTGCATGATTAGTTCTTACTCGGAATCGGTGAGTGTATGACACATGATAGTCGGTTGGTATAGAATTAGAGTTAATGTGACCTACAATAGCTCATAAAATTTGTAAGGAAAAAGGAAAAAAGAGAATTAAGTGTATTTAACCGGAAGGAAAGATGGAAATCGTGGAAAATCAATTTTTTGGTGCTTAGATGTGATAATGATCCAAATTTGGAGTATTGCTTAGCAAATTTCGCCAAGTTCAAAAATATATATTTCTATAACGTGAAGCGAGAATTTAATTTCTATGGCATAAACCGTAAAATTTGCTCGTCCGTTTAACGAAGAATAATTAAAATCTTGTGAAATCCCCCTTTTCTAAATTCTAAATTTTATACGTGTATTTCAATATTCTTGGATTAGCCGCTTCGACAGAATCAAGTTTCAAGAAAATCACATCGATGTAAGTTCCAAGTTAACTCTTTTCCCTCATTTCAAATTTTATTATAAAATACCTATATATAACAAAGTAAAAAATTTGGCATATATAACGGTTTAATTTATTGCATAAGAAATATCTTAAAGGAGAAAACGAGAATTTTTACCAAACATAACGGTTTAAACTCGAACATAATGATTTTAACTCGTTGTACTTTATTACTCGTTTGAAAGTTGTCAAGGGCATTAAATGTCACCCATATGCAATATTTTGACATTCTCTCATTCATCACCTACGAAACGCATTTTTCGAAAATGAGGGTAATACATAATAACTAGAAGCATAAAGAAAGAGGACAGTGATGAAATGAGAAACATTGGTGCTGAAAACCACATCGAGTAAATTATCCATGATCTTCTTTACACTAATATTAGCAGTGGACAATGGCAGGGCGGTCATTTGAAATTATTGTCGTATGATGGGAATTTAATTGGAATTAAATCATAATAGAATTGTTTATGATTATTACTATTGAAATCTTATGATTAATGCTATTGAATTAATATGGTGTATCACAATGACTACAAGTTTTAAAACTCTGTAGATTATTCTGAAAATTGTCAACCATTTGGAATTTATGCTAAATAAGTATTTTTTTGTTTTTTGGATCTTCAATTACAAAGTTTAACACTACGACCTTGGGGTCACTTGAAAATCTATGTCTATTTATTTTAATTTTGACCTTTGGCAAGAATAATTAGACGGAACCACTGGTTCAATACTGCTTATCGATCCTCTGGATTACGCATTTTCATTTTGGTAATTTCACATTATTGCACTTATGGTGCATTTGGTCATTGCAATCAAATTCAGCAAAATTCTCATAGATATCATAGATATCATTCACCGCACAAAACTCAATAATTTCCATAAGTCTCCATAATCTCATTATTTTTGTAATAGTTCTTGAATTTCGTGGTGTGAATTTCATATTGAGAATGGGCCAGGAATCCACTGCTACAGGTAGCAATTCATCAAGTGGGACACGAAGCTCTTCACAAATTGAAAGCAAGTTTTTTCGAGTGCGATCATATTCGTATGTTCTGCACCAATCTTCAACGACATGACATTGTCGATCATACTGATTCCCTGCTCGAGGTAAAACTCGAGGATTTGGATAATCGGTGGAATAGGCTTCAAGGTGCTTTTGAGGAGTTAATGATAGTGTCTGAGACGGATGGATGTGTCGAAGTCGTGACAAAAGCCCAATCAGACTACACTTCGTCCTCTGAGGCATACTACTCCGCACGGGCGTCAATTATGGACATTTTGCGACTGACACAGGCCTCACATCACCCAAATGTTACATTAAGGAGAAGCAGGCCCACGACTGGTTCTCTCGACTCAAGATTCCTCTCACATCCCGTGAACGATGGTGTGGATAATTGTATCAAAGTCCCACCATGCGATACTGAGATTTTCAAAGGGGGATACGAGGAATGGCCGTCTTTCCGTGACATGTTCACGGCGGTCTATGTGAATCACCCACGTCTCACCCAGGCTCAGAAATTGTACCACCTCCGAAATAAAACTAGGGGTAGTGCAGGGGCAATTGTGAAAAGATATGCCTTGTGTGACGACAATTTTGATCTGGCGTGGAAGGCATTAAGGGACAGGTTCGAGAACAGGCGCGTGTTGGTAGATAATCAGTTGAAGATTTTATTTAATATCCCTTCTGCTAATGTCGAGACGAGTGAATCTATTCAAAAGGTTCAATCCACAGTAAGGGACTGTCTTGCTACGTTAAAGGCTTTGAGTGTTAATACCCAATCCTGATTTATTTGATTTCTACCAAGCTTCCGGAGGAGACTCTTTCTCAATGGGAGCAATCCTTGAAATCACATCGGGAGTTGCCGATGTGGGCTCAAATGGATTCCTTTCTAGTAGACCGGTTCGAGGTTGTAGAAAGGATACGAAATATACGAGATACGAAGGAAAGGTACGGTTTTCCCTCTGGACAGAATTCCAAGGTTCAGACGTACTATTCACAGGAAAACCTTTCAATAGAGTGCAGACTGTGTTCTTCTAATCACTGCATAAGGACATGTCAGGCATTTCGGAGACTAACGGTGCCTGAGCGCATAAAGTTTGTTTTAGACAACGACTATTGCAATAACTGTTTATCTTCGAACCATACACGATCTGAGTTCAAGAGCAAGAGTACTTGTCTAACGTGCCGTAAAAAACATCATACCCTACTCCATCTTCAATAGAAACCGTTGGCCAGGAAGTATCAGGGTAACTTTAAGGCACAATCTCCAGCGGAGGCCGTAGTGTCCCCACATGAGGAAAACTCAAATTCTGTAGAGCAAGTATACTCAAATCAACCCTCTACTTCAGGCGGGAATACAAATATTCAGGTTCAGGCTAATTTTTCTACTGGCAGTGAAGAGATTCTCCTTAGAACGGCTCTAGTTCAGATAGAACACGAAGGAAATTTCTTCACCATTAGAGCTTTGATAGACCCTGGCTCTCAGAGAACTTTCCTCTCTGAAAAGGTTAGATCCCGCCTTCGCATCCCGTATCAAAGATCGAATTACGAAATTGTAGGCATTGGTGAACAAACGCAGTCAGCTACAAAACAATGCCAACTTAAATTGTTCTCCAGTAAATACAATATAAGCTGTGATATAATGGCTATTATTTTGCCTAAACTCACGAGACGCATTCCTGCCGTTTCGTTTGAGATACCAAGTCCAAACAATCTCCAGGATCTCGATCTGGCAGACCCTAAATTTAACAAATCTTCTCAAATCGATATAATCTTGGGTAATGACTCGGAAAGATTTATCAATATTGACGGCATTCGGAAAAATGTATGTGGAGAGTCATCCGCATACAACACAATCTTTGGTTGGGTATTGAGTGGTCCAATGACCACTCAAGTTCATTCGTTTTCTACTTCAGTCAGAACATCGGAGGATTCCGTACTGGCAGACATATTGCGTAAATTTTGGGAGCTGGAGGAAATACCAAATAGTTCTCCATTATCCGATGAAGATCAATACTGTGAGAATTACTACAGATCTACAACTGTACGTCTGGATAATGGCCGCTATATGGTAAGACTCCCTTTCAAAGAAAAGTTTTCGGAGAAGAGAAGTCTTGGGTCATCTCGACCAATAGCTCTAGCCCAATATCTAAGAATGGAACATACATTGGCTAAGGATGACGAATTGGGTAAGGAGTACTTCTCAGTTTTATCTGAATACCAATCTCTTGACCACTTAGAACCCACAATTTCACAAGAGGTGGTGGTTGACGGGAAGTATCGCTCATTTTATCTTCCTCACCATGCCGTAGTTAGACCCGAGCATAAAACAACCAAAGTAAGGATTGTATTTAATGCTTCCAGAAAAAGTAAGTCTGGCGTTTCTCTCAATGACATGCTCTGTACTGGTCCCACTTTACAGCGGGAACTCATTTCAACGATCCTCAACTGGAGGAAATATAAATTTGTCTTCGGGGGTGATATTCAGAAAATGTACCGACAGATTATGGTACACCCTGAAGACAGACCCTACCAAAGGATTTTGTTTAGGCAAAACGGTTCGATAAATGATTTTCAACTAAAGACAGTTACTTTCGGCATAAATTGCGCCCCTTTTTTAGCCATACGCACACTAGTGCAACTAGCATCAGATTCAGAAGTACAATACCCTAAGTCGGCTTCAATTTTGCGAAACGAAACATACGTGGACGACATTCTTTCGGGTGGTTACACAATAGATGGCACTCGAGAAGCCCAGAGCCAACTCATTTCGTGTTTACAATCTGCTGGATTTATATTAAGGAAAATTACGGCTAATGATCCCCAGCTGCTAACCCATCTTCCATCTGAATATTTGTATGATTCAGATTTTCTTAAGTTCAGCATTCAGCAGATTTTCTTAAGTCAAGCACTACGAAAACTTTAGGCATTAAATGGAATGCCATCTCAGATACGTTTTCCTATGCATTTTCCTTTGAAATTTCACCATCGAAGGTGACCAAACGTTCAATTCTCTCTGCTGTGGCTCAACTTTTCGACCCAGCTGGGTGGATTACTCCGGTCATAATACAGGCAAAGATTTTAATGCAACAGTTATGGTTGGAAGGTTTGCAATGGGACGAGGAAGTAGGTTCGGATACTTTGGAGAAGTGGAACTCCATTATTGCTCACCTTCCACTAATAGAAGACATCTCAATACCGCGTTGGATACAATACATGTCGTCTGATACTATACAGATACATGGATTCTCCGACTCCTCGAAACTGGCTTATTGTGCATGTGTGTATATAAGATGCCAAACGTCAGAATATGTTGTGCTATCGAATTTATTAGTGGCGAAAAGTAAAGTGGCACCTATAAAACCGGTTAGCTTGCCGCGTTTGGAATTGAATGGCGCCGTTTTATTAGCGAAACTCGTACGTTATGTTATCTCTTCTCTTAGTATTCCACACAAAGATATAATACTCTGGACGGACTCATCAATAGTGTTAGGTTGGTTATCAAAACCACCGTGGACATGGGAGACATACATAGCGAACCGTACTGCAATGATCCACGACCTTCTTCCATACTCCACATGGCGACATATAGCCACTCATGACAACCCCGCCGACCTTGGTACACGTGGGTGTAGACCACAAGATTTGAAAAATAGTCAACTGTGGTGGCATGGTCCATCCTGGCTTACTAATCCCATATCCTCTTGGCCCAAAAAAATCCATTGGAAACTCCTGTATTGGGCAAGAGGGTACAATCTTTGCACACACTTTCTCCCGACCCCGATATTTTGGAAAGATTCTCATCTTTTAACAGGGCCCTTCGGGTCCTTTCATATGTTTTCCGTTTTTTACATAATTCCCACAAGAATTTTCAATCTCCCGTTAAAAGTAAATCACTTAATTTATCTCAAGCGGAGGTGAACTTTGTCAAAATCCGTCTCATAGCACTTTCGCAAGAAAGGCATTACAAAGATGAAATTAAGCTAATTAGAAAAAACCAGCCTATCCCTAACAAGAGCAGCCTATGTCCACTAAATCCTTTTATGGACTCAAACGGTATATTAAGAGTAAATGGGCGTTTGGCAAACTCTTTTCTGCCCTATCGAGAAAGATATCATATAATTTTGCCCGGAAATTCATTATATTCTCATTTATATCTCTCCGAATTACATAAATTTCTGGGACACGGTGAAATAAGTATCATGACTAGAATGGTTCAAACGGAATACCACATTTCCCGGTTGAAATCTCGAATCAAGAATGTAATTTTTAAGTGCAAAATATGTACCATACACAAGCATAAGGCAAGTTTCCAAATTATGGCTCCCCTGCCTCCCGAAAGATGCGCTATCACACCCCCATTTCATGTCACTGGCATTGATTTCGCGGGTCCCTTTGAGATAAAGAGCTCATTTTTACGAAAGGCACCAACACTGAAAGCCTACGTCTGCGTATTTGTATGCTTTTCGACAAAAGCAACCCATCTCGAATTATGTTCTGACTTATCATCTGCCGCGTTTGAGGCTGCAATTGCCCGATTTGTTGGGAGGCGGGGCCTCCCCCATAAAGTCATGTCGGATAATGGGCGAAATTTTCTGGGTACAAGCAGAACATTATCTAGAGAATTTGCACGATTTCATAAGTGTATATCAAATGATATTTCACAAAAATATGTGTCTCATGGCTTTGAATGGTGTTTTATACCTCCTCACGCCCCACACATGGGCGGTCTGTGGGAAGCTGCAGTAAAAAGCTTCAAATTTCATTTTAGACGAATCGCAGGCGCCCATAAGTTTACATTTGAACAAATGGCAACTTTACTTGCTCGTATTGAAGGCTTATTAAACTCTCGGCCTATCTCTGCGTTGTCGGAAGATCCCTCTGACATTAACGCGTTGACACCTGGCCATTTCTTGAAAGGAGCTCCATTAGTATCTCTCCCCGAGCCTATTTCCCAAAATTTATCACTCATTAACAGATGGGAGAAACTCAAGGCTATGCATCACCAGTTCTCTTTGCGATGGAAGGAAGATTATCTAAAATCTCTCCAAAAAAGATACAAGTGGAAAACTACCACACCCAACATAAAAAATGATGATCTGGTCGTAGTCATGGATGATTTGTTGCCCCCGAACGAGTGGCGTCTAGGCAGAGTACAAAAAACATTCATGGGTTCTGATAACAACGTAAGAGTGGCAGAAATTCGGCTTTCGACGGGAACGATAACTCGTCCCATAGTTAAGTTGTGTGTATTACCCTACCATAACGATGGTAGTACTAACCACCTTTAATCGTTTATGTTACAAGAAAATACAACCAACAAAGTTTCACTTGTAAAAAATCAAACACTCCACTAAAATGTTGATAATATTTACTACTTGCAGTGCTTCCAATCGAAATAGGAGAAATTCTAATAAAGGGTGATTTGTTAAGAGCTTGATAACTTTTTTTTTAAAAAAAACGCATAAAATTTGCAAAATCTCATCGGTTCTTTATTTGAAACGTTAGATTGGTCCATGACATTTACTTTTTGAAGATAATTTCATTTAAATGTTGACCGCGGCTGCGTCTTAGGTGGTCCATTCGGAAAGTCCAATTTTGGGCAACTTTTTCGAGCATTTCGGCCGCAATAGCCCGAATTTCTTCGGAAATGTTGTCTTCCAAAGCTGGAATAGTTGCTGGCTTATTTCTGTAGACTTTAGACTTGACGTAGCCCCACAAAAAATAGTCGAAAGGCGTCAAATCGCATGATCTTGGTGGCCAACTTACCGGTCCATTTCTTGAGATGAATTGTTCTCCGAAGTTTTCCCTCAAAATGGCCATAGAATCGCGAGCTGTGTGGCATGTAGCGCCATCTTGTTGAAACCACATGTCAACCAAGTTCAGTTCTTCCATTTTTGGCAACAAAAAGTTTGTTAGCATCGAACGATAGCGATCGCCATTCACCGTAACGTTGCGTCCAACAGCATCTTTGAAAAAATACGGTCCAATGATTCCACCAGCGTACAAACCACACCAAACAGTGCATTTTTCGGGATGCATGGGCAGTTCTTGAACGGCTTCTGGTTGCTCTTCACTCCAAATGCGGCAATTTTGCTTATTTACGTAGCCATTCAACCAGAAATGAGCCTCATCGCTGAACAAAATTTGTCGATAAAAAAGCGGATTTTCTGCCAACTTTTCTAGGGCCCATTCACTGAAAATTCGACGTTGTGGCAGATCGTAAGTCTATTCATGATGAAATGTCAAAGCATACTGAGCATCTTTCTCTTTGACACCATGTCTGAAATCCCACGTGATCTGTCAAATACTAATGCATGAAAATCCTAACCTCAAAAGAATCACCCTTTATATACAAATGCAAAATTTGCCAGAGATATCACTCAATTCGGTTTTGTAACCAGTTTCTACGGATGTCTATCCAAGAAAGGGAAAGGGTCGTAGAAAGACATCGCTATTGCAGAAATTGTCTTGCAAGAAGCCATAGCTCAACGGAGTGTACATCAACAACGACATGTATGAAATGCAAAAGATTTCATCATACACTCCTACATCCACAACATCCGAGAGTTCAGCCACCCCTAAGTGCTAGAATTCGACGAAATAAGAAGACGAATGACAACCGGCAACGAAATAAGCCAAGGAAATCTAGCGAGTCGATTGTTCCAAATCAAAACATTCTTGCGGAGGCATTGCATTCCATCGCTGCAGTCTTATGTGTTACGACCAAAAACATTGCACAAGTGCAAGGCCGGCGCCATGTCTAAATTGCATTTAGACAAATATACTTTTTTTTTGTTGAAATATTAATAATGTTTAGAGAATTTAAATATTAACGTAATTTTATTAACTATTGTGAATTTAATAGTAACGATAACGAATATGCTTGATTAATTTTTATACTTTATCGATATTAAAACCTGGATTTTTTCCAGCTACATTTGTATCTTTAGAAAGAAACAAATCTGAAATTGAAATGAAATATGAAATTATATAGTCACTTTGTGAAATAACCTCCAGCGGTGAGCATCAAAAAAAATTAATTACTCTTCCCAAACAGAATTTTGACTGGTTTATTTCTTGTATAATTTCCGCTTTATATATTTCCCCACATTATACCATCATCATTCTCTTATGAGAAATTACATGCGGTATTTGCAATAACAATTGTTGCTCCCCCTTTTGGTTCGTCACCATCATTTGGACAACTACTCATATTTGGTCATCATTGGTCACCACATATTTCACTCGCCCTCATCCAAAGTAAGACCCCCCCTTTTCTACAAAAATAATTTGCATTTTCCCCTCATCTCAATCGCTCAAAGTCACCAATAAACTGCCCCGTTCGCCAAAATCAACCACCAAATGAAATCTGGGCACGCTAAATACAATAAAAAATGAATTTCAATTGTGACCCCGTAGCCGTAGCCACACCATACCGCCTGCCGGCCGCTATACTCATATATATAGATATAGCCTGCAACATATGTCTCATTTCTCTTTCTTGAATTATTTTTGGATTGGGCTATGATTTCCCATTGCTCGAGGAACCATTCCCAACCCAAAATAACAATACTATCTCGTCTAGCAACTTCATCCATCGAACCTTCTGTGAAGTTTTGGGATTCTGTCTTCGCCAAAAATTTGATATGCTTAATCGAAAATATTATATAATTTGAATATTAAAATGAATATTCGGAGAGAAGGAGATTAAAAAAAAGTGGAACATATAAAAATTACAAAGGGATCTTCATAAAACTAACGAAAGGGCACTATACACTGAAAAAAAGAATGACCGTTTCCAAAGATTTTGTCTCTACTTTAACAATTTTGGTATTGATTCCGAGCCAAAGAAGTGGAGAATTCAAGTAAGGATACTTTTAAGACACAATTCTCTTTTAAATTTGGGTTTTTTGTACTTGACTCTACGAAGCAAATTTTAATTTTTCACTTTTTCAAGACTTTCAGTAGAAATTACGCTATGCTTCAAGTAAAAAATGTCTTTAAAATAAAGTGTTGAAAAACATGTCTTATTTTTGAACGATTTTTTGATATGTTGTCAAGATGCAAAAATGCAACAAATTTCAGACAATTTCATTAATTTTAAAGAATTTTTCTTAATTAATAAAGTCAAGTTGACCTTAGTCCAAAATTTTTTTCGTTCATGTTATGATAAGTCAAATCACTTAATTATAAGGACAACACGACTTCATTGATAAGTTTATCGACTTTTGAACAAGGAAAAAACTTTGTATTAGAGAAATGCGTCTTCTAAGCTAAGCAAACTTTGTATTCTTATTTTAAGGACATGAAATCTTTGGCCTCACGACAATATTTTTTTCAGTATACTCTTTTTAGAGTTGTGACAGTAAAATGGAAACAGGGGGAAACAGGGAAAAATTAAACAGCAAGATCTATAAAAACAAAGTTTAGTCCCTCTTTATTAATAAGTAGTCCAAGAGGACTTGACGGATACTTTCGAAAATAAAAGCGGGCATTAAGTTCGAGTTTTGCCGCTAAAATTATTTCTCATTTTGGCGGCAAAACTCGAATCGGTAAAACCAGAATAACATTATTACTCTTTTCGGCAAATTGTATTATAAATTGGTGGGGAATGATCCATAGCAACAATTGAATAAGTTTATTTTCTTTAAAATATATTATTAAAGAAAAGTAAAAGGGTAAACATGGCCATTTTAACGCGATAATGCAAACTTTATACCGGCCTTAAAAGTGAAATTACGAGGGCAGTTCGGAAACTTCTTAGCCTAACACAAAAAGCGCGGTATAAACAGAAAAAAAGTTTAGTGTTTTGGAAACTTCCATCTCTGTTATGAACACATGTTAAATTTTGTTTCGATGTGGCAACTCCTTCATATAGAAACAGGTGTTCAAAAAAGACGCATCCGCAATTTTTTTACATTGGAAAAATTAGAAATGCGTGCTGTCATTAAATATTTATCGGGACAAGAAATTCATAATGATATGGTGAATGTGTTAGGTGAAAATGCCCGCCTTGCATACACAAGGTCGTGGGTTCGATTCCTGCTACGACCGAACACCAAAAAGTTTTTCAGCGGTGGATTATCCCACCTCAGTAATGCTGGTGACATTTCTGAGGGTTACAAAGCTTCTCTAAGTGGTTTCACTGCAATGTGGAACGCCGTTCGGACTCGGCTATAAAAAGGAGGTCCCTTGTCATTGAGCTTAACATGGAATCGGGCAGCACTCAGTGATAAGAGAGAAGTTCACCACTGTGGTATCACAATGGACTTAATAGTCTAAGTGAGCCTGATACATCGGGCTGACACATAACCTAACCTAACCTAGGTGAAAGTGCTCCTTCATATGCAACAGTAAAAAATTGGGTTGCTGAATTTAAACGTGGTTGTACAAGCATTGAAGATGAACCACGTAGTGGACGTCCAAAAACAGCAAACACCAGCAGAAATTGTAGCCAAAGTGCATGATATGGTATTAAATGATCGACGAATAAAAGTGCGTGAAATTGCTAATATCATGCGCATCTCAAATGATCGAGTCCGTTTAATTTTGCATGAAGAACTACAGATGAAAAAGCTTTCTGCAAGATGGGTACCGCATTTGTTAACAGTCGATCAAAAACGCATAATGACCATTTCTCAAGCTTGTTTGGATCGTTTTAAGCGAAATAAAATGGATTTTAAGCGTCGTTTCATAACTGTTGATGAGACATGGATCCACCACTATACTCCAGAGACAAAAGAACAATCCAAACAATGGACTGAAGCTGGAAAAAGTGCCCCAAAAAAGGCAAAAACAATTCAATCGGCTGGTAAGGTTATCGCAACGGTTTTTTGGGACTTCAAAGGTATTTTATTGATTGACTATCTGCAAAAGGGTAAAACAATAAATTCAGAGTACTATTGCAACCTTTGGATCAATTAAATGTAAACATTCGAGAAAATCGTCCTGGCTTACAACACAAAAAATAATTTTTCATCACGACAACGCACCAGCACACAAGATTGTTTTAACAATGGCTAAAATCAACGAATTAAAGTACAAGTTGCTTGGCCACCCACCTTATTCTCCTGATTTAGCTCCCAGTGACCTTTACTTGTTCCCAAATCTAAAAAAATCCTTGCTGGCAAGCGTTTTAACTCAAATGAAGATGCAATTACAGTTGTAAACCAGTGTTTTGAAGACCTTGAGGAAAACTATTTTAATCAAGGGATAGAATTGCTGGAAAAGCGTTGGACTAAGTGTATTGAAGTTTCAGTATATTATATTGAAAAATAAAAATATTTTTGAAAAACTAACTATTCTCTTTCATTGATAGGCTAAGAAGTTTCCGAACCGCCATCGTAAGTACAAAATTGTTCGTTAATAAAAATTCATATTTATTTGTATTTCCAAATTAATGGTGTTACATGCTAGCAAACAATTGTTCACATCTAAATAAATTTATGTGTTGGTTGTAAAATTATGGTTTTGAATTTAAATATAATGTGCTTTTGAATCGTTATCGTTAAATTTAGGATTCGATGGAAAAATATTTCTATATGTATATACTCGACTTCACGTTCTTCTTTTGTAAGAGTTTTTGAATTTCTTCGTAAATTTCAAACTTGATACAAAAACTTTGTTTTTGTTGTTTTCGTTCAGTCGTTTTGTTTTTAAATGCATATATCATCTGTGATGCGCATTTAGACTGATTGTCTGTACGAAGTACACATAGTGTACCGTAGTACATGTAATGATATAATGGCATTATTTATTAGCCTATCATTACCGTTTATTTTTATGGTGTATGGAAACGTGAAAATGTTGTCCAAAATGGTTGGGAAGACAGCTGTTTCGGATTTCCACATCCTCATCAGTTCCCTTTATTGGACGATCTACTGATCTCAATTATTAGACTATGTTGGTAAGTCATTCTTATATTGCAAAGAACGAGCTTAAGACAATCCAACATGTCCAAAAAAAGAAATGCAGTAGAAAAAAAAACTTTTTTTGTTACAAAATTTTATTTTTGCAATAAAAAAATAAAAAAATGGGATATGCAACTACAATACAACATACCATGATCAGACCCAACAAGAATCGTATCAACAAACAGCATCCAGTTCTAGACCCACCACGGAAACCAACCTACAAAATTTTCATTTTCAGGCCTCAAAGGTGAACTACCCCATATAGTAGTAAAAAATAACTTAAAATTTATTGTAGACACCGGAGCTACACATTCATTAGTAAACCCCGGATTGTGTACCCCGAAATGGAAGATAAATACCGGACCAGTGACACTTAAGACCCTCCAAAATAACGTACAATCTACTACAATATATAAAGTACCATTGTTAGAGTTAGGAGTTGAAAACGAATACTTTAATTTAATTGAATGCAAATTTCATGACTTTTACGACGGAATAATAGGAAACGATGTACTAAAGCGGTTTAAAGCTATCGTAAATTACGCAGACAATATTTTAGTTATTAACAATGTAAAAATACCACTTTTATATGCCAGAATAAATAGTATCCAATTCGTCGTTGCACACGAAAAAGGTCTCGTTCATCTTAAAGAACAACGTAACACTGAAGGAGATCTCATTCTTCAAGAAGGAATATATAACATACAAAATTTTAAGGTTGAACTAGAAAATTCAAAGGACCACTTAAAGGTTGTACATTTGGATAAGAAAGACCTGACAATAGTAAACGTTGAAAACTTTTGTATCGTAGATGAAGAATTTCAACAGACAGACCCAGTATTAGAACAAATTCGTATGACCCATATGAACTGCGAAGAAAAATCGACAGTAAAAAGGATAATAAAACGTTTTGAAGGAATTTTCTACCATCCTGACTCAAATTTAACATTTACTAATGCAATAAAACATAAAATAAACACTACGACCGACATCCCAATCTATTCCAAATCGTACCGCTATCCCTATATCCATAAGGATGAGGTACAAAACCAAATTCAAGAAATGCTTGACAATGGAATCATACGTCATAGCACATCCCCATACTCTGCACCGATCTGGATCGTACCAAAAAAGGAAGACGCGAGTGGAAAAAAGAAATGGCGATTGGTAGTCGATTACAGAAAATTAAATGAGGTCACTATTGATGACCGCTACCCAATCCCAAATATAGATGAAATATTGGACAAACTCGGAAGGTCAATGTATTTTACCACATTAGATTTGGCTGAAGGATTCTACCAAATCGAAGTCGATGAATCGGATGTGCATAAGACAGCTTTTACAGTCGAAGGTGGACATTATGAGTTTTTAAGAATGCCATTTGGACTAAAAACCGCCCCCGCAACGTTTCAAAGACTTATGAATAAGGTTCTAAAGGAGTATATTAACAAAATATGTTTAGTTTACTTAGACGACATCATAATCTTCTCCACCTCTCTCCAAGAGCACGAAGAATCAATAAGACTTATTTTCAAACGGTTAGAAGAAGTTAACTTAAAAGTACAACTAGATAAATCCGAATTTTTCAAAAGAGAGACAGAATTTTTAGGACATATTGTTACCCAAGATGGAATTAAACCTAACCCAAAAAAGATTGAATGCGTTATGAATTTCCCTTTGCCTAAAACCCCAAAACAGATAAAACAATTTCTTGGACTTACCGGATATTATAGGAAATTTATTAAAGACTATTCATTAATTGCTAAACCAATGGCTACCTTCTTAAAGAAGGATGCAAAGATTGACCCCTGTGATCAAAGATATCAACATAGTTTCCAAACCTTTAAGAAATTACTTACTAATGATCCCATCTTAGCTTATCCAGACTTTTCAAAAAAATTCACTCTCACAACGGACGCCAGCAATTACGCATTAGGAGCGATACTCTCTCAAGACGATCATCCTATCTGTTATGCTAGTCGAACACTTAACGAACATGAAATCAATTATAGTACGATTGAAAAAGAACTTTTGGCTATAATTTGGGCCACTAAATATTTTAGACCATATCTTTTTGGACGTAAATTCTTAATAGAAACAGATCACAGACCATTGACATGGTTATTTTCGATCAAAGAACCAAATTCTAAACTCGTTAGATGGAGGCTAAGACTATCAGAGTTTGATTATGAAATTAAATACAAGAAAGGTACCAAAAATAGCAATGCCGACGCACTGTCAAGAATTGAGTGGGAACAAGTAAATATAAACCTAGTGGATATCCAAGAATCAATAATAAGAGAAAGCAGTTCGCCTATCAATATGTTTAAAAATCAAATTATAATAAATAAGATATCGTCGGGTTCTGCACAAATAAAAAAGGAAACAATTTTCCAGAATAATAGGAAAACCATTAGAATAAAGTCGCTCGACAAAGAATATATAATCATGTTATTAAAGACCTATTTTGACCCAGACCATATAAACGCAATTATGATCGACGATGAATTTTATGATATATTTCAGAGTACGTACTTCGAATTCTTTTTAGAAAATAAGAATTTCAGAATCATAAGATGTTTTAAGAAATTAGAAGACATAGAAGATGAACTTATGTTAACCGAGATTATAGAAAAGGAGCATTTAGATAAAAACCATCGAGGTATACAAGCAGTATTTGAAGAACTAAAGACACAAATATATAATACTAAACTTAAAATAAGAATAACCCAATTTATCAATAACTGTGAAATATGTACACTCGAAAAATATGACAGAAGACCTCCAATAATTCCATTTAAAGTACAGAAACACCAAATAATCGAAAAGAAATAATACACGTAGACGTTTTCTATAGCTTATCTAAGTCCCTCTTTATGACAATAATAGATAAATTTTCGAAATTTGCAGTAGCATATAAAATAATCGGAAGGACATGGACTGAATTCAAGACTAAACTTCTCCAATATATAAACACTTACGGAAAAATAAAAAAAATAGTCGTAGACAATGAACTAGGTTTTAAAGCCATACCTATGCGACAATTCCTGAACGACGACGACATAGACATTCACTATACCTCCAATAGCAATCACACGTCAAATTCTGACATTGAAAGACTTCACAATACCATAAACGAACATTTAAGACTCCTAAGACATGATGAACGGAACAAGGACGAAGACATAGAAGACAAGATAAATAGAATCATTGGATTCTATAATAACACAATTCATAGTACGACAGGTGTAAAACCTATCGACTTTATTTCGGGAAAAATACATGAGAGTAGATACAAGGAAATTCATGATAAAATAGCTTTGAAGAAAGAAGAATATATCAAAAAACTAAATGAAAATCGGAAAGACGTAGAACTAGAAGAAGGAATGAATTTCATAAGAGAAATTAGAGGAGGAAAAAATCACCGTAAATATAGAAAAATAGACACATTAAAATTGGACGAAGAACACATAGAAAGTAAAACAACCGGACACAAATATTATAAGACACATGTTAGACTAAAGAAGAAATACCAAGATAGGGACAATCCCACTGTTACTGCAACCAAATAATTCTTTTTTATTTTCAGACAATGGACAGATTATTGACCTTGACATTACTTACAACCATTATGGCTCAAAAACTGCATATCCACGACCTGAACAACAATAACGGATTCTTACCTATTAAAACAGGCATTTTTAGACCCATAGAACATTGCTGTAAAGTAGTACATATCATAAACTTAACGGAGTACGATCAAACCTTAAACCTTATTTCAGGAAACATAAAGATGTTAAGTGGGACCAAATTGGACACAAAACCTTTATTGAATACAATGTATAAGAATTTTGAATTACTAAAAGCAAAAGTCGACTCTTTGAAACCTCACTTTAAATCAAAACGCGGACTGATTAACATATTTGGAAAAGGACTTAAAATAATAGCAGGGACTATGGACAATGACGACAGGGAACAAATAGAAAAAAGTATAGAATTTCTTCATAGTAATCAAACACATATATCAAATAGTATAAATGGGTTAACTCACATTAGCATGACAATGTCTCGACATATTAGGAACATAACAAACCACATAAATAATCAACAGTACCAAATAGAAACATACCTAAATAGATTCAGGAACACAATACAAAAAAGACTATCAACAATAGAAGACGAAATAACATATATGTCACAAGTATATCAGATAAACAATGACATCTCAATATTTCAAAGCCATACTAACGATATCGGCAACATAATTTTTTCTAGCAAACTAGGAATAATCCCGACAGACATATTGACCAAGACTGAACTGGACTTAATTCCCGACTTAGATAGTTACACGAATATCAAGATAACTGTAGCTTTTCAAGCACAAACACTTTTCATAATACTGAGAATACCAATATATGCAGAAATACCAATGTCAAAAATTTTATTTGAACCTCTTCCAAATTCTCAAAATAAGTCAATCTTTCTGAAGGAACAGGAAGTGCTTACTGATATAGACAAGAATATATTTAGAATAAACGTTAAAGACGAGTTACGGAAAAATCTTGAAAAAATTGATGATCAGTGTCTAACAAATCTTTTAAAATCTAAAGAGGCAGAATGCCCAATGAAGAAATTACAAGAGCCAGAGATAGTGGAAGTTTTCCCCGGCTATTTAGTATTTAAGAATTATTATCAAAACTTTACACATAATTGTAACAATAAAGAAGATAATATTAAAGGAAACTTTTACATAGAATTCGAAAATTGTCAAATTAACACAACCGATAAAACCTATGAAAACGTATATATAAGAATACATGACAAATTAATTTTGAACAATTTTGTAACTAGAATTAAGGAACCTTCAAACGAAACTGTAAAAGATTTGAACATAGAATCTTTATATATGAAACAATTAGAGTACGAAGAGAACATGGAAGAATTAATAAATAAATCTAATCAAATAAAAACAATAAATCTAAGGATACATACAATAATCATTTTATCAATTTTAATTATATGTGTAACTTTCATATCAAAAACAAAGCAAAAATATATTATTTCGTCGGGGCCTCAATCTAACGATGGGGGTGTTATGACAGCTACAATTGAAATCATTTAGCTGTAATGGAATTACAACACAAGTTGAGTTTACAAGTAATTTTGCCAATGCAAAATTACCTTTTTCTGCTAATTGCACAACAAACTTTCTCACACCTACCTTTTCGTTCATTTTGCAATCTTAAACTGCAAACCAATCTTTTTTTCAATTCAAACTTTCTCACACCTACCTTTTTGTTCATTTTGCAATCTTAAACTGCAATCCAATCTTTTTCCAATTGCAAAACACCTTTTCTCACTTACCTTTTTCCATTTTCTAATTCTGGTTCATTGAACCTATAATTGCAACTCAAGCTTCTGTCATTCACATGACCCAATTAAAGACCAGCTTTGTTTTTGGTAAAATATTGTTAACGTAATGCACTTTGTAATAGCAATAAGAAAAATGTTAACGTAATGCACTTGGCAATAGCAATAAGAAGTATATTATAACCAAATTTGAATAATAAAGAGTAGATGATATCTCAACTTAGAACGAATCGCATCGTTTTATTACCCTCTCTTATTACCGAAGTAATAAGGGAATAGTTTTACTATGCTGCTTGGCTGTTACTTTTGGAATATTGTTGGATTATATTTTTCGTTTCGGTGTTATATCTACGTTTAATGTTTTTGTAACGTTTCATCTTGAAAATTTAGTTGTAAATTTACTCGTTTGCGAATAAGTTCATTGTTCGTTACTTCTAAAAGTAATTATCAATATTTTTGGATTTTGATAAAATTTTTCCTGTTATTTGTTTAAAAAAATTTCCCTGAAGACGAACATAGGAGATGTTTCGAAATATTGGATAATTCTAAAATACAACTCAACAAAAACAACAACAACAACATCTGTTTTTATTCATATGACCTCAAGCCGAACTAAACAAATATAATTTTATTTATTTTCATATATTATTGTTGCATGCCTTTATTCACTGAATTTATGACGTCCGAACTGGATGTATTTTATTTCAGCATTTTTTTATATCTTCGATTATAAATGATTTTTTCTGATATATGCATATCGTTAGGATAATTTTTTTATTAGGTAGGTTAGGTTAGGTTAAAGTGGCAGCCCGATTAAGATTCAGGCTCACTTAGACTATTCAGTCCATTGTGATACCACATTAACTAAAAGTACCTATTACATATGGGCACTTCTAGTTTTAACCGTTGAACCTTCTCGATTATTTTCTTCTGTTGAACCAACCAAATTGTTCCAAAAACATTAGCAGACTGCTTACGTTAACGTTTTCCAGGTCCGCCAGTAATCTGAAGCTATATGCCCCTAAAATTTGCTTACGCCTTACCCAAAATGCGGGACACTCACACAAGAGGTGTTTTTTTGATTCATTTTCCTCCGCATCATGACAGCTCATACAATAGTCATTATACTTCGCACCAGTAGTTTTTTCAAAATCGCCTATCAGGCAGCGACCCGTTATAGCAGATATCAGGAGTGATATCTGGCGTCTCGAGAATACTAGCATATCTAGTGCGCGGTTTAAGTTTAAATGGGCCATATTTGCTTGGTGTCGTTACAACCCTTACAATTCTCCCTGGCTTAACCTTGTGGTTGAAGCTCAGCTTCCCAGGCCGAAGGTCGGCGGTTCGACTCCACTTTGGGGCGAATTGAAAAATGTTTTTTCTTTTGTGTTGTTTTTATTAATCATTGAATTTTTATGTATTAAAATATAAAATTCTTTTGATTTTGGTTGTTAACAATTACGCGGTGATGTTGTAAACAAAAAAATGAACATATAAAAACTGATTTATTTCCTTTCGCGATTCTTTAGTTTCGATAAAATTAATTTAAAAGTTACCAAAATCCAAAGTCTGTTTATATACGTTGCTAGCTAGTTAAGTTTAAATACAACTCAGGCTTAGTCTAGTGGGATAAGCTGAGATTCGCAGTTGTAAAGTCGTGGATTCGATCCCTGTCTCTTACGATGGTCAAATCAAATTTGTAATTTTATTTCGTTTGAATAAAAAAATGCACTTTGCAAAATGCAACGGCTTTTTGTTTTGGTCTGTAAAAGAGAAAAATAAAAATAGAATAATTGTTGCTGTAATTGTTTAAATTAGCGCGGATATTAAATCGAATTTAAATTTAATCGGAAATATTTTAATCGGTATTATTTACGCGATTACATGCCATCGAGAATCAAGATATGTAAAATACGTTACGTTGTTTTCCGTTTGAATTCTAGAAATATATTTGAAATCTCGTTTTTTTATATTTTATTTATTTTGTTGTTTGATAGTTGACCTTTAAACTGTTAATTATATTTGTTTAGTTGGACTTGAGGTCATATGAATAAAAACAGATGTTGTTGTTTTTGTTGAGTTGTATTTTTATGTAAAATTATCCAATATTTCGAAACATCTCCGATGTTCGTCTTCAGGTAAATTTCTTTAAACAAATAACAGAAAACATTTTACACATTAATAAACAAAAATATATATCAAAATCCAAAAATATTGATAATTACTTTTAGAAGTAAAGAACGATGAACTTATTCGCAAACGAGTAAATTTAAAACTAAAGTCTAATTTAATTTTCTATATTTTTGTACAATATTTCTATAAATATATGCACAATGGTCTGTATCAGTCTTAAAATTCATCCGTCTTTCTGTAGGTACATTTATAATATATAACATCTGCAGTGTAAATCTCCTCTTATAGTCGGTTTCTTGGCGTATGTCCTGTTAGAGTGCAATGTGCTGCAAGCGCCGTCTTTTGCTCCAAGGGTTGTCAGTGGCTTTCTGATCAGATTTATGCCCTGAGATTCTAGTTTTTAATTTGGATTGATGATTTGAATCTTTTTGTGAACCCGGGAATATATGTCAAGGGTTTGTAAATTTTGGGTTCAATGTGGTCATGTTTGGTGTGTTTCGTTCTTTTACATGTTGAATTAGGTCATCAATCGTTTTATTCGGGAAATCATTTAATCTTCTTATAAAATTTGTAGCCGTATTCATTATGATTCGTCTAGGATGTTTGGCTGTTGGTTTGTGATACCAGTTAATTTTTATTCCATTTGTGTGCCTTAGAATTATAGTATCTAAGTATGGTCCTCTTCTGTTTCCATCGTAAATTGAATTTGTCTATCAAATGCGTTTAAATCTGATAAAGTAGCATGAACGTCATTTTTATTCAAAATACAGAACAGATCGTCTACCTATTTTGTCATTATTTTTGGTTTGATTGTCAATTTCCATTGCACTACTTCCATTGCAATATCGGTGAAGCTGGTGATCCCATTGGCATTCCTTTACGTTGTTCATACACCTTTTTATCATACACAAAATATCTTGAGTCCTTGATACAAACAGTTAACATTTCTATAAAAACATCGATCGGTATCTTTGTGTAGTCCTTTATTTCGTCCCATTTTTCTTTTATAATCTTAATCGCCAAATTTACCGTAATGCTTGGAAAAAGAGATATTACGTCGAACGAAATCATTGTTTCATTGTCCTCAATCTTAATGTTACTGGTTTTATTCTTAAATTTAATTGCGTCCTTTACATTATATTTGGAATCTTTCGTCAAATTTTTCAAAATATTCACAATATATTTTGATAGTTCATAAGAAGGGGAATTTATTGAAGAACATATCGGTCTTACAGGGACTCCTTCCTTATGTATCTTCGGAAGTCCATAAATTCGCGGGGCGTTAGCAGTTTTACATATTAATTTCAATTTTTCGTTGGCGTCAATAATGTTCATTTTGAATAATTTTTCTACCAGTTTATTATATTTCGTCTGGAGTATTGAAGTTGGATCTCTTTTTAAGCGTCTATATGTACATATATCTCTTAGTATACTTTTCATCTTTATTTCATAATCGTCTTTATACATCGCTACGGGTTTTCCCCCTTTATCAGCAGTTAGAATAAGTAAATCTTTATTTTCTTTTAGATATTTTTGTGTCTCCCCCATTGTGTCAAGTATAAATTTCTCTTTTTTATTTGGTTTAGTCTTTTGTATGTGGTCATCTATAAGAGAAGCTAAACGTACTCTCGCGTTCTCTTGCTCTTCTTTATTGTCTAATGTTTGTATGCACTCATCGCCTTCAGCTATAACATTGAACAACGGGAAGGAAGTTGTTGTTGTCGGAAGAGAAAACTTGGGTCCTAGAGAAAGCAGCCATTTAACATTAGTTGGTATGGTTTTATTTCTGAGATTCTCAAACCAACTTGGTTTGTTGTTCATGCCTAGCTCTACTTGTTGTTGTTGTTTCAATTCGTTTAGTTTTTTAATGTGAGTAGTTTTAATTTTATGGTTGTGTGATATTTGGAGAGTATTTTCACTCTCAATGAATTTGTTGTAGTCATCAGTGTTCATGACTTTGCTAAGTTGATCTTTAGCATTAGAAATCATTGTTGTATTTTTGTGTATTTGCATATCTTTGTATTGTATGATGAGATTCAATACTTTAGTGTGAAAGTTGTAGTTATACTTTTCTAATTCTCGTTCAAATTTTGGCGGCAGTTGTTAGTATGGAAGATGTTATAAGGATGTGTTGTTGTATTAGTGATGAATTTTGGTGTAATACCTGCTTGCTTGCATTTTATGAGAAATGTGGTTAATGCTTTTAGGGATGCTGCTTGGCTGTTACTTTTGGAATATTGTTGGATTATATTTTTCGTTTCGGTGTTATATTTACGTTTAATGTTTTTGTAACGTTTCATCTTGAAAATTTAGTTGTAAATTTACTCGTTTGCGAATAAGTTCATTGTTCGTTACTTCTAAAAGTAATTATCAATATTTTTGGATTTTGATAAAATTTTTTCTGTTATTTGTTTAAAAAAAATTCCCTGAAGACGAACATAGGAGATGTTTCGAAATATTGGATAATTCTAAAATACAACTCAACAAAAACAACAACAACATCTGTTTTTATTCATATGACCTCAAGCCGAACTAAACAAATATAATTTTATTTATTTTCATATATTATTGTTGCATGCCTTTATTCACTGAATTTATGACGTCCGAACTGGATGTATTTTATTTCAGCATTTTTTTATATCTTCGATTATAAATGATTTTTTCTGATATATGCATATCGTTAGGATAATTTTTTTATTAGGTAGGTTAGGTTAGGTTAAAGTGGCAGCCCGATTAAGATTCAGGCTCACTTAGACTATTCAGTCCATTGTGATACCACATTAACTAAAAGTACCTATTACATATGGGCACTTCTAGTTTTAACCGTTGAACCTTCTCGATTATTTTCTTCTGTTGAACCAACCAAATTGTTCCAAAAACATTAGCAGACTGCTTACGTTAACGTTTTCCAGGTCCGCCAGTAATCTGAAGCTATATGCCCCTAAAATTTGCTTACGCCTTACCCAAAATGCAGGACACTCACACAAGAGGTGTTTTTTTGATTCCTTTTCCTCCGCATCATGACAGCTCATACAATAGTCATTATACTTCGCACCAGTAGTTTTTTCAAAATCGCCTATCAGGCAGCGACCCGTTATAGCAGATATCAGGAGTGATATCTGGCGTCTCGAGAATACTAGCATATCTAGTGCGCGGTTTAAGTTTAAATGGGTCATATTTGCTTGGTGTCGTTACAACCCTTACAATTCTCCCATCGAACATTTGCCATCATGACAGCCTTCTCACGCAGTAAGAGCTTGCAGGTAGCCAGAGGCATACCAATAGATTCTAGTTCCCCTGGAATATGTAAGGTAGTTCCTAGCCTTGCTAGCTCATCTGCTTCGCAGTTCCCCAGTATGTTCCTATGGCCAGGCACCCATATTAGGTGAATATTGTGCTGCTCAGCCATCTCATTGAGAGATTTGCGGCAGTCGATGGCCGTTTTCGAGTTGGGAAACACAGAGTCCAAGGATTTTATTGCAGGTTGACTGTCTGAGTATATATTAATGCCAATATTGCTTTGGAGCATTACTTCTCAGCCAATTCACCACTTCTCTTATTGCTAATATTTCAGCCTGAAAAACACTACAGTGATCAGGTAATCTTTTCGCTGTTCGAAGTTCCAGATCTTTAGAATATACTCCGAAACCCACTTGGCCATCCAATTTGGAGCCATCAGTGTAGAAATCGATATATCTTTTATTCACCGGGGTCCGTGTACGCCACGCCTCACTGTTGGGAATTAGAATCTCAAACTTTTTGTCGAAAAGTGGACTCGCCAAAGGGTAATCCACTACGTTAGGCACATCTGCCATTATTTTGAGGACCGTACTGTGACCGTAACCTTTTTCCGACCACAGCGATAGCTCGCACAACCGTTGTTGCAGCTGACTGTTTGGCCAAAATGTCTAAAGGCAATAGATGCAGTATGACATTAAGGGAGTTTATTCCTGTCTTGCTGAATGCCCCTGAGATACACAAGCACGCCATACGCTGAACTTTTTCTACACTTGTCGGCTGGTGAAGTGCCGGCCACCAGACTACAACACCATATAGCATTATAGATCTAACCACTGCCGTGTATAGCCAATGTACAATTTTTGGTTTTAGTCCCCACTTTTTCCCTATTGCCTTTTTGCACGAGTATAAAGCTACCGTTGCTTTCCTCGCCCTTTCTTCAATATTAAGCTTAAAGTTCAGCTTCATGTCCAAAATAACGCCAAGGTATTTTGCACACTCCCTAAAGGGAATTTCAATACCCCCTAAGGAAATGGGCCTAACCGTGAGAGTTTTGCGATCTTTGCATAAATGACTAGTTCTGTCTTTGCAGGATTTACCCCAAGACCATAATCTTTCGCCCATTTCTCAGTCATCCGGAGGGCTCTCTGTATAATATCTCTGATTGTGGATGGGAATTTTCCCCTGACTTCTAGCACCACATCATCTGCGTTTGCCACCACTTTTATACTTTGGTCTCGCCAAAGTATAATCCATTAGGCATATCTGGCAATATTTTGAGAAACGAACTGTGACCGTAACTTTTTTCCGACCAGAGCGCAACCGCACAGCCGTTGTTGCAGCTGACTGTCTGTCTGTCTGTTGATGTATTTTTGTGTGCAAAGTACAGCTCGCGGTTTTAGTCCGATTGTCCTAAAATTTGGTACAGGCTCCTGTTTCGGCTCAAAGACGATCCCTATTGATTTTGGAAAAAATCGGTTCCGTACATCCGAATATTTTATGAGTCTCGAAAAACTTGCAAAATATCAGCCAAATCGGTTCAGATTTAGATATAGCTCCCATATATAGCTTTGGCACGATTTACACTCATTTGCCCATAGAGGCCAATTTTTAACTCCGATTTAGTTGAAATTTTGCACAGGGAGTAGAATTTGCATTGTAACTATGCGTGCCAAATTTGGTTGAAATCGGTTCAGATTTAGATATAGCTCCCATATATATGTTTTTCTGATTTCGACAAAAATGGTCAAAATACCAACATTTTCCTTGTAAGGTCGCCACTGCTTAGTCGAAAAGTTGTAAAAATGACTCTAATTTTCCTAAACTTCTAATACATATATATCGAGCGATAAATCATAAATAAACTTTTGCGAAGTTTCCTTAAAATTGCTTAAGATTTAAATGTTTCCCATATTTTTTTACTAAAATTGTGTTCCACCCTAGTGCATTAGCCGACATAAATTTTGAGTCTATAGATTTTGTAGAAGTCTATCAAATTCTGTCCAGATCGAGTGATATTTAAATGTATTTGGGACAAACCTTTATATAGCCCCCAACACGTTTGACGAATGTGATATAGTATCGAAAATTTAGATCTACTAAGTGGTGCAGGGTATAATATAGTCGGCCCCGCCCGACTTTAGACCTTCCTTACTTGTTTTTTACATTGAATAATGAAAATTTCAATACACTTTCAATTTGAACATATTTTCCTAAATATTCTTAATAACTTTTTTTTTAACTACCGATAAAATATTAATAACTTTCATTTAAAAGGTTTAATAAACAAACTCCAATATATGTCTCAACAATCCAAAATATTCCATGCCTTTATATTCCCTTGTTGCATGCCTGCTTAAAAGATGCAACAACCCACGCCAACGCCAACTATACAACTGAAGCATGCCAAACAAAACCAAGCAAAGCCAAAACATTCCTACAACAACAAAAACACATGTGCCTTTATTGAAAACAACACCTCATCCAGCCAAATAAACCATCCACGAATAAAAAACACACACACAAACCACTGAATGAACAAAAATAAAAACAACACCACGCTCATGTATACACAACAAAACTCAAGTAACATCATCTTTACATTAATCACATTCCACTATGCCGATAAAGATCTCTGTACTATGCATCAGTTCATCGCATATGCTGACAATTTACTCTAAGAATAATATTCGTAAAGGCACACCAGTTTATGAACGATGAAACGTTTAACTTAAAATTTGCAAAAACTTCATGAAATGTTATCTACCATTTTTGACGAAAATGTCTATAAATTTAATTACATGTGAACTAAAAATATTTCATTGGGTAATTTTCTACCAACAATTATTAACTATAGGAATTGTCAGTAAGAAATTGCTATCCACTTTCAAGTTCATTCTTCGTAAAAAAATATTTTCTCATACAAAAAAATCTTATAGTAAATTGCACTTATTATTTAGAAAGTACTTTACATTTCACAAGTAATTTTATAGCTTGACAAACGAAATTTTAACTACCAGTTAAGAAATTGTTTAAGGAAATTTCCATCGTATTTTGTAGGCCATGAACTAAACGATTGCTACTTAGAATTTGTAAAATTTTCCTTTCGAGTAGTTAATTTTCGTTGAAGATACGAAAAATGAACTAAAATTCTGGAAAATTTTTGTAATAAATTATTGTAAAAATCTTCTTAAATTTACGAGACACTTTTTTTCTGTGTACTGTTAGCCATTAGGTCTTGTAGGGTCGCTTGTAGCTGGGTGAATAAATACACTGTTAGAAAAATATGTTTTTCATATGTTCCGATATAAACAAAATGTGTTTCGGGCACAATTTTTAAACACAATATATTTAAGTGCAAACATGTAATGTTTCTAAACTAATACTAAATGTTTGGGACACCTATGTTAATATGTTACAATATATTATGTTTGGGGCATGAATGTTTCATAAAAATAATATGTGTAAGTGTAAACATATATAAATTTACAAATTTCGAGTAAACATATATATGTTGTGATATTTCATTCAGAGAGCGACAGAGAGAAAGTATAGAGAAAGAAACAGAGATGGAAACCGGAAGGGTTGACGAAAGATATCAACATAACACAGCGAGAGAATGAAAAGAGAGCAATTTCTGTGAAACCGCTTGTATGTTGTTTCGGCAAACTGTTTTATGATAAGGCCAAAAATTTGATATGCTTAAGTCTAAATATTATTTAATTTGAATATTAGAACGAATATTCGGAGTGAAGAGAATAGACATTCGGAACCAAGAGAATAGACATTTGAAAAAAACACAGCACGTGTTTTCGCCTTGAGAGCAGCATTTTATATAGGTGTGGGCATGTGTTTTGTTTATCATTTTGGCATTATGGGCACAATTTTTTCATGGTTCGTTAAAAGAAATCGGAACGTACGAGGAGTAAGTCAAAATATTCAGGCAAAGGAACTTAAAAAAACGGTAGAATATATACAATAATTACAAAGGGATCTTCATAAAAATAACGAAAGGGCACTAAACTCTTTTTAGAGTTGGGACAGTAAAATGAAAAAAGGAGGAAATAGTGAAAAATTAAACAGTAAATTGTATAAAAACAAAGTTTAGTTCCTCTTTATTAATAAGTAGTCCAAAAGGAGTTGACGGACACCTTCAAATATAAAAGCGGGCATTAAGTTCGAGTTTTGTTTATTTTCTTTAAATAAATAAATGTATGTGTATATTATAAAATTATTAATGTATGTTTATACTCGACTCAACGTTCTTCTTTTGTTAGAGTTTTTGAATTCCTTCCAAAATTTCAAACTTTTATACCAAAAATAGTTTTTTGTTACAAAATTGTTATCTTGCAATAAAAATAATATTTTATCCAAAAGCTTTCCATTTCGTTTATATAAGGCACTGTTCCTTTCTGACTGTAAATCTTTAATAACCCACATTTCGAAGTTTCATTTTAAAAATTTAATATAGTATAAATATAAATGTGTAAATTAAAACAAAATGGTTCGGTCGGAGCAGGGATTGAACCCACGACCCTTTGTATGCAAGGCAGACATGCTCTACGTGGCCAACAAGTGTATGTTTCTGTTAAATAATATTATTTTTGCATGGGCTCGTGGGCGCTGCAAACTATGCTATATAAATGTAACGTATAACGATAATTATCTACTGGTGACTATAACAGCTAACAGGTTGGCTGATAAGTCCCCGGTCTGACACATAGATGGCGTCGCTAGTATTAAATGCATATTATTTTTATATAGTACCAACCATCAAATGATTCGTGTCAAAATTTGACGTCTGTAAGTCAATTAGTTTGTGAGATAGAGCGTCTTTTGTAAAGCAACTTTTGTTATTGTGAAAAAAATGGAAAAAAGGAATTTCGTGTTTTGATAAAATAATGTTTTCTGAAGTGGAAAAATAAGGTGGAAGTAAAAACTTGGCTTGATAATCAGTTTCCGGAATCTGCCCCAGCGAAATCAACCATAATTGATTGGTATGCAAAATTCAAGCGTGGTGAAATGAGCACGGAGGACGGTGAACGCAGTGGACGCCCGAAAGAGGTGGTTACCGACGAAAACATCAAAAAAATCCACAAAATGATTTTGAATGACCGTAAAATGAAGTTGATCGAGATAGCAGAGGCCTAAAAGATATGAAAGGAACGTGTTGGTCATATCATTCATGAATATTTGGATATGCGGAAGCTCTGTGCAAAATGGGTGCCGCGCGAGCTCACATTTGACCAAAAACAACGTGTTGATGATTCTGAGCGGTGTTTGCAGCTGTTAATTCGTAATACACCCGAGTTTTTCCGTCGATATTTGACATGGCTTCATCACTACACACCTGAGTCCAATCGACAGTCGGCTGAGTGGACAGCGACCGGTGAACAGTCTTCGAAGCGTGGAAAGACTCAAAAGTCCGCTGGCAAAGTAATGGCCTCTGTTTTTTTGGGATGCGCATGGAATAATTTTTATCGATTATTCAACCGTCGAACGGAACGGACGTGTTTCTTAATAGCGGATAAACTCATCGTAATAGGTACCTACAAAGAATTTCAAGTGTGGTGGGATATTAAGCCACCATGCAGCGAAATTCTAAGTCATCCACTGGGTTGCTAACTTCAGGGCCCAGTGGACGGGTATCGACTGGAGTTATAAATTTGGGCAATGACCAAGAGTTAGGCCCAATTAGTCGACCTGTAGACGGGTCGACAGGTGGCGACAATTTGACAAGTCGAACCTTTTCCAAGGTAACGGCATCAAAAGGAGGTAATCCCTCACGAAAGAGGTTCAAGGAACGCAGAAATGCTTTGTTTATCCTAAAGAAATTAGGATCATTCGACCCAAGCACGTTGTCGGCTAAACAAATCGATTCCTTAAAATGGGCTCAAGGAATTCTTGAGGCTGGAAAAAGGGAACGATCACCGGATGAGCTGCCATCAACGATCGTTTGCCTCAGTTGCTAAAGACAGCCTTGTGATGGCTATCATAACTAAAGGAGCATTGGACGGTATGGTTCCAAAGCAAAAATGGGGGGAAATTGAGAATGCTTTGTCTGGCGTCTACTCACAGGTGCTGGAAAAGTTTCCCGGCCCAGATCCTGGTTGGTATCAAGGTATATAGAATGTTTTAAAGCTGCTCTGATACTAATTGGTGAAGTTTGGGAAGGAGCTGCTCTAGAGTTAGTCGAGAAGAAAGACATACCGGCTAGACCAAGAGCACATGCGTGGATACCTGCAAACCCTCATGACCCTGAATCTATTTTAAATAGACTGAAACAATGCAATCCAGATCTTCCAACAGCTGATTGGAAGGTTGGCCGTTTGGATGAAGTGGATGGGCCAAGACGGCATACAGTGTTTATATTGAACACTCAGTCTTTGCCACATCTAGCAAAGTCTCAGGGCCGTGTATGTTATGGCTTTCATTATATCCAATTGAAGGTGTATAAAAACGATCAGCTAAAGGATTCAGAAATGGACAAGCCTCTGTCTGAATCAGAAGTAAGCGGATCCTCTTGCGAAGTCGAGGGAGATACCAAAGTTGAAGACATGGATAGATACCGTATGCGTGAGGAGTCTTCTACTGCCTCAGAACTCACCAAAGTTGAACCTATGGTTATTGCGAGAGTCACCGATATCTCTGAAGAGGACATTCTTGATGACTCGATTGAAGCGGCTGATGTGACGGTTGTTGAAAATCTCGATGGTCCTACGGATCCTCCAGATAAATCTTCATCATTGTAAGGCTGCATGTGCTGCCTTAAAAGTTCTCCTGATGAAAGGGGACATAGACATAGTTCTTATTCAAGAACCATATGTTTATAAAAACAAAATATGTGAATTAAGTACTCCGGGGTTCAAACTATTGCAGTATACTGGTTATGATGTAATTCGAGCCTGTATAATTGCTAAAAACGAGCTTAACTTGTTTCTGCTTCCTTCAATGTGCAATGCAGACACTGGTGTTGCAAATGCAAATATTGGGTATCTTCGGTCTACATGGGACATGATAGGGAGATGCCTCCATGTGCCGTTAAGACCTTAGTTGAGGAGTCACTGAAAACAAAGACGAAACTCATTATGGGATGCGAAGCGAATACAAAAAAAAAGAACTGAATGAAATGATATCTGAGTGGCAGGTTTTAAGTGAACACAGCTTCTCAGATCATCGCTACATCAGTTTCAAATTTGATGTTCATATCACCAAGACCATATTTCCGCCAAATGTTAGGAAAGTTGACTGGAATAGGTATAGGGAATCGTTCAATATGATGATACCGGAAATAACAGACACAAATATGAGAAATGTGCAAGATATCGAACACGCAGTGGAGCGGATTACTAAGGCCTTCAACATCTCACTGAAAGCTGCATGCCCTAGAGGGAAGCCAAGGGGGAAAAATCGACCACCATGGTGGTCTACGGAATTAAGTACTATGAGGAAATCCTGCAGGAAGCTCTTTAACAAGGCAAAGTCCACTAGAGCCCCTGAGGATTGGGATGCTTACAAGAAGAATCTGAGAGGATACAAGCGAGAACTGAGAAATGCTCAGCATAACTCTTGGAGTGATGACTGCAGCAGTATTGAGAATACGTCCGAGGCTTCCAAACAACGGAAGGTTCTAGCATCCACCAACTCCGCTCCAGGTTTCATTAAAACATCGGAGGGCAATGGGACAACGTCCAGTGAGGAGACGCTGGAGGTACTATTGGACACACATTTTCCCCGAAATCAGATGGTTCTGGCGGTGCCACAGTGGCTCAGCGGTCGTTTCCTATCGAGGAAATTGTATCGGAATCTAGAATAAGATGGGCGTTAAATAGCTTTGGACCATTCAAATCCCCCGGACCTGATGGAATTACTCCGGCGGAGTTACAAGCAGTGACTGATACAATTATCCCCTGGTTGTCGGCGATATATAAAGGATGTATCAACTTATTATATATCCCAGGAAAGTGGAGGGAAACAAAAGTCGTTTTCATACCTAAGGCGGGAAAGGGCGAAGGATTTCCGACCAATCAGCTTATCCTCATTCCTACTTAAGACTCTGGAGAGGATGATAGATATTTATCTTAGAACTAGCATCGATTCAAGTTTTTTCTCGAAACGACAGCATGTTTACTCGAAGGGCAGGTCTACTGAGACCGCATTACATGAACTAGTCAGCTTTATTGAAAGCTCACTATCTGTCAAAGAATACACAATCGTGGCGTTTCTAGACATCGAAGGGGCGTTCAATAATGTCCATCCGAGCTCGATATTAAATGGACTGACAACTCTGAATGTTGATCCATGTATACTTAGGCTATTTGACGAACTTCTAATGAAGAGACGTATTTCAGCCACACTAGCACAAGCAAACATACAAAGGTATGTGAACAGAGGCACTCCCCAAGGAGGAGTTCTATCATTGGCATTAATATATACTCAGACAGTCAACCTGCAATAAAATCCTTGGACTCTGTGTTCCTCAACTCGAAAACGGCCATCGACTGCCGCAAATCTCTCAATGAGATGGCTGAGCAGCACAATATTCACACAGGAACATACCAGGGAACTGCGAAGCAGATGAGCTAGCAAGGCTAGGAACTACCTTACATATTCCAGGGGAACTAGAATCTGTTGGTGTGCCTCTGGCTACCTGCAAGCTCTTACTGCGTGAGAGGGCTGTCATGATGGCAAATGTTCGATGGGAGAATTGTAAGGGTTGTAACGACACCGAGCAAATATGGCCCCATTTAAACTTAAACCGCACACTAGATATGCTAGTGTTCTCGAGACGCCAGATATCACTCCTGATATCTGCTATAACGGGTCGCTGCCTGATAGGCGATTTTGCAAAAACTATTGGTGCGAAGTATAATGACTATTGTATGAGATGTCATGATGCGGAGGAAAAGGAATCAATAAAACACCTCTTGTGTGAGTGTCCTGCATTTTGTGTAAGGCATAAGCAAATTTTAGGGGCATATAGCTTTAGATTACTGGCGGACCTGGAAAACGTTAACTTAAGCAGTCTGCTAATGTTTTTAGAACAATCTGGTTGTTTCAACAGAAGAAAATAATCGAGAAGGTTCAACGGTTAAAACTAGAAGTGCCCATATGTAATAGGTACTTTTAGTTAATGTGGTATCACAATGGACTGAATAGTCTAAGTGAGCCTGAATCTTAATCGGGCTGCCACTTTAACCTAACCTTAACCTAACCATCACCTCTTCTGTTGCTATAAATAACCTTCTGGTTACCCTAGAAAAAGAAAGGATAAAAGTGGTGGCATACGCAGATGATGTGGCTCTAGCAGTCAGGAGAAAATTCCCATCCACAATCAGAGATATTATTCAGAGGGCCCTCCGGATGACTGAGAAATGGGCGAAAGACAATGGTCTTTGGGTAAATCCTGCAAAGACAGAACTAGTCATGTACTGCAAAGATCGCAAAACTCCCACGGTTAGGCCCATTTCCTTAGGGGGTATTGAAATTCCCTTTGGTGAGCGTGCAAAATACCTTGGCGTTATTTTGGACAGGAAGCTGAACTTTAAGCTTAATATTGAAGAAAGGGCGAGAAAAGCAACGGTAGCTTTGTACTCGTGTCAAAAGGCAATAGGAAAAATAAAGGGGACTACAACCAAAAATTGTGCATTGGCTATACACGGCAGTGGTTAAACCTATAACGCTATATGGTGTTGTAGTCTGGTGGTCGGCACTTCACCAGCCAACAAGTTTAGACAAAGTTCAGCGTATGGCGTGTTTGTGTATCTCAGGCGCATTCAGCAAGACAGGAACAAATTCCCTTAATGTCATTAGTGTTGGGCATTTTAGTCAGTGAGCAGAGCGCTCTTTTTAGTTCAGCTCTTTGAAGTGAACTAGTTCGCTCTTTTAGTTCAGTAGTTCATTAGCTCAAATTCACAAAGTAGCTCAATCAGCGTATTGTAGTTCGCTCGTTATGTGAACTGCAATACATTTTTTAGCTCATAATCGCAATATAGCTCACTTGTTATGCGCTTTTATGAATTTATAACAAACAAATATGCATAATACTATTAAAATTGTTTTATTTAATTTGGTTTATTTTTATGATGGATTCTTTAATATTTTTTTTTCAAATGAAGTTCTTAGTACTTACTATAATATAATTAAAACAAATTTTGTAATGGTTTGGGTATTCTCAAGTCGGTTCAACCAACTAGGATTTATTTTTAAGTCTAAAGTAAAAAAATATGGAATAGAGTTTAACATTAAATATCATATTTATGTTTTGTATTATATACTTCAGTCTTTTGCTATTATAATAGTTATAATTTACTATTGTTACTCATTTCTAAAACAAATTAATTTAAAAAAATATGTACATTACTACATATTTTTGTTCAAAAATATTAACTTTGAGACATTACTGGATTTTAGTAAAGTCCGTCTTTCATTTATTATTTGCCCAGTAGCTGAAAAAATCCTTTCGCAGGGCACTGAAGTTGCCACAACGCACAACCGTTTTAAAAAATAGCAATAAACTCTTGGATAAATAGTGCTCCTCTCTCTCCACCAATCTAGTGGATCTTTCCTTCTATCCAAATATTCTTCGTTGAGGTATTTGTCAAACTCTCTGATTGCTGCTGCCGAATTACTTTCAGGACGAACTGTATGAGTGAATTTTTTGTCAAAATCACTCCAAAAATCATTTCTATCCACATTGTCGTTTGTTTCTATTATATGAGTTTCTTCTCGGTTATTGGAATCTGGCAATGTTATTTTGGTTATATTTGCCCTCAATATCTTCACAGCGTTTTCGTAGTTAGAAACGTTTTTGAAGCCCAATTTTTTAAATCGAGGGTCCAAAATTGTACTTTCGCTGTACAAAACTTGTTTTTCATAACCGCCAAATCGATTATTAAGATCACTCTGGATGGTTAACAACATGGCTATGACGTGATTGTTTTCGGAAGTGCACTTAGACATATGACCCTCCAGAATTTTGCACATAAGTGTGACTTTCGAAAGAGTAACACATTTTCCCCCCGATATTTCGATAGTTACTTCATAAAACGGCTTAAGTATGGGAATGACTTCTTTAATGAGGTCCCAGTCTTCAAGCGGTAGCATCAATTCTGGTCTTGTCAGTGACAGCGTAGCTATTACTGCATCCTTCACAACATGGATCCGTTGTAACATATCATATGTTGAATTCCACCTAGTAGCGACATCCTGTTTTAATTTAAGCTCTGGCAGTTGCATCTGTTTTTGCGTGTCTAGAAGTTTTTTTCAGGGCCTGTGAACTTTTATGAAAATACTCCACAATTCGCTTGACTTTTGTCAGTACCACATCAATTTCTTTTAAAGCTGCCTGCACAACAAGGTTTAATGAATGTGCGAAGCATCCAATTGGACGCCATTGACCCAGTCGTATAGCTGCGGTAATATTAGCAGCATTATCACTCACTATGGCCGTTACCTTGTTGGCAATTTCAAATTTCTCGACTACCTCCTTGAGAAATGCTGCTAGATTGTCCGCTGTGTGCCTATCATCAAACTCTTCGCATGCTAACAAGTGCGATTTCATAGATGTGGTTTCGTCTATGAAATGGGCTGTAACTGCCACATAGCTGGAGTGATTTCTTGACGTCCAACCATCAGTAGTGAGGCATACTGCTGTCGCCTTCTTAACCGACATTTGTACCTCCTCCATGATAGCATTGTGTACATTTGGCAGAATGTTTTGCGACAACGTTTTTCTTGATGGCAACGCATAACCAGGACACTGCGAGACTGCCGTTATTAAGTTCTTAAATTCGGGTTCCTCGACAACTCTTAGGGAATGGTTGCCCTTAGCTATAAATTTTAGAACTTGTTTGTCGATTTTTTGGGACTTTTGTATTGGAGGAGGCCTGCGGATGAATTGAGTAATGGTCTGCTGTGGTTGTGTCTGGCGTAGTCTGGCGGGGATCATTGATTGGGAGCTGGTACAAGGCATTTCACCATCGTCAACAGATATAACGTTTGGACTTGGATCCTGCCTTTCAAGACTTAACGGCGAAAAAGGATGTTTTGTTTTCATATGCCTTGAAAGATTTCCATTAGAACCGTTTGCAATGCTAATTGAGGTTTTGCAATAGCTGGATTTGGCTCTTCTATCACCGTCTTCGGAAAAATGAAACCAAATAGCACTGTGCTTTCGTGAAGACATTATTATAATTTATTTTTAACTTTGTAAACTTTGATTTGGTAATTTGTTCTAAAACTAACGGCGTCTAAAAATACAACACGGAATCAATCGTTTCCATTTAGGTGGCATTTGGCATATTGAATTTAGAGTGGCAACACTCTATTGAGCTGACATATGAGCGAAAGAGCGAACAAAGAACGAAAAACAAGTGAAAGAAAAGAACAAGTGAGCTGCTGAACTAAAAGAACGGATTGCTTGGAACTAGTTCACCTAGTTCATTAGAAAGAGTAGTTCAATTGAACTAGTTCGTTCGCGAACTACACAACTCTAAATGTCATGCTGCATCTATTGCCTTTAAACATTTTGGCCAAACAGTCAGCAGCAACAACGGCTGTGCCTAACGTAGTGGATTACACTTTGGCGAGTCCACTTTTCGACAAAAAGTGTGAGACTCTAATCCCCAACAGTGAGGCGTGCTGCACACAGATCCGGGGAATAAAGAATATATAGATTTCTACACTGATGGCTCCAAATTGGATGGACAATTGGGTTTCGGAGTATATTCTAATGATATGGAACTTCGTATAGCGAAAAGATTACCTAATCACTGTAGTGTTTTTCAGGCTGAAATATTAGCAATAAGAGAGATGGCGAATTGTCTTCCAAAAAATGTGGGCATTAATATATACTCAGACAGTCAACCTGCATAAAATCCTTGGACTCTGTGTTCCTCAACTCTAAAATGGCCATCGACTGCCGCAAATCTCTCAATGAGATGGCTGATATCTGCTATAACGGGTCGCTGCCTTATAGGCGATTTTGCAAAAACTATAGGCGCGAAGTATAATGACTATTGTATGAACTGTCATGATGCGGAGGAAAAGGAATCAATTAAACACCTCTTGTGTGAGTGTCCTGCATTTTGTGTAAAGCGCAAGCAACTTTTAGGAGCATATAGCTTCAGATTACTGGCGGATCTGGAAAACGTTAACTTAAGCAGTCTGCTAATGTTTTTGGAACAATCTGGTTGGTTCAACAAAGAAAAATAATCAAGAAGGTTCAGCGGTTAAAACTAGAAGTGCCCATATGTAATAGGTACTTTTAGTTAATGTGGTATCACAATGGACTGAATAGTCTAAGTGAGCCTGAATCTTAATCGGGCTGCCACTTTAACCTAACCTAACCTATGGGGGCTATATATAATTATGGACCGATTTCGACCAATTTTTGCACGGGTGTTTGAGACCATATATTAACAACACGTACCAAATTTCAACTGTATCAGATGAATTTTTGTCTTCCAAGAGGCTCCGGAGGTCAAATCTGGTGATCGGTTTATATAGGGGCTATATATAATTATGCATCGATGTGGACCACTTTTTGCATGGTCATTAGAGACCATATACTAACACCATGTACCAAATTTCAGCCGGATAGGATGAAATTTGCTTCTCTTAGAGGCTCTGCAAGCCAAATCGGGGGATCGGTTTATATGAGGGCTATATATAATTATTGACCGATGTGGACCAATTTTTGCATGGTTGTTAGAGACCATATACTAACACCATGAACCATATTTCGGATCGGATGAAATTTTCTTCTCTTAGAGGCTCCGCAAGCCAAATCTGGGGATCGGTTTATATGGGGGCTATATATAATTATGGACCGATGCAGACCAATTTCTGCATGGTTCTTAAAGACCACATACCAACACCATGTACCAAATATCAGCCGGGTCGGATGAAATTTGCTTCTCTTAGAGGCTCCGAAAGCCAAATCGGTGGATCGGTTTATATGGGGGCTATATATAATTATGGACCGATGTGGACCAATTTTGCCGCTAAAATTATTTTTCATTTTGGCGGCAAAACTCGAATCGGTAAAACCAGAATAACATTTTACTCTTTTCGGCAAATTGTATTATAACTTGGTGGGGAATGATCCAAAGCAACAATTGAATACGTTTATTTGCTTTAAAATAAATTATTAAAGAAAAGTAAAAGGGTAAACATGGTCATTTTAACGCGATAATGCAAACTTTATACCGGCCTTTATTAAATTATATTAAATTATTATTCAACCGTCGAACTGAACGGACGTGTTTTCTAATAGCGGAGTATTTCATCGTAATAAGTACTTATTACGAATTTCACGTATGGTGGAAATAATAAACCACCATGCAGCGAAATTCAAAGTCATCCACTGGGTTGCTAACTTCAGGGCCCAGTGGACGGGTAACGACTGAAGTTATAAATTTGTCAGGCCCAATTAATCGACCTGTAGACGGGTCGACTGGCGGTGACACTTTGGCAAGTCGAACCTTTTCTAAGGTGACGACATCAAAAGGAGGCAATCCCTCTCGAAAGAGATTCAAGGAACGAAGAAATGCTTTGTTTATCCTAAAGAAATTAGGATCAGTCGACACAAGCACGTTGTCGGCTAAGCAAAGCGATTCCTTAAAATGGGCTCAAGGAATTCTTGAAGCTGGAAAAAGGGAACGATCACCGGATGAGCTACCATCCTCCAAACGGGATCAAAGATCGTTTGCCTCAGTTGCAAAAGACAGCCTTGTGATGGCTATTATTAATAAAGGAGCATTGGACGGTATGATTCCAAGGCAAAAATGGGGGGAAATTGAGAACGCGATGTCTGGTGTCTACTCAGAGGTGCGAAAAAAGTTTCCCGGACCAAGTCCTCGACGGCAAGATGCTGGATGGTATCAAGGACGATATAAATTAATAGCTTTTGCAGACCAGAGGTCTATGGATTGCTTTAAAGCTGCATTGATGCTAATTGGTGAAGTTTGGGAAGGAGCCGCTTTGGAGTTAGTCGATAAAAAAGACATACCGGCTAAACCTAGAGCACATGCATGGATACCGGCAAACCCTCCTGATCCTGAGTCAATACTAGAGAGACTAAAAGAATGTAACCCAGATCTTCCAACCGCCGATTGGAAGGTTGGTCGTTTGGATGAGGTGGATGGACCAAGACGACATGCGGTGTTTATATTAAACATAGAGTCGCTGCCACATCTAGCCCAGACCCAAGGACGCGTAAGTTATGGCTTTCATGATATCCATATGAAGGTATACAAAAGCGATCAGCCAAAGGATACCGAAACGGACAAGCCTCCGGTAGAGTCAGCAGTGAAAAAAATCTAACGAAGCCGAAGGAGACATAAAACCTACAGACTATGGCGAAAATCATATGCGGGAAGTTTCTACAGGCTCAAGCCTCACCAAAGCTGAACCGCGGATTGTTGCGAGAGTCACCGAGATCTGTGAAGAGGAAGCCCTTGATGACTCAATTGAAGCGGCTGATGTGACGGTGGTTGAAAATTTGGATGGTTCTACGGTTCCTCCAGATAAATCTTCACCATTGTAAGGCCGCTTGTGCTGCCTTAAAAGTTCTCCTGATGAAAGGAGACATAGATATAGTTCTTATTCAAGAACCATACATATATAAGAACAAGATCTGTGAATTAAGCACTCCGGGTTTCAAACTTTTGCATAATACCGGTAACGATATAAACCGAGCATGTATAATTGCTAAAAACGAACTAAACTTGTTTCTGCTTCCTTCATTGAGCAATGCAGACACTATCGTAGCCAGTCTAGAGATATCCACATGCAAATATTGGGTATCTTCGGTCTACATGGGACATGATAGGGATATGCCACCCTGTGCCGTTAAGACCTTAGTTGAGGAGTCACTAAAAACAAAGACAAAACTCATTATGGGATGCGATGCAAATGCACATCATAGTATTTGGGGAAGTAGTGATACTAATGCAAGGGGAGAGTCGCTAATAGAGTTTATTTTGCGTACTAACCTGGTAGTTTGCAATAAGGGAGATGCACCAACCTTCGTCACCAGGAACAGACAAGAGGTTTTGGACGTAACGTTGACCTCTCCGGAACTGAATGATAAGATATCTGAGTGGCAAGTTTTGAGGGAACATAGCTTCTCAGATCATCGCTACATCAGTTTCAGATTGGCTGTTCGTACTTCAAAGACCATATTTCCGCCAAATGTTAGGAAAGCTGATTGGAATAGGTATAGGGAATCGTTCAATTTGATGATACCGGAAGTGCCGGAGACAAATATGGGCACTGTGCAAGATATCGAACACGCAGTGGAGCGGATTACTAAGGCCTTCAACATTTCACTGAAAGCTGCTTGCCCTAGAGGAAAGCCAAGGGGAAAAAATCGGCCGCCATGGTGGACTACGGAGTTAAGTAATATGAGGAAATCCTGCAGGAAGCTCTTTAACAAAGCAAAGTCCACAACAGCTCCGGAGGATTGGGACACTTACAAGATGAATCTGAGAGAATATAAACGAGAACTGAGAAGGTCTCAACAAAACTCTTGGGATGATTACTGTAGCAGTATTGAGAATACGTCAGAGGCTTCCAGACTACGGAAGGTACTAGCATCCACTAACACCGCTCCAGGTTTCATTAAAACATCGGAGGGAAATTGGACAACGTCCAGTGAGGAGACGTTGGAGGTACTTTTGGACACACACTTCCCTGGAAATCAGACGGTTGAACCATGTTCCGGCGGTGTAACAGAGGCTCAGCGATCATTTCCTATCGAGGAAATTGTGTCGGAATCTAGAATAAAATGGGCTTTAAATACCTTTGGACCATTCAAATCCCCCGGACCTGATGGAATTACTCCGGCGGAGTTACAGGCAGTGGCTGGAAGAATTATCCCCTGGTTGACGGTGATATATAAGCAATGTGTAAACTTAGCATATATTCCAGAAAAGTGGAGGGAAACAAAAGCCGTCTTCATACCTAAAGCAGGAAAAGCCTCTCACTCGAGTGCGAAGGATTTCCGACCAATCAGCTTATCCTCATTCCTACTAAAGACCCTGGAGAGGATGATAGACATGTATCTTAGAACTACCGTGGATTCAGGTTTGCTCTCGAAACGACAGCATGCATACTCGAAGGGCAGGTCTACTGAGACCGCATTGCATGAACTGGTCAGCTTTATTGAAAGCTCACTATCTGTCAAAGAATACACAATCGTGGCGTTTCTAGACATCGAAGGGGCGTTCAATAATATCCATCCGAGCTCGATATTAAATGGACTGACAACTCTGAATGTTGATCCAGGTATTCTTAGGCTGTTAGACGAACTTCTAATGAAGAGACGTATTTCAGCCACACTAGGGCAAGCAAACATACAAAGGTATGTGAACAGAGGCACCCCCAAGGAGGAGTTCTATCACCTCTTCTTTGGAATGTTGCTATAAACAACCTTCTGGTTTCTCTAGAAAAAGAAAGGATAAAAGTGGTGGCATACGCAGATGATGTGGCGCTAGCAGTCAGGGGAAAATTCCCATCCACAATCAGAGATATTATACAGAGAGCTCTCCGGATGACTGAGAAATGGGCGAAAGATAATGGTCTTGGTGTAAATCCAGCAAAGACAGAAATAGTCATGTACTGCAAAGATCGCAAAACTCCCACGGTTAGGCCCATTTCCTTAGGGGGTACTGAAATTCCCTTTGGTGAGTGTGCAAAATACCTTGGCGTTATTTTGGACAGGAAGCTGAATTTTAGGCTTAATATTGAAGAGAGGGCGAGAAAAGCCACGGTAGCTTTGTACTCGTGCAAAAAGGCAATAGGGAAAAAGTGGGGACTAAGACCAAAAATTGTGCATTGGCTATACACGGCAGTGGTTAGACCTATAATGGTATATGGTGTTGTAGTCTGGTGGCCGGCACTTCAGAAACCGACTTGTTTAGATAAAGTTCAGCGTATGGCGAGCTTATGTATCTCAGGCGCATTTAGTAAGACAGGAACAGACTCCCTTAATGTCATGCTACATCTATTGCCTTTAGACATTTTGGCCAAACAGTCAGCTGCAACAACGGCTGTGCGGTTGCGCGCGCTATCGCTGTGGTCGGAAAAAATGTACGGTCATAGTTCGGTCCTCAAAGTAATGCCAGATATGCCTAACGTAGTGGATTATACCCTGGCAAAACCACTTTTCGACAAAAAGTTTGAAACTCTAATTCCCAACAGTGAGGTGTACACAGACCCCGGGGAATAAAAGATATATAGATTTCTATACTGATGGCTCCAAATTGAATGGACAAGTGGGGTTCGGAGTATACTCTAAAGATCTGGAAATTCGAATAGCGAAAAGATTACCTAATCACTGTAGTGTTTTTCAGGCTGAAATATTGGCAATAAGAGAGGTGGTGAATTGGCTGAGAAGTAATGTTCCAACAAATATTGGCATTAATATATACTCAGACAGTCAACCTGCAATAAAATCCTTGGACTCTGTGTTCCTTAACTCAAAAACGGCCATAGACTGCCGCAAATCTCTCAACGAGATGGCTGAGCAGTACAATATTCACCTAATATGGGTGCCTGGTCATAGGAACATACCGGGGAACTGTGAAGCAGATGTGTTAGCAAGGCTAGGAACTACCTTACATATTCCAGGGGAACTAGAATCTGTTGGTATGCCTCTGGCCACCTGCAAGCTCTTACTGCGTGAGAAGGCTGTTATGATGGCCAATATTCGATGGGAAAATTGCAAGGGTTGTAACGACACCAAGCAAATATGGCCCCATTTAAACTTAAACCGCACACTAGATATGCTAGTGTTCTCAAGGCGTCAGATAGCACTCCTAATATCTGCTATAACGGGGCGTTGCCTGATAGGCGAATTTGCAAAAACTATAGGTGCGAAGTATAATGACTATTGTATAAGCTGTCATGACGTGGAGGAAAAGGAATCAATTAAACACCTCTTGTGTGAGTGTCCTGCTTTTTGTGTAAGGCGTAAGCGAATTTTAGGAGCATATAGCTTTAGATTACTGGCTGACCTGGAAAACGTTAACTTAAGCAGTTTGTTAATGTTTTTGGAGCAATCTGGTTGGTTCCACAAAAGTTAATAATAGAGAAGGTTCAGTGGTTAAGACTAGAAGTGCCCATATGTAATAGGTACTTTTAGTTAAATGTGGTATCACAATGGACTGAATAGTCTAAGTGAGCCTGAAATTTAATCGGGCTGCCACTTTAACCTAACCTAACCTAACCTACCGGCCTTAAAAGTGAAATTACGAGGGCAGTTCGGAAACTTCTTAGCATAGCACAAAAAGCGCGGTATAAACAGAAAAAAGTTTAGTATTTTGGAAACTTCCATCTCTGTTATGAACACATGTTAAATTTTGTTTCGATGTGTCAACCCCTTCATATAGAAACAGGTGTTCAAAAAAGACGCATCCGCAATTTTTTTACAATGAAAAAATTAGAAATGCGTGCTGTCATTAAATATTTACATAAAAAGGTTTATCGGGAGAAGAAATTCATAAGGCTCAAGCCTCACCAAAGCTGAACCGCGGATTGTTGCGAGAGTCACCGAGATCTGTGAAGAGGAAGCCCTTGATGACTCAATTGAAGCGGCTGATGTGACGGTGGTTGAAAATTTGGATGGTTCTACGGTTCCTCCAGATAAATCTTCACCATTGTAAGGCCGCTTGTGCTGCCTTAAAAGTTCTCCTGATGAAAGGAGACATAGATATAGTTCTTATTCAAGAACCATACATATATAAGAACAAGATCTGTGAATTAAGCACTCCGGGTTTCAAACTTTTGCATAATACCGGTAACGATATAAACCGAGCATGTATAATTGCTAAAAACGAACTAAACTTGTTTCTGCTTCCTTCATTGAGCAATGCAGACACTATCGTAGCCAGTCTAGAGATATCCACATGCAAATATTGGGTATCTTCGGTCTACATGGGACATGATAGGGATATGCCACCCTGTGCCGTTAAGACCTTAGTTGAGGAGTCACTAAAAACAAAGACAAAACTCATTATGGGATGCGATGCAAATGCACATCATAGTATTTGGGGAAGTAGTGATACTAATGCAAGGGGAGAGTCGCTAATAGAGTTTATTTTGCGTACTAACCTGGTAGTTTGCAATAAGGGAGATGCACCAACCTTCGTCACCAGGAACAGACAAGAGGTTTTGGACGTAACGTTGACCTCTCCGGAACTGAATGATAAGATATCTGAGTGGCAAGTTTTGAGGGAACATAGCTTCTCAGATCATCGCTACATCAGTTTCAGATTGGCTGTTCGTACTTCAAAGACCATATTTCCGCCAAATGTTAGGAAAGCTGATTGGAATAGGTATAGGGAATCGTTCAATTTGATGATACCGGAAGTGCCGGAGACAAATATGGGCACTGTGCAAGATATCGAACACGCAGTGGAGCGGATTACTAAGGCCTTCAACATTTCACTGAAAGCTGCTTGCCCTAGAGGAAAGCCAAGGGGAAAAAATCTGCCGCCATGGTGGACTACGGAGTTAAGTAATATGAGGAAATCCTGCAGGAAGCTCTTTAACAAAGCAAAGTCCACAAGAGCTCCGGAGGATTGGGACACTTACAAGATGAATCTGAGAGAATATAAACGAGAACTGAGAAGGTCTCAACAAAACTCTTGGGATGATTACTGTAGCAGTATTGAGAATACGTCAGAGGCTTCCAGACTACGGAAGGTACTAGCATCCACTAACACCGCTCCAGGTTTCATTAAAACATCGGAGGGAAATTGGACAACGTCCAGTGAGGAGACGTTGGAGGTACTTTTGGACACACACTTCCCTGGAAATCAGACGGTTGAACCATGTTCCGGCGGTGTAACAGAGGCTCAGCGATCATTTCCTATCGAGGAAATTGTGTCGGAATCTAGAATAAAATGGGCTTTAAATAGCTTTGGACCATTCAAATCCCCCGGACCTGATGGAATTACTCCGGCGGAGTTACAGGCAGTGGCTGGAAGAATTATCCCCTGGTTGACGGTGATATATAAGCAATGTGTAAACTTAGCATATATTCCAGAAAAGTGGAGGGAAACAAAAGCCGTCTTCATACCTAAAGCAGGAAAAGCCTCTCACTCGAGTGCGAAGGATTTCCGACCAATCAGCTTATCCTCATTCCTACTAAAGACCCTGGAGAGGATGATAGACATGTATCTTAGAACTACCGTGGATTCAGGTTTGCTCTCGAAACGACAGCATGCATACTCGAAGGGCAGGTCTACTGAGACCGCATTGCATGAACTGGTCAGCTTTATTGAAAGCTCACTATCTGTCAAAGAATACACAATCGTGGCGTTTCTAGACATCGAAGGGGCGTTCAATAATATCCATCCGAGCTCGATATTAAATGGACTGACAACTCTGAATGTTGATCCAGGTATTCTTAGGCTGTTAGACGAACTTCTAATGAAGAGACGTATTTCAGCCACACTAGGGCAAGCAAACATACAAAGGTATGTGAACAGAGGCACCCCCAAGGAGGAGTTCTATCACCTCTTCTTTGGAATGTTGCTATAAACAACCTTCTGGTTTCTCTAGAAAAAGAAAGGATAAAAGTGGTGGCATACGCAGATGATGTGGCGCTAGCAGTCAGGGGAAAATTCCCATCCACAATCAGAGATATTATACAGAGAGCTCTCCGGATGACTGAGAAATGGGCGAAAGATAATGGTCTTGGTGTAAATCCAGCAAAGACAGAAATAGTCATGTACTGCAAAGATCGCAAAACTCCCACGGTTAGGCCCATTTCCTTAGGGGGTACTGAAATTCCCTTTGGTGAGTGTGCAAAATACCTTGGCGTTATTTTGGACAGGAAGCTGAATTTTAGGCTTAATATTGAAGAGAGGGCGAGAAAAGCCACGGTAGCTTTGTACTCGTGCAAAAAGGCAATAGGGAAAAAGTGGGGACTAAGACCAAAAATTGTGCATTGGCTATACACGGCAGTGGTTAGACCTATAATGCTATATGGTGTTGTAGTCTGGTGGCCGGCACTTCAGAAACCGACTTGTTTAGATAAAGTTCAGCGTATGGCGAGCTTATGTATCTCAGGCGCATTTAGTAAGACAGGAACAGACTCCCTTAATGTCATGCTACATCTATTTCCTTTAGACATTTTGGCCAAACAGTCAGCTGCAACAACGGCTGTGCGGTTGCGCGCGCTATCGCTGTGGTCGGAAAAAATGTACGGTCATAGTTCGGTCCTCAAAGTAATGCCAGATATGCCTAACGTAGTGGATTATACCCTGGCAAAACCACTTTTCGACAAAAAGTTTGAAACTCTAATTCCCAACAGTGAGGCGTGGTGTACACAGACCCCGGGGAATAAAAGATATATAGATTTCTATACTGATGGCTCCAAATTGAATGGACAAGTGGGGTTCGGAGTATATTCTAAAGATCTGGAAATTCGAATAGCGAAAAGATTACCTAATCACTGTAGTGTTTTTCAGGCTGAAATATTGGCAATAAGAGAGGTGGTGAATTGGCTGAGAAGTAATGTTCCAACAAATATTGGCATTAATATATACTCAGACAGTCAACCTGCAATAAAATCCTTGGACTCTGTGTTCCTTAACTCAAAAACGGCCATAGACTGCCGCAAATCTCTCAACGAGATGGCTGAGCAGTACAATATTCACCTAATATGGGTGCCTGGTCATAGGAACATACCGGGGAACTGTGAAGCAGATGTGTTAGCAAGGCTAGGAACTACCTTACATATTCCAGGGGAACTAGAATCTGTTGGTATGCCTCTGGCCACCTGCAAGCTCTTACTGCGTGAGAAGGCTGTTATGATGGCCAATATTCGATGGGAAAATTGCAAGGGTTGTAACGACACCAAGCAAATATGGCCCCATTTAAACTTAAACCGCACACTAGATATGCTAGTGTTCTCAAGGCGTCAGATAGCACTCCTAATATCTGCTATAACGGGGCGTTGCCTGATAGGCGAATTTGCAAAAACTATAGGTGCGAAGTATAATGACTATTGTATAAGCTGTCATGACGTGGAGGAAAAGGAATCAATTAAACACCTCTTGTGTGAGTGTCCTGCTTTTTGTGTAAGGCGTAAGCGAATTTTAGGAGCATATAGCTTTAGATTACTGGCTGACCTGGAAAACGTTAACTTAAGCAGTTTGTTAATGTTTTTGGAGCAATCTGGTTGGTTCCACAAAAGTTAATAATAGAGAAGGTTCAGTGGTTAAGACTAGAAGTGCCCATATGTAATAGGTACTTTTAGTTAAATGTGGTATCACAATGGACTGAATAGTCTAAGTGAGCCTGAAATTTAATCGGGCTGCCACTTTAACCTAACCTAACCTAACCTACCGGCCTTAAAAGTGAAATTACGAGGGCAGTTCGGAAACTTCTTAGCATAGCACAAAAAGCGCGGTATAAACAGAAAAAAGTTTAGTATTTTGGAAACTTCCATCTCTGTTATGAACACATGTTAAATTTTGTTTCGATGTGTCAACCCCTTCATATAGAAACAGGTGTTCAAAAAAGACGCATCCGCAATTTTTTTACAATGGAAAAATTAGAAATGCGTGCTGTCATTAAATATTTACATAAAAAGGTTTATCGGGAGAAGAAATTCATAATGATATGGTGAATGTGTTAGGTGAAAGTGCTCCTTCATATGCAACAGTAAAAAATTGGGTTGCTGAATTTAAACGTGGTTGTACAAGCATTGAAGATGAACCACGTAGTGGACGTCCAAAAACAGCAACAACAACAGAAATTGTAGCCAAAGTGCATGATATGGTATTAAATGATCGACGAATAAAAGTGCGTGAAATTGCTAATATCATGCGCATCTCAAATGATCGAGTCCATTTAATTTGGCATGAAGAACTACAGATGAAAAAGCTTTCTGCAAGATGGGTACCGCATTTGTTAACAGTCGATCAAAAACGCATAATGACCATTTCTCAAGCTTGTTTGGATCGTTTTAAGCGAAATAAAATACTAGAGAGACTAAAAGAATGTAACCCAGATCTTCCAACCGCCGATTGGAAGGTTGGTCGTTTGGATGAGGTGGATGGACCAAGACGACATGCGGTGTTTATATTAAACATAGAGTCGCTGCCACATCTAGCCCAGACCCAAGGACGCGTAAGTTATGGCTTTCATGATATCCATATGAAGGTATACAAAAGCGATCAGCCAAAGGATACCGAAACGGACAAGCCTCCGGTAGAGTCAGCAGTGAAAAAAATCTCCTAACGAAGCCGAAGGAGACATAAAACCTACAGACTATGGCGAAAATCATATGCGGGAAGTTTCTACAGGCTCAAGCCTCACCAAAGCTGAACCGCGGATTGTTGCGAGAGTCACCGAGATCTGTGAAGAGGAAGCCCTTGATGACTCAATTGAAGCGGCTGATGTGACGGTGGTTGAAAATTTGGATGGTTCTACGGTTCCTCCAGATAAATCTTCACCATTGTAAGGCCGCTTGTGCTGCCTTAAAAGTTCTCCTGATGAAAGGAGACATAGATATAGTTCTTATTCAAGAACCATACATATATAAGAACAAGATCTGTGAATTAAGCACTCCGGGTTTCAAACTTTTGCATAATACCGGTAACGATATAAACCGAGCATGTATAATTGCTAAAAACGAACTAAACTTGTTTCTGCTTCCTTCATTGAGCAATGCAGACACTGTCGTAGCCAGTCTAGAGATATCCACATGCAAATATTGGGTATCTTCGGTCTACATGGGACATGATAGGGATATGCCACCCTGTGCCGTTAAGACCTTAGTTGAGGAGTCACTAAAAACAAAGACAAAACTCATTATGGGATGCGATGCAAATGCACATCATAGTATTTGGGGAAGTAGTGATACTAATGCAAGGGGAGAGTCGCTAATAGAGTTTATTTTGCGTACTAACCTGGTAGTTTGCAATAAGGGAGATGCACCAACCTTCGTCACCAGGAACAGACAAGAGGTTTTGGACGTAACGTTGACCTCTCCGGAACTGAATGATAAGATATCTGAGTGGCAAGTTTTGAGGGAACATAGCTTCTCAGATCATCGCTACATCAGTTTCAGATTGGCTGTTCGTACTTCAAAGACCATATTTCCGCCAAATGTTAGGAAAGCTGATTGGAATAGGTATAGGGAATCGTTCAATTTGATGATACCGGAAGTGCCGGAGACAAATATGGGCACTGTGCAAGATATCGAACACGCAGTGGAGCGGATTACTAAGGCCTTCAACATTTCACTGAAAGCTGCTTGCCCTAGAGGAAAGCCAAGGGGAAAAAATCGGCCGCCATGGTGGACTACGGAGTTAAGTAATATGAGGAAATCCTGCAGGAAGCTCTTTAACAAAGCAAAGTCCACAAGAGCTCCGGAGGATTGGGACACTTACAAGATGAATCTGAGAGAATATAAACGAGAACTGAGAAGGTCTCAACAAAACTCTTGGGATGATTACTGTAGCAGTATTGAGAATACGTCAGAGGCTTCCAGACTACGGAAGGTACTAGCATCCACTAACACCGCTCCAGGTTTCATTAAAACATCGGAGGGAAATTGGACAACGTCCAGTGAGGAGACGTTGGAGGTACTTTTGGACACACACTTCCCTGGAAATCAGACGGTTGAACCATGTTCCGGCGGTGTAACAGAGGCTCAGCGATCATTTCCTATCGAGGAAATTGTGTCGGAATCTAGAATAAAATGGGCTTTAAATAGCTTTGGACCATTCAAATCCCCCGGACCTGATGGAATTACTCCGGCGGAGTTACAGGCAGTGGCTGGAAGAATTATCCCCTGGTTGACGGTGATATATAAGCAATGTGTAAACTTAGCATATATTCCAGAAAAGTGGAGGGAAACAAAAGCCGTCTTCATACCTAAAGCAGGAAAAGCCTCTCACTCGAGTGCGAAGGATTTCCGACCAATCAGCTTATCCTCATTCCTACTAAAGACCCTGGAGAGGATGATAGACATGTATCTTAGAACTACCGTGGATTCAGGTTTGCTCTCGAAACGACAGCATGCATACTCGAAGGGCAGGTCTACTGAGACCGCATTGCATGAACTGGTCAGCTTTATTGAAAGCTCACTATCTGTCAAAGAATACACAATCGTGGCGTTTCTAGACATCGAAGGGGCGTTCAATAATATCCATCCGAGCTCGATATTAAATGGACTGACAACTCTGAATGTTGATCCAGGTATTCTTAGGCTGTTAGACGAACTTCTAATGAAGAGACGTATTTCAGCCACACTAGGGCAAGCAAACATACAAAGGTATGTGAACAGAGGCACCCCCAAGGAGGAGTTCTATCACCTCTTCTTTGGAATGTTGCTATAAACAACCTTCTGGTTTCTCTAGAAAAAGAAAGGATAAAAGTGGTGGCATACGCAGATGATGTGGCGCTAGCAGTCAGGGGAAAATTCCCATCCACAATCAGAGATATTATACAGAGAGCTCTCCGGATGACTGAGAAATGGGCGAAAGATAATGGTCTTGGTGTAAATCCAGCAAAGACAGAAATAGTCATGTACTGCAAAGATCGCAAAACTCCCACGGTTAGGCCCATTTCCTTAGGGGGTACTGAAATTCCCTTTGGTGAGTGTGCAAAATACCTTGGCGTTATTTTGGACAGGAAGCTGAATTTTAGGCTTAATATTGAAGAGAGGGCGAGAAAAGCCACGGTAGCTTTGTACTCGTGCAAAAAGGCAATAGGGAAAAAGTGGGGACTAAGACCAAAAATTGTGCATTGGCTATACACGGCAGTGGTTAGACCTATAATGCTATATGGTGTTGTAGTCTGGTGGCCGGCACTTCAGAAACCGACTTGTTTAGATAAAGTTCAGCGTATGGCGAGCTTATGTATCTCAGGCGCATTTAGTAAGACAGGAACAGACTCCCTTAATGTCATGCTACATCTATTGCCTTTAGACATTTTGGCCAAACAGTCAGCTGCAACAACGGCTGTGCGGTTGCGCGCGCTATCGCTGTGGTCGGAAAAAATGTACGGTCATAGTTCGGTCCTCAAAGTAATGCCAGATGTGCCTAACGTAGTGGATTATACCCTGGCAAAACCACTTTTCGACAAAAAGTTTGAAACTCTAATTCCCAACAGTGAGGCGTGGTGTACACAGACCCCGGGGAATAAAAGATATATAGATTTCTATACTGATGGCTCCAAATTGAATGGACAAGTGGGGTTCGGAGTATATTCTAAAGATCTGGAAATTCGAATAGCGAAAAGATTACCTAATCACTGTAGTGTTTTTCAGGCTGAAATATTGGCAATAAGAGAGGTGGTGAATTGGCTGAGAAGTAATGTTCCAACAAATATTGGCATTAATATATACTCAGACAGTCAACCTGCAATAAAATCCTTGGACTCTGTGTTCCTTAACTCAAAAACGGCCATAGACTGCCGCAAATCTCTCAACGAGATGGCTGAGCAGTACAATATTCACCTAATATGGGTGCCTGGTCATAGGAACATACCGAGGAACTGTGAAGCAGATGTGTTAGCAAGGCTAGGAACTACCTTACATATTCCAGGGGAACTAGAATCTGTTGGTATGCCTCTGGCCACCTGCAAGCTCTTACTGCGTGAGAAGGCTGTTATGATGGCCAATATTCGATGGGAAAATTGCAAGGGTTGTAACGACACCAAGCAAATATGGCCCCATTTAAACTTAAACCGCACACTAGATATGCTAGTGTTCTCAAGGCGTCAGATAGCACTCCTAATATCTGCTATAACGGGGCGTTGCCTGATAGGCGAATTTGCAAAAACTATAGGTGCGAAGTATAATGACTATTGTATAAGCTGTCATGACGTGGAGGAAAAGGAATCAATTAAACACCTCTTGTGTGAGTGTCCTGCTTTTTGTGTAAGGCGTAAGCGAATTTTAGGAGCATATAGCTTTAGATTACTGGCTGACCTGGAAAACGTTAACTTAAGCAGTTTGTTAATGTTTTTGGAGCAATCTGGTTGGTTCCACAAAAGTTAATAATAGAGAAGGTTCAGTGGTTAAGACTAGAAGTGCCCATATGTAATAGGTACTTTTAGTTAAATGTGGTATCACAATGGACTGAATAGTCTAAGTGAGCCTGAAATTTAATCGGGATGCCACTTTAACCTAACCTAACCTAACCTACCGGCCTTAAAAGTGAAATTACGAGGGCAGTTCGGAAACTTCTTAGCATAGCACAAAAAGCGCGGTATAAACAGAAAAAAGTTTAGTATTTTGGAAACTTCCATCTCTGTTATGAACACATGTTAAATTTTGTTTCGATGTGTCAACCCCTTCATATAGAAACAGGTGTTCAAAAAAGACGCATCCGCAATTTTTTTACAATGGAAAAATTAGAAATGCGTGCTGTCATTAAATATTTACATAAAAAGGTTTATCGGGAGAAGAAATTCATAATGATATGGTGAATGTGTTAGGTGAAAGTGCTCCTTCATATGCAACAGTAAAAAATTGGGTTGCTGAATTTAAACGTGGTTGTACAAGCATTGAAGATGAACCACGTAGTGGACGTCCAAAAACAGCAACAACAACAGAAATTGTAGCCAAAGTGCATGATATGGTATTAAATGATCGACGAATAAAAGTGCGTGAAATTGCTAATATCATGCGCATCTCAAATGATCGAGTCCATTTAATTTGGCATGAAGAACTACAGATGAAAAAGCTTTCTGCAAGATGGGTACCGCATTTGTTAACAGTCGATCAAAAACGCATAATGACCATTTCTCAAGCTTGTTTGGATCGTTTTAAGCGAAATAAAATACTAGAGAGACTAAAAGAATGTAACCCAGATCTTCCAACCGCCGATTGGAAGGTTGGTCGTTTGGATGAGGTGGATGGACCAAGACGACATGCGGTGTTTATATTAAACATAGAGTCGCTGCCACATCTAGCCCAGACCCAAGGACGCGTAAGTTATGGCTTTCATGATATCCATATGAAGGTATACAAAAGCGATCAGCCAAAGGATACCGAAACGGACAAGCCTCCGGTAGAGTCAGCAGTGAAAAAAATCTCCTAACGAAGCCGAAGGAGACATAAAACCTACAGACTATGGCGAAAATCATATGCGGGAAGTTTCTACAAGCTCAAGCCTCACCAAAGCTGAACCGCGGATTGTTGCGAGAGTCACCGAGATCTGTGAAGAGGAAGCCCTTGATGACTCAATTGAAGCGGCTGATGTGACGGTGGTTGAAAATTTGGATGGTTCTACGGTTCCTCCAGATAAATCTTCACCATTGTAAGGCCGCTTGTGCTGCCTTAAAAGTTCTCCTGATGAAAGGAGACATAGATATAGTTCTTATTCAAGAACCATACATATATAAGAACAAGATCTGTGAATTAAGCACTCCGGGTTTCAAACTTTTGCATAATACCGGTAACGATATAAATCGAGCATGTATAATTGCTAAAAACGAACTAAACTTGTTTCTGCTTCCTTCATTGAGCAATGCAGACACTGTCGTAGCCAGTCTAGAGATATCCACATGCAAATATTGGGTATCTTCGGTCTACATGGGACATGATAGGGATATGCCACCCTGTGCCGTTAAGACCTTAGTTGAGGAGTCACTAAAAACAAAGACAAAACTCATTATGGGATGCGATGCAAATGCACATCATAGTATTTGGGGAAGTAGTGATACTAATGCAAGGGGAGAGTCGCTAATAGAGTTTATTTTGCGTACTAACCTGGTAGTTTGCAATAAGGGAGATGCACCAACCTTCGTCACCAGGAACAGACAAGAGGTTTTGGACGTAACGTTGACCTCTCCGGAACTGAATGATAAGATATCTGAGTGGCAAGTTTTGAGGGAACATAGCTTCTCAGATCATCGCTACATCAGTTTCAGATTGGCTGTTCGTACTTCAAAGACCATATTTCCGCCAAATGTTAGGAAAGCTGATTGGAATAGGTATAGGGAATCGTTCAATTTGATGATACCGGAAGTGCCGGAGACAAATATGGGCACTGTGCAAGATATCGAACACGCAGTGGAGCGGATTACTAAGGCCTTCAACATTTCACTGAAAGCTGCTTGCCCTAGAGGAAAGCCAAGGGGAAAAAATCGGCCGCCATGGTGGACTACGGAGTTAAGTAATATGAGGAAATCCTGCAGGAAGCTCTTTAACAAAGCAAAGTCCACAAGAGCTCCGGAGGATTGGGACACTTACAAGATGAATCTGAGAGAATATAAACGAGAACTGAGAAGGTCTCAACAAAACTCTTGGGATGATTACTGTAGCAGTATTGAGAATACGTCAGAGGCTTCCAGACTACGGAAGGTACTAGCATCCACTAACACCGCTCCAGGTTTCATTAAAACATCGGAGGGAAATTGGACAACGTCCAGTGAGGAGACGTTGGAGGTACTTTTGGACACACACTTCCCTGGAAATCAGACGGTTGAACCATGTTCCGGCGGTGTAACAGAGGCTCAGCGATCATTTCCTATCGAGGAAATTGTGTCGGAATCTAGAATAAAATGGGCTTTAAATAGCTTTGGACCATTCAAATCCCCCGGACCTGATGGAATTACTCCGGCGGAGTTACAGGCAGTGGCTGGAAGAATTATCCCCTGGTTGACGGTGATATATAAACAATGGGTAAACTTAGCATATATTCCAGAAAAGTGGAGGGAAACAAAAGCCGTCTTCATACCTAAAGCAGGAAAAGCCTCTCACTCGAGTGCGAAGGATTTCCGACCAATCAGCTTATCCTCATTCCTACTAAAGACCCTGGAGAGGATGATAGACATGTATCTTAGAACTACCGTGGATTCAGGTTTGCTCTCGAAACGACAGCATGCATACTCGAAGGGCAGGTCTACTGAGACCGCATTGCATGAACTGGTCAGCTTTATTGAAAGCTCACTATCTGTCAAAGAATACACAATCGTGGCGTTTCTAGACATCGAAGGGGCGTTCAATAATATCCATCCGAGCTCGATATTAAATGGACTGACAACTCTGAATGTTGATCCAGGTATTCTTAGGCTGTTAGACGAACTTCTAATGAAGAGACGTATTTCAGCCACACTAGGGCAAGCAAACATACAAAGGTATGTGAACAGAGGCACCCCCAAGGAGGAGTTCTATCACCTCTTCTTTGGAATGTTGCTATAAACAACCTTCTGGTTTCTCTATAAAAAAAAGGATAAAAGTTGTGGTATACGCAGATGATGTGGCGCTAGCAGTCAGGGGAAAATTCCCATCCACAATCAGAGATATTATACAGAGAGCTCTCCGGATGACTGAGAAATGGGCGAAAGATAATGGTCTTGGTGTAAATCCAGCAAAGACAGAAATAGTCATGTACTGCAAAGATCGCAAAACTCCCACGGTTAGGCCCATTTCCTTAGGGGGTACTGAAATTCCCTTTGGTGAGTGTGCAAAATACCTTGGCGTTATTTTGGACAGGAAGCTGAATTTTAGGCTTAATATTGAAGAGAGGGCGAGAAAAGCCACGGTAGCTTTGTACTCGTGCAAAAAGGCAATAGGGAAAAAGTGGGGACTAAGACCAAAAATTGTGCATTGGCTATACACGGCAGTGGTTAGACCTATAATGCTATATGGTGTTGTAGTCTGGTGGCCGGCACTTCAGAAACCGACTTGTTTAGATAAAGTTCAGCGTATGGCGAGCTTATGTATCTCAGGCGCATTTAGTAAGACAGGAACAGACTCCCTTAATGTCATGCTACATCTATTGCCTTTAGACATTTTGGCCAAACAGTCAGCTGCAACAACGGCTGTGCGGTTGCGCGCGCTATCGCTGTGGTCGGAAAAAATGTACGGTCATAGTTCGGTCCTCAAAGTAATGCCAGATGTGCCTAACGTAGTGGATTATACCCTGGCAAAACCACTTTTCGACAAAAAGTTTGAAACTCTAATTCCCAACAGTGAGGCGTGGTGTACACAGACCCCGGGGAATAAAAGATATATAGATTTCTATACTGATGGCTCCAAATTGAATGGACAAGTGGGGTTCGGAGTATATTCTAAAGATCTGGAAATTCGAATAGCGAAAAGATTACCTAATCACTGTAGTGTTTTTCAGGCTGAAATATTGGCAATAAGAGAGGTGGTGAATTGGCTGAGAAGTAATGTTCCAACAAATATTGGCATTAATATATACTCAGACAGTCAACCTGCAATAAAATCCTTGGACTCTGTGTTCCTTAACTCAAAACGGCCATAGACTGCCGCAAATCTCTCAACGAGATGGCTGAGCAGTACAATATTCACCTAATATGGGTGCCTGGTCATAGGAACATACCGGGGAACTGTGAAGCAGATGTGTTAGCAAGGCTAGGAACTACCTTACATATTCCAGGGGAACTAGAATCTGTTGGTATGCCTCTGGCCACCTGCAAGCTCTTACTGCGTGAGAAGGCTGTTATGATGGCCAATATTCGATGGGAAAATTGCAAGGGTTGTAACGACACCAAGCAAATATGGCCCCATTTAAACTTAAACCGCACACTAGATATGCTAGTGTTCTCAAGGCGTCAGATAGCACTCCTAATATCTGCTATAACGGGGCGTTGCCTCATAGGCGAATTTGCAAAAACTATAGGTGCGAAGTATAATGACTATTGTATAAGCTGTCACGACGTGGAGGAAAAGGAATCAATTAAACACCTCTTGTGTGAGTGTCCTGCTTTTTGTGTAAGGCGTAAGCGAATTTTAGGAGCATATAGCTTTAGATTACTGGCTGACCTGGAAAACGTTAACTTAAGCAGTTTGTTAATGTTTTTGGAGCAATCTGGTTGGTTCCACAAAAGTTAATAATAGAGAAGGTTCAGTGGTTAAGACTAGAAGTGCCCATATGTAATAGGTACTTTTAGTTAAATGTGGTATCACAATGGACTGAATAGTCTAAGTGAGCCTGAAATTTAATCGGGCTGCCACTTTAACCTAACCTAACCTAACCTACCGGCCTTAAAAGTGAAATTACGAGGGCAGTTCGGAAACTTCTTAGCATAGCACAAAAAGCGCGGTATAAACAGAAAAAAGTTTAGTATTTTGGAAACTTCCATCTCTGTTATGAACACATGTTAAATTTTGTTTCGATGTGTCAACCCCTTCATATAGAAACAGGTGTTCAAAAAAGACGCATCCGCAATTTTTTTACAATGGAAAAATTAGAAATGCGTGCTGTCATTAAATATTTACATAAAAAGGTTTATCGGGAGAAGAAATTCATAATGATATGGTGAATGTGTTAGGTGAAAGTGCTCCTTCATATGCAACAGTAAAAAATTGGGTTGCTGAATTTAAACGTGGTTGTACAAGCATTGAAGATGAACCACGTAGTGGACGTCCAAAAACAGCAACAACAACAGAAATTGTAGCCAAAGTGCATGATATGGTATTAAATGATCGACGAATAAAAGTGCGTGAAATTGCTAATATCATGCGCATCTCAAATGATCGAGTCCATTTAATTTGGCATGAAGAACTACAGATGAAAAAGCTTTCTGCAAGATGGGTACCGCATTTGTTAACAGTCGATCAAAAACGCATAATGACCATTTCTCAAGCTTGTTTGGATCGTTTTAAGCGAAATAAAATGGATTTTAAGCGTCGTTTCATAACTGTTGATGAGACATGGATCCACCACTATACTCCAGAGACAAAAGAACAATCCAAACAATGGACTGAAGCTGGAAAAAGTGCCCCAAAAAAGGCAAAAACAATTCAATCGGCTGGTAAGGTTATCGCAACGGTTTTTTGGGACTTCAAAGGTATTTTATTGATTGACTATCTGCAAAAGGGTAAAACAATAAATTCAGAGTACTATTGCAACCTTTGGATCAATTAAATGTAAACATTCGAGAAAATCGTCCTGGCTTACAACACAAAAAATAATTTTTCATCACGACAACGCACCAGCACACAAGATTGTTTTAACAATGGCTAAAATCAACGAATTAAAGTACAAGTTGCTTGGCCACCCACCTTATTCTCCTGATTTAGCTCCCAGTGACCTTTACTTGTTCCCAAATCTAAAAAAATCCTTGCTGGCAAGCGTTTTAACTCAAATGAAGATGCAATTACAGTTGTAAACCAGTGTTTTGAAGACCTTGAGGAAAACTATTTTAATCAAGGGATAGAATTGCTGGAAAAGCGTTGGACAAAGTGTATTGAAGTTTCAGTATATTATATTGAAAAATAAAAATATTTTTGAAAAACTAACTATTCTCTTTCATTGATAGGCTAAGAAGTTTCCGAACCGCCATCGTAAGTACAAAATTGTTCGTTAATAAAAATTCATATTTATTTGTATTTCCAAATTAATGGTGTTGCATGCTAGCAAACAATTGTTCACATCTAAATAAATTTATGCGTTGGTTGTAAAATTATGGTTTTGAATTTAAATATAATGTGCTTTTGAATCGTTATCGTTAAATTTAGGATTCGATGGAAAAATATTTCTATATGTATATACTCGACTTCACGTTCTTCTTTTGTAAGAGTTTTTGAATTTCTTCGTAAATTTCAAACTTGATACAAAAACTTTGTTTTTGTTGTTTTCGTTCAGTCGTTTTGTTTTTAAATGCATATATCATCTGTGATGCGCATTTAGACTGATTATCTGTACGAAGTACACATAGTGTACCGTAGTACATGTAATGATATAATGGCATTATTTATTAAATTAAAATAAATTAAGTATAAAAAAATGAAAAAATTAACAGCTGTATTCACATTACGCGGGATCGTTCATGTGAAGCAAAATGGACAGGATAGAGGTGTGCGGATCGAATCTCTAGATGATCTTGAGCGGTTTTTTCGTTAAAATTACACTTTTTCAAATTGAACTGCTACGACAAATTGATTTATACAAAATATATTTTAAATTTAAACTTGGAATTAAAATATCAATAACAATAATGGATTATCTAATAACACTTGTAATGCGTTGTTTCTCATATAATCTCAATGATAAATAATAATGGCCATTGTTCCAATGACGGCCTATACAACATGGTTCGAATACTTTCCAAACACAAATTTGTCAATTGTACATATTAATGTACAGAGCCTCAATAACAAAATGGACGAATTTAGAGAAATTTTCCAGTCCTCAAATATTGATATAATATGCGTCTCCGAGACTTGGTTCCATGTCAACATATCAAATGATATTTATGAATTAGAAGGATACAAACTATTTCGAGCGGATAGGGAATCCAATGCAGGTGGAGTATGCATGTATTTACGCAATGAAATGAGAGGAAATCTTAAACTTAAATCTGAATGCAGTAGTCCAATTGAATATCTGTTTTTGGAAGTTTATCCAGAAAATGGTGACAAAATTCTTATTGGAACTGTTTATAGACCAAATCGCAATATTCCAACTTCTTATATTTTGGACACTCTTGAACTTTTAACAATGTACTATAATGATGTCATAATCTGTGGAGATTTCAACAGCAATCTTCTTGTGGATAAGATATTATCTACATCTATGAACACTTTTGGTTTATACTCAATTAATACGACAATACCAACACATTATACACATACTGGAAACACTCTTATCGATGCTATTTTTGTTAACTGTCTGAATAAGATACTTTTATACGACCAACTGTCTGCACCAACATTCTCTAAACATGACTTGCTCTTCATGACTTACGACGCAAAATTCCGTCAGAAACGCATTGAATATGAGTTGAGAGACTTTCGTAGATTAAATTATAACCTACTGAATGAAATGGTTAATAATATTGCTTGGGATAATATTTATTACTTTGATGAATTTCATGCAGCAAAATATATCAACACTGTTTATTGCATCCGTTCCGTTAAAAATCATTAAAAGTAAACCCAAACAACAGCCTTGGTTCAATCAAGAAATTAAGACATCAATCAGTAAACGTGATTTAATATACAAACGGTGGAAACGCTATAAAACTGTTGAGCTACACGAAGAATTCAAAAATGCAAGACGTGAAGTCAACGAAAAAATTAAAGTCGCAAAAACAGAATTCTATAGACAACAATTTGGTATGGCAGTTGATAGTGGATCAAAGTGGAAAGTAATCCGTGATATTGGTATTGAGAAAGCACTCAGCGCCAGCTGATATTGATGTTGATAATCTGAACGAAATCTTTGCGCGTCAATCCATTTCTACTAATGCGTCAAATGATTTAGCATACCCGATTATAACATCAAATTATGATGATTCTAATATCGAATTCAATTTTAACTGTGTTGAACAATGTGAAGTCCTGAAATGTTTCCTATCTATAAAATCAAATGCTGAAGGAACAGACGAACTAAGTCCAAAATTCATTAAATTATTGCTTCCAAAGTGCCTGCCCTATTTCACTTTCATTTTTAATACAATTCTCACAAAATCTGTTTTCCCCAAGTCATGGAAATTTACCAAAATTATTCCTTTACCTAAGCCTAAATCAAATGAATTTCGTCCCATAGCCATACTGCCATATCTGTCGAAAGTTCTGGAACGTATTATGTACAATCAAATGAACACATATATTAAATCGCACAACCTACTAACAGAGAAACAATCAGGATTCAGACCTCAAAGAAGTTGTATCACCGTGCTTACGGATGTAATTGAGTATCTGAGATCAAAACTGGATGAAAACATGGTATCTGTACTTGCACTGCTTGATCATAGTAAGGCGTTCGACACTGTGAACCATAGAATCTTAACACGAAAATTAAAACAAATGTTTTACTTTTCTGACTCTGCCTGCAGGCTTCTTTCTTCGTAATTTAGCGGCAGAACACAATCTGTTTATCACTGTAATCAAAAATCTAGTGCGCTGAATATCAACAAAGGTGTTCCACAGGGATCATTGCTTGGTCCGCTATTATTTTGCTTGTATGTAAATGATCTGCCTGCAGTTTTACGGTATTGCAAAGTCCACCTATATGCTGATGATGTTCAAGTTTATGCTAGTACATTTGTTAATAAACTGCCAGTATGCATCGAAGAAATTAATAAGGACTTGGAAAGAATAAATAATTGGGCACTAACGAATGAACTTATGATCAATCCCACCAAATCGAAATGCTTGTTTATTTACAAGAAAAATGTCAAGATAAACAAGCAACTTCCGATATATATTAATAATGAGGTGATAAACACTGTTCAATCTGCAACAAATCTGGGAGTTACTTTTAATGAGCATCTAACTTGGACTAACCATATTCAAAGCAATATTGCTAAAACCTACGGAATGTTGCGTAACTTGTGGACTGTGCAATCATCAACACCACATCATATTCGAATGCTTCTATCCAAAACGTATCTTATTCCTGTTCTTCTGTATGGAGTTGAAATATTTGGAAACTGTAGCAGCGCTGATAAGCAAAAGCTAAGAGTAGCTTATAACAATATTGCAAGATATGTATTCAATAAAAAACGCTATAACCGAATTTCTACATTTGCCTACCAACTATTCAACATGACTTTCGACAGCTTTTTAAATTTCAAATGTCTTGTATTTTTCCAGAAAATTATTTATACTGGTGAACCAACATATCTGTATGATAGACTTCAATTTTCTCAATCAAATCGAGGGAAGAGGATCACTCAACTTCGCTATAAATATGCTGCATCTGAGAATCAATTCCTGATCTGCGCAATACGTCTTTGGAACAATCTTCCTACCCATATTCAGTTAATAAGCAACGCATTTCAATTTAAGAAAACACTTCAATCATTTTTTAATAACCAAGTTTAAGTAAACTTTTTTTTAATTTTCTTTCATTTTTTACTTATTATCCATATATAAATTCATTATTAATTTTAACAATTGTAAGCATTTTTGTTTTGTACCATCTACTTATCTACCTTACTATTCTTAAATGCTTTCTTTTCTACTTTTTTTTTTGTTTTTTCAATCATATTTTACAATTATTATTATATTTATACATCTTTTTTTATTATTATATTTTTTATTTTTTTTTCTTTCAATTGCAATGTTAATTATCAGACTGTGATGCGAAAATAACATTATTTTTACCTAGTACTGTAACTTATAAGATATAAAATCTTGTTGTGCTAGGACAAATCAAATTTATAAATAAATAAAAAATAATATAGTAGTATGTAATGTTGAACACATTTTCGGAATCTTCCGAACGTATTTGGAATATATGTAAAAAAAAAAAAATAAAAAAAATTTGGTGTTCGGTCCAAGCAGGGATCGAACCCAGGACCCTTGGCATGCAAGGCGAACGTACCAACCACTGATCCACGTCGCCAACAAATGTATGTTTCTATTAAACAATGTTATGTTTGCATCGGCTCGTAGGCGCCGCAAGCTATGCTATACAAATGTAACTTATAACGATAATTATCTATTGATGAACATAACAGCTACGTAGTGGATAGTGTGCTGGCTTACAAACTTTGAGGTCCGCTGTTCGAATCCCCGTCCGGCAAAATGTAAAATTTAAAAAATATATAAAATTGAATAATTTCTTCTACAATGTATGTATTACAGCAAAAGGTGCTAAGAACTAAAAAACTCGTGGAAGTGAGAAAGATGTGAGGGAATATACAATTAGGCAGATTGAGCACAATCTTCTTTGGGAGAAAATTCTTCTAAGCATATAATATTTTTGGGCTCAAAATGCTTCCAATTTTTTTTATACCCTCCACCATAGGATGGGGGTATATTAACTTTGTCATTCCGTTTGTAACACATCGAAATATTGCTCTAATACCCCATAAAGTATATATATTCTGGGTCGTGGTGAAATTCTGAGTCGATCTGAGCATGTCCGTCCGTCCGTCTGTTGAAATCACGCTAACTTCCGAACGAAGCAACCTATCGACTTGAAACTTGGCACAAGTAGTTGTTATTGATGTTGGTCGGATGGTATTGCAAATGGGCAATATCGGTCCACTTTTACGTATAGCCCCCATATAAACGGACCCCCAAATTTGGCTTGCGATTGCTCTAAGAGAAGCAAATTTCATCCGATCCGGCTAAAATTTGGTACATGATGTTAGTATATGGTCTCTAACAACCATGCAAAAATTGGTCCATATCGGTCCACTTTTACGTATAGCCCCCATCTAAACGGACCCCCAAATTTGGCTTGCGATTACTCTAAGAGAAGCAAATTTCATCCGATCCGGCTGAAATTTGGTACATAGTGTTACTATATGGTCTCTAACAACCATGCAAAAATCGGTCCATAATTACATATAGCCCCCATATAAACCGATCCCCCATCCGATCCGGCTGAAATTTGGTACATGGTGTTGGTATATGTTCTCTAATGACCATGCAAAAATTGGTCCACATCGGCCTATAATTATATATAGCCCCCATATAAGCCGATCCCCAGATTTGACCTCCGGAGCCTCTTAGAGGAGCAAAATTCATCCGATCCGGTTGAAATTTGGTACGTGGTGTTAGTATATGGTCTCTAACAACCATGCAAGAATTGGTCCATATCAGTCCATAATTATATATAGCCCCCATATAAATCGATCCCGAGATTTGTCCTCCGGAGCCTCTTGGAGGAGCAAAATTCATCCGATCCGGTTGAAATTTGGAACATGGTGTTAGAATGTTAAGAAGCACGCAAAAATTGCACCATATCGGTCCATAATTATATATAGCCCCCATATAAACCGTTCCCCAGATTTGATCTCCGGATCCTCTTGGAGGAGCAAAATTCATCGGATCCGGTTGAAATCTTAGTATAAGGCCTCTAATAACCATGCCAAAATTGGTCCATATCGGTCTATAGTTATATATAGCCGATCCCCAATCACACAAAAATTGGTCCATATCGGTTCATAACCACTCGAGCAAAAAATAATCTACCAAAATTTTATTTCTATAGAAAATTTTGTCAAAATTTTATTTCTATAGAAAATTTTTTCCAAATTTTATTTCTATAGAAAATTTTTTCCAAATTTTTTGTTGTCAAAATTTTATTTTGCCAAAATTTTGTTTCTATAGAAACTTTAAACTTAATTATATACGTATTTAATCGGCCTTTTTTAGTTTAATATATACCACGTATGGATTATGTGGTATATATTACGGTGTAAGGAAGTTTTAAGATACCTTGCCATCGGCAAGTGTTACCGCAACCCAAGTAATTCGATTGTGGATGACAGTCTTCAGTAGAAGTTTCTACGCAATCCATGGTGGAGGGTACATAAGCTTCGGCCTGGCCGAACTTACGGCCGTATATTCTTGTTTTTTTTTTTATTTTTTATTATTTACATATATTCCAAATACGTTCGGAAGATTCCGAAAACGTATTCAACATTACATACTACTATATTAAATTTTTACTACGAAACTGTAAAGTGTGTCTTATAAAAGACTTAAAGACAGAAAAGACCAGTGCTTGATATAAACGAAATGGACTGAGTTCAAATCAAATATTATTTTTTTATTGCAAAATGTTTGAAATTTACGAAGAAATTCAAAAACTCTTACAAAAGAAGAACGTGAAGTCGAGTATATACATATAGAAATATTTTTCCATCGAATCCTAAATTTAACGATAGCGATTCAAAAGCACATTATATTTAAATTCTAAACAATCATTTTACAACCAACACATGAATTTATTTAGATGTGAACAATTGTTTGCTAGCATGTAACACCATTAATTTGGAAATACAAATAAATATGAATTTTTATTAACGAATAATTTTGTACTTACGAGGGCGGTTCGGAAACTTCTTAGCCTATTAATGAAAGAGAATAGTTAGTTTTTCAAAAATATTTTTATTTTTCAATATAATATACTGAAACTTCAATACACTTAGTCCAACGCTTTTCCAGCAATTCTATCCCTTGATTAAAATAGTTTTCCTCAAGGTCTTCAAAACACTGGTTTACAACTGTAATTGCATCTTCATTTGAGTTAAAACGCTTGCCAGCAAGGATTTTTTTTAGATTTGGGAACAAGTAAAAGTCACTGGGAGCTAAATCAGGAGAATAAGGTGGGTGGTCAAGCAACTTTAATTCGTTGATTTTAGCCATTGTTCAAACACTCTTGTGTGCTGGTGCGTTGTCTCGATGAACAATTATTTTTTTGTGTTTTAAGCCAGGACGTTTTTCTCGAATTTTTACATTTAATTGATCCAAAGGTTGCAATAGTACTCTGAATTTATTGTTTTACCCTTTTGCAGATAGTCAATCAATAAAATACCTTTGAAGTCCCAAAAAACCGTTGCGATAACCTTACCAGCCGATTGAATTATTTTTGCCTTCTTTGGGCACTTCTTCCAGCTTCAGTCCATTGTTTGGATTGTTCTTTTGTCTCTGGAGTATAGTGGTGGATCCATGTCTCATCAACGACGCTTAAAATCCATTTTATTTCGCTTAAAACGATCCAAACAAGCTTGAGAAATGTTCATTATGCGTTTTTGATCGACTGTTAACAAATGCGGTACCCATCTTGCAGAAAGCTTTTTCAACTGAAGTTCTTCATGCAAAATTAAATGGACTCGATCAATTGAGATGCGCATGATATTAGCAATTTCACGCACTTTTATTCGTCGATCATTTAATACCATATCATGCACTTTGGCTACAATTTCTGCTGGTGTTTGCTGTTTTTGGACGTCCACTACGTGGTTCATCTTCAATGCTTGTACAACCACGTTTAAATTCAGCAACCCAATTTTTTACTGTTGCATATGAAGGAGCACTTTCACCTAGGTTAGGTTAGGTTATGTGGCAGCCCGATGTATCAGGCTCACTTAGACTATGCTGCCCGATTCCATGTTAAGCTCAATGACAAGGGACCTCCTTTTTATAGCCGAGTCCGAACGGCGTTCCACATTGCAGTGAAACCACTTAGAGAAGCTTTGTAACCCTCAGAAATGTCACCAGCATTACTGAGGTGGGATAATCCACCGCTGAAAAACTTTTTGGTGTTCGGTCGTAGCAGGAATCGAACCCACGACCTTGTGTATGCAAGGCGGGCATGCTAACCATTGCACCACGGTGGCACTTTCACCTAACACATTCACCATATCATTATGAATTTCTTGTCCCGATAAATATTTAATGACAGCACGCATTTCTAATTTTTCCAATGTAAAAAAATTGCGCATGCGTCTTTTTTGAACACCTGTTTCTATATGAAGGAGTTGCCACATCGAAACAATATTTAACATGTGTTCATAACAGAGATGTTAGTTTCCAAAACACTAAACTTTTTTCTGTTTATACCGCGCTTTTTGTGCTAGGCTAAGAAGTTTCCGAACTGCCCTCGTAATTTCACTTTTAAGGCCGGTATAAAGTTTGCATTATCGGGTTAAAATGGCCATGTTTATCCTTTTACTTTTCTTTAATAATTTATTTTAAAGAAAATAAACTTATTCAATTGTTGCTATGGATCATTCCCCACCAATTTATAATACAATTTGCCGAAAAGAGTAATAATGTTATTCTGGTTTTACCGATTCGAGTTTTGCCGCCAAAATGAGAAATAATTTTAGCGGCAAAACTCGAACTCAATGCCCGCTTTTATTTTCGAAAGTATCCGTCAACTCCTCTTGGACTACTTATTAATAAAGAGGGACTAAACTTTGTTTTTATAGATCTTACTGTTTAATTTTTCCCTGTTTCCCCCTGTGTTCATTTTACTGTCACAACTCTAAAAAGAGTATACTGAAAAAAATATTGTCGTGAGGCCAAAGATTTCATGTCCTTAAAATAAGAATACAAAGTTTGCTTAGCTTAGAAGACGCATTTCTCTAATACAAAGTTTTTTCCTTGTTCAAAAGTCGATAAACTTATCAATGAAGTCGTGTTGTCCTTATAATTAAGTGATTTGACTTATCATAACATGAACGAAAAAAATTTTGGACTAAGGTCAACTTGACTTTAATAATTCAGAAAAATTCTTTAAAATTAATGAAATTGTCTGAAATTTGTTGAATTTTTGCATCTTGACAACATAGCAAAAAATCGTTCAAAAATAAGACATGTTTTTCAACACTTTATTTTAAAGACATTTTTTACTTGAAGCATAGCGTAATTTCTACTGAAAGTCTTGAAAAAGCGAAAAATTAAAATTTGCTTCGTAGAGTCAAGTACAAAAAACCCAAATTTAAAAGAGAATTGTGTCTTAAAAGTATCCTTACTTGAATTCTCCGCTTCTTTGGCTCGGAATCAATACCAAAATTGTTAAAGTAGAGACAAAATCTTTGGAAACGGTCATTCTTTTTTTCAGTGTATAGTGCCCTTTCGTTAGTTTTATGAAGATCCCTTTGTAATTTTTATATGTTCCACTTTTTTTTTAATCTCCTCTCCGAATATTCATTTTAATATTCAAATTAAATAATATTTTCACTTAAGCATATCAAATTTTTGGCGAAGACAGAATCCCAAAACTTCACAGAAGGTTCGATGGATGAAGTTGCTAGACGAGATAGTATTGTTATTTTGGGTTGGGAATGGTTCCTCGAGCAATGGGAAATCATAGCCCAATCCAAAAATAATTCAAGAAAGAGAAATGAGACATATGTTGCAGGCTATATCTACACGGATGAAAAAGACTGTTTTTCATATGTTTGGCTATAAACATTATATGTTTGGAACACAAATTTTTAAACACAATATTTTTGAGTGCAAGCATATAATGTTCATAAACTAGCATAACATGTTTGGGACATATATGTTAATATGTTAGAACATATTATGTTTGGGACATAAAATGTTTGTAAATATAATATGCTTGGATGCAAACATATATTAATTTAGAAATAGCCTATAAACATATATGTGTTTAGTAGCTTGGAGCGTTATTTAACAGGGAGCGATATTGAATTAAGTTGGTGGTTGTTGCTTGTTATTACAAAATTAACATTTTATTTTTCCTTGGGCAATTGATCTGCTACTTCTTTGATCCTTACAAACTGTGTGGTCCGCTGTTCGAATCCTCGTCCAGCAAAAGGTAAAATTAAAATAAAAAAAATCATACAATTGAATAATTTCTTCTACAATGTTTGTATTACAGAAAAAGGTGCTAAGAACTAAAAAATCTCGTGGAAGTGAGAAAGATGTGGGGGAATATACAATTGGGCAGAAACAAAATTTTGAGCATTCAGGTCGAAAACCTATTTTGTTAGCACCTACATTACCTATTTATTTTCATAATTCATTATGATTGTAAATATATAAATAAATAAATAAAATTTTGAGCACAATATTGTTTGGGAGAATTTTTTTAAGCATATAATATTTTTGGGTGCAAAATGCTTCCAAACATATTATATGTTCACATAATAACATATTGTTTTTTGGAAGACAACATTATTGAATTTGGATGCAAAAATACAAAATGTTTGGAACTTAGACTACCCAAACATATATTGTTTAGACCAATATGCTTTCAAACATATTATATATTGGAAGAGATCAAACATATAAATGTTTGGGCAATACCCAAAAATGTATATGCTTGAAGCAAAATATGTTTGGGAGTATAAGTTACAGAAGCGATTTTTTGTGAGCGTGTATATATATGGGTATAGCGGCCGACAGGCGGTATGGTATGGCTACGGCTACGGGGTCACAATTGAACAGCGTTGCCAATTTAGCTTTTTTCCCGCTAGATTTGGCTTTTTTTTGAAGACGTTTAGCGGGGAAAAAATGCATTTAGCTTTTAGCTTTTTTCTGGCTTTTTTCATGACCCTTTTAGCTATTTTTGGCTTTTTTATTTACGAGATGTTCCTATTGCAATATGGATAAAACTTCGATTTTATCTAAGCCTAGCTGCCAGAATAAAGTTTTCCACATATTTCAAAGCTAATTTGAAACATTAATAATTATTCCGGCCATTATGGGGGCATTTTGCAGCAAATACACCTTGTTGTAAAGTTTTTTCCTCGTATTCATAAAATTTATCGTAAACTTTAAATCCACTATTACCATACAAGTTCCTTATATAAAATGTCAGTAAATTATTAGGAATATTAGCATTTGACTCGTTTATTCTTTTTATGTTATTATAATATTTCAAAGTTATTATGATATTACTAAATTAAAATAGTAGATGTGAATTGCTTTGTATACTGAAAAAATATTGTCGTGAGACCAAAGATTTCATGTCCTTACAATACGAACGCGAATTTTGGTTATAATAGCATTTGTGAATTTCTCTTATATAAACTGTTTTCCTTGTCCAAATGCCGATAAAGTCGTTTTGTCCTTATACGAGTAGTTAAGTGATTCAACTTAAAAATCTGTATCTTTTCATGAAAGAAGACTAGGGTCAAATCTAAAAATTTCTTAAAATTAATGATATAGTCTTTAAATTTGTGGAGTTTTTGTATCTTGACCACAAACCAAAATAGCGTTAAAAAATAGAAGAGGCTTTTCAACATTTTATTCGTATTAAAGTCGAGTCTGAATTTGGAAATTTAAGTTGTCGTTAGCACGTTTTTAAAGCACCGTGATAGCTCAGGAAGAAAAAGATGAAAAAAAACGAATGAATTCAAATTTGACTCGGAATCAATACCAAAATCATTAGTGTACAAAATCTTTGGAACCGAACATAGAAATAATAAGGGAAATAAAGTTTTGAATATGGTATTATTTTTTTTAACATAAAAAAAATGCAATAAAAAAATCGTAGTGATAGGATCAAAACAAATCTGCTATTTATTAATGGAATGGATTTACATTTACGAAAATTGGACAACAATAGGTTTGTATGGGAAGTTTTCGAAAAAAGTTATTCAGTATAAACTTGCAAGATAGTTAGAATGGGTTTTTATTCTCTTGGGTAAAATTAGGAGAATTGTACACGTTCACGAATTTATGATTAATTCGGTTAAAATATATAATATATTGATATTTTCTAATGCAGTTCTATGTGACATTGTGCAATATATCACACATTAGACTTGTTGATGATTAACCAGCTGATAATTGCAAGTTTACTGGGAAATATGTTTTTACTAGGAAATGTAAACGAAGGACGAAAAATTTCTGATAGTAATCAAAATGTATCGAGTACGCAAATAGAGCTAATATGACATAGATTTTCTTACAGTCTCACAGAAATGGAATTAAAATTACTACAATTAAAATAATATGCATTTTAAGTGAAATAAAGCTTTAAAGTTTGTTAAATTTCAATCAAAAATGTGACTTTTTATACAAAAAAATGTAGCTTTTTTAGCTATTTTTTTAAATTTTTTAGCTTTCTTTTGGCTAGTTTTTTGGACAAATCTAGCGGTTTTTGGTGAAACAATTCTGGCAACGCTGCAATTGAAATTCATTTTTTATTGTATTTAGCGTGTCCAGATTTCATTTGGTGGTTGATTTTGGCGAACGGGGCAGTTTATTGGTGACTTTGAGCGATTGAGATGAGGGGAAAATGCAAATTATTTTCAATTAAGAAAAGAATTGATTTTCGGCTCAAGTAAAGGGTGATACGGTCAAAATTTGGTCAATATAAACTTGGCGTATTTCTTTCAATTTCGCATATAAAAAACCTGAACACCCCTCATTTTGAAGGTGTGTGTGTGTAGAATGTTGCTCCTATTTTGATTTTGGAATTCACTCTTCAGTTGTCAAAATGCCGTCCAAGCAAGAAGAGCAGCGTATGAAATTTTTGCTCGCGCATCGCGAAAATCCGAGCTACTCGCACGCAAAGCTGGCAAAATCGCTAAAAGTTGCCAAATCAACCGTTACAAATGTAATTAAAGTGTTTGGGGAACGTTTGTCGACAGCCAGGAAGTCTGGATCGGGGGGAAATCGAAAACCGGAAGCCGCTGAGACGACAAAGAGAGTTGCCGGTGGTTTCAAGCGAAACCCTAACCTCTCACTCCGAGATGCCGCAAATAAGCTGGGTGTATCGTCTACAACCGTGCATCGAGCCAAAAAATGAGCCGGACTATCGACTTACTAGAAGGTAGTGACTCCAAATCGCGATGATAAACAAAATTCGACGGCCAAAGCGCGATCCCGGAGGTTGTACACGACGATGCTGACGAAGTTTGACTGCGTGGTAATGGACGACGAAACCTACGTCAAAGCCGGCTACAAGCAGCTTCCGGGACAGGAGTTTTATACGGCAAAAGGAAGGGGAAAGGTAGCAGATATTTTCAAGCACATAAAACAGTCAAAGTTCGCAAAGAAATATCTGGTTTGGCAAGCCAACGACAAGAACCCTCCCAACACGCCAGAGCTCCGCCCAATTGAGAAATACTGGGCTATTGTCAAGCGGAACCTAAAGATGACCAAAAAACTGCTAAGGACGAGTAGCAGTTCAAGGCAAACTGGCTTTCTGCGGCGAAGAAGGTGGACAAGGTGGCTGTACAAAATCTGATGGCAGGTGTCAAGCGTGAGGCCCGGCAATTCGGATTTGGAAAAGAATATTTTTCCTGAATTTTATACTAATTGAACTTGAAAAAGAAATTTAATTTGATTTTTCGATTTCACCGATTTACACGCGTTTTCCCTTGACCAAATTTTGACCGTATCACCCTTTAGTTGATGTGATGTGTGTGGTATCAAGGGGCCCAAAATAAAATGAGAAATGTGGCTGTAATGGAGAGTTTTGGGTCATGGTTGGGTGGGCAAGTGTGAGGTCAAAACACCAAGATCTCTGGATCATTGTTTTCCCTTTTAAGTTCGTCAGGTATCGTTCGTTTTGTTTTGTGTAAGTTCAAATTCTTCAATGTTAGTGCCCTGGGTTTGATATAGGCGGGTTGAGTCCCACACCCACTGAGATCGCCGTAGTAAGCCGGACGGCCATGTCAAACGCCGCTATAGACGCACATAACAGAGATGGCGCCCAATCTAAAAGTAAGCAAAACAGCCTAATTTTGCAATTTATAAAGTGGTTAACGAAATTGCCTCTTAAACTGTGATATTAGGATAAGGAAAACTGTGCAATAATACCGAAGCACATAGCCATAGAAACTAGACAGTTATAGCTTCATTTAGGGAATTGTGCAATAACCGTTTTGTGTAAATAACGCGAAAGTCAGAGTATAGTGAATTCCGTGTGCCATGTACTTGTTTACGTTCTGAGTGTTAACAAAATGTCATGGACAATGATCTAGAATTAGTTTTTTTTGTACAACCGTGTTTGTTCTGTCAAGATTGTCTTGGGAAACATTGATGCATCTCCTTAGAGAACGCTTTATATCAAATTAGAGAGATAGTACCACACAAGCACACACACAATTATTTCTGAAAATTCCAAAGCCCCCTCGACTTTAATGATATTGTTTACGTAAAAGAAAATTAAAAGAGAGTCTGTTTTATGGTGTGAAGTAGAGTAGATTGTATGTGTTCTTTAGATTAATATATTTAGATTTACTACGTTGAACTATTCGTATTTTTATATTTATTACATCGAACTATATTTACATGAATTTTAATTTGGTGTTTAGTGAAATTGTTTTGAAAATTCCATTCAACCGTGTTTTGATAATCGATTAAACGACTGGAAATTATTTTTCGGACCCAGTAGGGAAATGAGCTATTTTACTCGCTCAAGGGTAAAGTAACGAATCATTTGACTTAAACAGATCCGCGTATAACCCAAGGAAGAAGAATCACGTAAGTTTTGAGGACGTTATGGAACAGTCGAATGCTCAAATGAATGGGTATGAAATTTTTTATCTTGCTGGTTCGATAATGAGGGGTAATCAACAGGGTGCTGCCGCCCCGAATATTGGGCAACCTCAAGAACCTAATATTGCCCCAAATGGCACTTATCAGAACCAGGAGGCTGGTGAGACATTTCCACCAGGTGTGAGAGATATGGTTCAAGATGAGGCCGCATCCGTTCAGCGATCTCTGGAGGATAAGGTCAGGGATATGGTCAGGAATGAAATGAGTGATGTTAGGAAGATGATTGATTCATTGGCCAAGGGTATGAGTGAGCTTTCAGAGGCTGTTCGTAAACAGGCACCTGCTCCTCAAACACAAAATACGCCGTCTGCTAACTCTAACAACCAGGTGAGCTGCGGGGGTCAAATGAATACATTACCGGCTTCAACTAGTAGTGGCACATACTCAAACGTTCAAACGCCGAGATCATCACCGATGCCCTCTGACAACAATGCTATCGTGAACATTCCTAATGGTAACAATGAACCTCTTAGAATCAGAGTGGACAAATTAGGACTGAATTTCAGTGGAGATCCAAGAGATCTCCGTGTTAATGATTTCATTTACAGACTGGAGATAATGCAAGAACAATACAACATTCCCTGGTCTGAGGTATTGAGGGATTTTTCATTCTTAGTTTCTGGCCAGGCGAGGGAATGGTATTGGCTGCATAGACGGAACAGTACAGATACTGACTGGGAGGGACTAAAACATGCTTTGCGGGACCAATATCAGTCGCCACAATCGAAGTTCGACATACTGAGGGAACTACTCGAAAGGAAACAACGACATAATGAGACAGTAAACGGATATTTTCACGAAATGGGGATATTGCGCTCGCGGTTAATGCAACCAATATACGAATATGAAATGATTAAGATTTTAAAAGGAAACATCAGAGAAGACCTAAGGCGTCACGTTTATCAAATGACAATATCGTCCGTGGAACAATTGCGTATTGAAGCTGAGCGTAATTTTCCCCGACGTGAAAATAGACCCATGCCTATACCACCACGACCGACTAGACAAGTTAATGAAATTTATGACCATGAATATGACTGCCCTAGTGAGGAATCTTCAGTAGATATGCTAGAAAATGTGTCAGCACTTCGCGGCCCAACTCAAACGAAGACGAAGATCACTTGCTGGAATTGCCGCGAAGCTGGACACATGTTTATGGATTGTCCTGCAGATTTCAGGAGATTATTTTGCTACCGATGCGGAAAGCCTGATACTGTAACCCCTAAATTTCCGGTGTGTCAGGGAAACCCGAAGAAGGGCGTGGAGGATACAGGGGAACTACGTCCGTCCGAAGTCCCTGTGACACAAAACAATTAGAAGATAAGGGACTTCACATTTTTGTTAATAATAATAAGATTAGAGAAAATAAAGATAAAACTAGGATCGATTATAAGAATTTTACACCGGCTGAGAGACACTATATACCACTGGAGCAGCGTAAAGAAAACTATGAGAAAGTTCGGGAAAGAATTTTTAACTCGGATGTTTAGTAATAAAAAAAGACTTTTCTTCTTTAGCACAAATTTATTACTGCTCTTCAAAAAACAGAAAGCCTATATATATATATATATATATATATATATATATATATATATATATATTACAAAAATTAAAATCTAGAATATTCTTTGACAGAAGTACAACAAAACGTTTTTTGAGCATTTCTTTTCAAATAACAAACAATCATACATACATTCAAATGTATAATGTAAAAAATAACATATTGGTAACACGAACAAATATACATAACACATAATTAAATCCTTTTATGGAATTTCATCAAATTCATATATGTACAAACAAATTAGGATGACAAGGAAAAACAAAGCCTACTGGTAATTTTAAAATATATATTCATAATATAACATAAATATACATATATATTGTGACGAATTTGATAATTATAGACATAAGTTTATTTAAATTAGTTTCCGTTAATTTAAAATTTCAAATTGTAACGATAAAATTTCGCTATCACTTCTTGGAATCATCTATTCATTTTCTAGTATTTTCCTGAATTTCTTTTATGTTCTTTTGTTTGCTTACCGAAATGTTAGTTCTTACTCTCTCATAGAATAACAACCCCTTTGCTTTGTTATTTTGCTTTCTCATTTCATCTCATTGTCTATTGTCATTGTTGTTGTAGTAATGCGAGCATATATCTATGTGAGTGTGTATGTGTTTGGCAGCCACCAGACGAATAACTTAATGGTCGTAGATCCTTCTAGCCTTGTCTAAGAATGTTATGGCGTTGCCAGAATATTGTAGTGCTACCAGAATGTTCTCGTATTGCCACACCGTCATATATAAAAGCGCTCACATGCTTCTAACGAGTCAGTCTTAATTAAAGCGTCAAACGAATAACTTCAGTGTGAACGAATTGTAAAGTGTGAAGTCATAGTAAATAAATTGTAGATTGTCGTTATTTAAAAGAACTGTGTTTTAATTGTCCGGTAATTAAAAACGCCTAAATATAAAAACGTAACAATTGGTGTCAGAAGTGGGATAACGAAAAAAAAATCTACAATGAAGTTTAATGAGCTTCGTGTGGAAGACTTAAAAAAGGAATTGAGCAAACTGGAGCTGCCGACAACAGGCAATAAGGCCCAGCTTCAAAAGCGTCTACTGGAAGAGTTTGAACGGCGTAATATGGACATTGCGACGCATGAGTTTGATTATAAGGAAGACATTGATGAATCAATACTCGTCAATACAAGCAGTGTAGAAACTCCATCTGTGGCTTCGAGTGTTGTGGATTACACATCAATGCTCAATGTTTTGAGCAAAATGATGGAAGAAAACTCTAGAAAAATCATGGATGAGAATTCTAGAAAAATGGAAGAAAATTCTAGAAAATTGCTTAAAGAAAATGCCCTACAAATGGAAGCAAGTTCTAGAAAATTGGAAGAAAAATTCGACGAAAATTCTAGAATTCTCAATGAAAAACTACAACAAATTTCTGAAGGCATGGAAAAACGTGTGGACCATATAGAAAATCAAATTGTGGAATTGGATAAGAAAGTTCTTTCTGTGGATGAGAAAATTATGGTTCATGATGAGAAGTTTCTGCACATCGAGAAAAAAATGTCAGAGCTGGAAATTAAAGGTGGTCCAGTGCGCGTCATTGAGGGCTCAAAAATCAAAACTCCTCTTTTCGATGGCTCAACGTCATTTGATGTCTTCAAATTACAATTCGAAATGGTTGCTTCTAGAAATTTGTGGAATGACGATGATAAAGCAATTGAACTTCTATTGGCATTAAAGGGCAATGCTGCTGATGTGATACAAAGCATTCCCGCTGCTTCTAGAAATAACTATAATGAAGTAATAGCGGCGCTTCAACGCAAGTATGGTGGAGAGCACAAGCAAGACATCTTTAGAATGGAATTAAGAGGTAGAGTCCAGAAATCAAACGAGACTCTACAAGACTTTGCAACAGAAGTTGAGCGGTTGGTGCTACTGACATACCCAGGAGAGAGTCACCCACTTGTGGACCGCATCAAAATTGAGACCTTTGTGAATGGCATTCGAGACCCAGACATAAAATGTGCAACATATGCGTCACAAAAGGCTACATTCGCAGAAACAGTAACATTTGCACTTGCGCAAGAAACTGCGAGATTGCTGGCACGGCCTCAAATTCACAAAATACGCAGAGTAGAGACCGAGTGTGAAGAATCGAAATCTATCATTGACTCGATGAAAGAGGCAATGAAGCAGGTAATGCAAGAATTGAAACAGGATGCAACTAAATCCCGAATCAAATGCTATAACTGTGATAAGACGGGACATCTAGCTCGAGAATGCAAAGCACGACGCAAACGGTCAAGATCCACATCACCATCTCCATTAAACAATAACCATAAGAAGGTGACCCCACAGTCAAGTGAGTCACCTTTAAACTAAATCGAGCTAGTTCAGCGGGGCAAGAGCTGGCTCCCACAGACGATGGCCCCACCATCTCCATATCAATAGTTCAACAGAAAAATAACAATTTAACTATTGCGGGTGTTGTTAATGGCGACAAGCGTACTTTGACGTTGGATACTGGTGCATCAAAGTCTATCATTAGATCTGATTTAGTAAAAGGAAAAGTTACACCACTGATTGGAGTCAAGCTACGCACGGCTACAGGGGAACCCGCAACCGTATATGGAAAGGTCGCCGTAAAATTAACTATTGCTAACAAATCCGTTACTTATGATTTCATTGTGGCCGATATAATAGACGAAGTTATAATTGGAGCGGATTTCATGATTGCTTTTGGTATCAATCTGGATATGAAGCGTCGTGTAATGACATGGTGCGATGCCGAAATAACTGTAAACGTGGGCTATAGTGAGAATACACCCGTCAGACGTTTGACAACGAGCCAGTCAGAGTCTATACCACCGAATGCCGAAGCAATTATATGGGTTCCTATGAATGGAGATTGTGAAGTCGGCCAATTGTGGGTTGTTGAACCAGCAGAAAACAAAAGCAACAACATCTTGATAGCAAATGCCCTGGTAACAACGAACGAAGAGAGACTAATACCAGTTCGTGCCTTGAACTTGTCTGACAATCACGAGCAAATTGTAAAATTTTCTGACATTGGCAAATGTACACCAGTCGAGGCAATAGTCAATTTGGAAGGCAACTCATCAAAGACACATGGAGCAGTGAGAAAACATCTAGAAGCGTATGTCGAGGCTTGGACACGTCATCTATCGCCGTCAGAGAGAAATAAAGCCAAGCAATTGTTGTGGAAAAACGCCTGTGCTTTTGCTTCTGAAAAGGGAAATCAAGGAAGAACATCTGTAGTGAAACATGAAATTAAAACCGCAGAAGAAAGGCCCATAAAACAGGCACCACGAAGTGTTCCCCTGGCAAAAAGAGACGAAGTTCAAAAGCTCATAAAGGAAATGGCGGAGAGTGGAGTGATCGAGCCATCATCAAGTCCTTGGTGTTCCCCAGTTGTGCTGGTCAAAAAGAAAGATGGAAGTACCCGATTCTGCGTGGACTACAGAAAACTGAATGATGTCACCAAAAAGGACAGTTATCCGCTTCCACGCATTGATGACACGTTGGACACACTAGCCGGAACAACGTGGTTTTCTACGCTTGATTTGCAGAGTGGATATTGGCAAGTAGAGATCGCTGTGAAAGACAAGGAAAAGACGGCTTTTGGCGTTAATGGCGGTCTCTGGCAATTCAATGTAATGCCGTTCGGGCTCTGCAACGCTCCGGCTACCTTCGAAAGATTGATGGAGCGGGTACTGAAGGGGTTGCACTGGAAGTCGTGCTTGATATACTTGGACGACATCATAGTGATGGGCAAAACATTTGACGAGCACCTTAAGAACTTGAAAGACGTTATCCAGCAATTGTCAGCCGCTGGTCTACGCCTTAACGCAAAGAAATGCTCCCTTTTCCAGCGGGAAGTTAAATACCTGGGCCATCATGTGACTGCAGAGGGCATATCCACCGATGAAGACAAAATCCAAGCTGTCAGAGATTGGCCACGACCCCGAAATCTCCACGAATTAAGAAGTTTCCTTGGGTTATGTACATATTACCGACGATTCGTCCCAAACTTCGCCAGCATCGCCGCTAGTCTCCATAAATTGACGCAAAAAGGTCAGAAGTTCCAGTGGAGCGACGAACAGGAGGATTCATTCCAACACTTAAAAGAACTTTTATGTTCAGCTCCTGTTCTAGCGTATCCTATTCCGGGCGAAAAATTTGTTTTGGATACAGATGCTAGCGAGCATGGTATTGGAGGTGTGCTATCCCAACAGATAGACGGCAAGGAGAAGGTCATCGGATATTTCAGCCGAACGTTGTCCAAGCCCGAAAAGAACTACTGTGTAACGCGACGAGAGCTGTTAGCCGTCATAGAGAGTGTAAAACATTATCATAAATATTTGTATGGACAACACTTCTTGCTCAGGACTGATCACTCAGCTCTACGATGGTTGCTCCAATTCAAGAATGCGGAAGCTCAACTGGCACGTTGGATCGAGAGGCTCCAGAGCTATGATTTTAGTATCGAGCATAGAAAAGGTGGAAAACACGGTAACGCTGACGCTTTGTCACGTCGACCTTGCAGTATAGAATGCAAGCACTGCTCGAAGGCTGAACATAAGGAGGAGATTGTTGATATTCGGCTGTTACACATCGAATCTGGAGTGGACTGGCCAACAGAACAGCGTAAAGATCCCATTTTGAACAAAATTATTTCGGCAAAGGAAGAGCATAAGAAGCCCAGTAAGAAAGACATCGCAGCCGAAAGTCCACTTATGAAATCATACTGGGCTCAATGGGATAGTTTAGTTCTAGCCAATGGATCCCTGCAACGTAAATGGGAAAGCGAAGATGGCAAGAGCAGCCGAAATTTGATCATCGTTCCAGATTCCAAAATAAGAGACGTTTTGGCGGAGTTCCATAATGGTCCCAGTGGAGGTCATCTGGGAATAACCAAAACCGCCGATAAAGTGAAGCAACGATTCTACTGGGTTGGATGCCAGAAATCAATTGCTGAATGGGTAGCCAATTGCGAGAAGTGCATGAAGGCGAAAGGTCCAACAAGGAAAAGTCGAGGTCCTATGCAAGAATATAGACCAGGAGCCCCGTTTGAAAGAATAGCAATGGACGTGGCAGGCCCTTTCCCAGTAAGTGATTCTGGAAACCGTTATGTCCTTGTGGTCATGGATTACTTCAGCAAATGGCCGGAGGTGTATGCAATTCCAAACCAAGAGGCAAAAACGATTGTGGATGTGGTCAACAAAAACTGGATATGTCGCTACGGTGTGCCGTCCGAGATTCACTCAGACCAGGGAAGAAATTTTGAATCGGCCATATTCAAAGAGATGTGTGAATCCCTTGGTATCAAGAAAACGAGGACTACACCATTACATCCACAATCCGATGGCATGGTAGAAAGGTTTAATCGCACTCTGGAAGAACATCTTCGAAAAGTAGTGGACAACGGCCAGAGGGACTGGGACGAGCATATACCAAAGTTTTTGCTGTCGTATAGATCTGCCATTCATGATTCCACCTCTCGAACACCGGCCAATGTTCTATTCGGAACTGAGTTGACGTTGCCTGGAGATCTGATATTCGGCGCTAAACCTAATGAGCTCGCCATGGAAGAAAACAGAAACGACATCCCAAACACTTTCGGTGAAGTTCACGAATCAGTGCGCAACAAAATAAAAATGGTCAGCAACAGAATGAAGGCGAGATACGATCGTGCTGTAAATACTAAGGGCTTCCAAGAAGAAGAATTGGTTCTGCTATTTAACCCGCAACGAAAGAAAGGATTGTGTCCTAAACTGCAAACACAGTGGGAAGGCCCATACAAAGTCATCAAGAGGATCAATGATGTTGTATACCGGATTCAGAAGGACGACAGCCCTAGATCAAAGATGAAAGTTGTACATCTGGAACGATTGGCTCCTTACGGAACAGGTTCTGTGCCTGTTCGGGACGAACAGGCTTAAGCGGGAGGCAGTGTGACGAATTTGATAATTATAGACATAAGTTTATTTAAATTAGTTTCCGTTAATTTAAAAGAACTGTGTTTTAATTGTCCGGTAATTAAAAACGCCTAAATATAAAAACGTAACAATATATATAAAACTAAAGTACTCTCAAAGAAATTTGTTAGTTCAATGAATGAAAATTCATAAACATATAACTATATATACTAAAAATATGCTACAACTCGGCTATCCTGACAATGAGACACCTGGTCTCATCATATAACCTTCTCTACCCCTAATTACTTTTTTTCCAAGGACGCATACTTGCAACCGCCCATACGCCACTATATGGTGCTCGCGAATGTTGGAACCCATCAACGTCTTTGAGCAAGTATCTGTCATTTCTTAAAACTTTGCACACCCTAAACGGTCCCTTAAATTTTGGCAAAAGTTTTCATGAAACACCAGACGAAGAGTCGAAGTTCTTTATCATTACGTAATCGCCCTCCTTGTAAACAATTGCTTCCTTTCTTTTTCTAGATGTATAATCCTCATTGTAGCTTTGCAAGGCTTGCTGCTTTTTTGATGCTTCAATTCGGATTGCCTTGCTGTCAACCGGTTTTGAAATAACTACTTCTGACAAATTCTCCCTTAACAGATCAACCACTTTACCCCTTTGACCAACTCCAAACAGCATAATACTAGGATGTTCGCCTATAGATCTGTGCACCGTGTTATTGAGGGAATATTCCACTTTATCTAAAATACTATCCCAATAAACACCCCTCTCGACGTCAACAAGTTTAGCTATCATTGGACCCAATGATCGGTTGACCCTTTCCACCTGGCCATTTGCTTGTGGAGAACCAGTTGCTATTTTTATGTGTGCAACGTTGTTCTCCTTCAAAAATTCTTCAAAATCCTTGGATGTAAAACAAGACCCTCTATCACTTATTATGCATCTCGGACGGCTATATGACCTGAAATAATACTTCAATGCTAATATCGCCTCTTTCGTGTTTGTAGTCTTCGTCGGATATAATCTCACGAATTTTGTGCAAGCATCTATCACCACCAAAATATGTTTAACGGGCCTGCCATTATCCACCGGTCCGAAATGGTCTATATGAACCACGTCAAAAGGATTTACAGATTTCGGTATACTATGAACCTGGCCTTCTATCTTACCACTGTTTCCAGAGTAAACTATACATTTAAGGCAGTTCCTAATATGTGTCAAAGCCTTTTCCCGCATTTTCGGAAACCAGTACGTTTTTCTTATTAGTTCCGTCATTTTATCAGCGCCTACATGTCCTAACTCATCATGATACTTATATAAAAAATGATTTTCCATCTCCTCTGGGACATAGAACAGTATATTGCCCTCATTCATCTTTCGATATAATACGCCGTTACGCATTTCATACATACTATGCTCACCCTTTTGCAATTCACTCTTAATGCGAATCATCCGTTCGTCCCTATTTTGACAAATTACAAGGTTTTCCTCGAATGTGTTTGTTTCTATTGTCATAATATTAGTACTCCTGCTGAGAGCATCTACGTGCTGCATCCTTTTGCCTGATCGATGTTCGAGATCAAATTCATAATTCTGAAGTTCTAAGGCCCATCTAGCAATACGTGGATTAAGATCCTTCTTATTAAGAGTTAATGTTAACGAATTACAGTCTGTTACTATTTTGAACTTTTTACCTTGAAGGTATGTATGAAATCTTTTCAGGGCATAAATAATAGAAAGAGTTTCCAACTCGAAACTGTGGTATCGTGATTCGGTATCAGTAGTCCTTTTCGAAAAATAAAAGATTGGATGAAATTTTCCAACGGACTTTTTCTGCAATAAAACCGATCCAAATCCAATTGAACTAGCATCGCAGTGAAGTTCAGTTTCGTCCCTAGGGTCATATAAGGCCAATACGGGAGCTTTTACTAAACATTGTTTTAATTGTTCAAATGCCTTCACTTCTGCCTCACCAAAAACAAACTTTTTGTCCTTTTTTGTTAAATCGTACAAAGGTTTCGCAATCAATGAAAAATCTTTTACAAATCTCCGAAAATACGAACAAAGTCCCAGAAATGACTGAACTGCGTGTTGTCGGTCTGGAAGTGGAAAATTTCTGATTGCTTCTATGCCGTTTTCGTTTGCTCTTATTCCATGCTCACTAATAAAATACCCTAAATATTCTACCGACGTCTTTAGAAATTCGCATTTATCCAACCTCAATTCCAGATTATTTTCTACCATCCTTGTAAATACATCTTTCAAAATTTCGATATGTTCGTCAATATCTTTTGTTCCTATCATAATGTCATCGAGATATATTATAATCTTATCATCCTTTATCATATCGGCAAATACCTTCTGTACATACCTCTGAAATACAGATGGAGCATTCTTTAAGCCAAATTGCATCCTAAGAAATTCGAATTGACCTAATGGTGTGACAAATGACGTATATTTCACTGAATCGGAATGGACAAACACATGAAAAAACGCATTTTTTAAATCTATTTTCGTGAAAAATTTCTTACCCGACAGCCTGTCCAACAAATCATCAATCAAAGGTATGGGAAAATTATCTTTAACTGTGACTTTATTTAACGTTCGAAAATCAATACACATTCTGATATCTCCCGTCTTCTTTTTGACAAGTACAATAGGTGATGCATACTCTGAGTCACTTGGCCTTATATAATCTTTTTCTAAATAGTCATCTAAAATAGTCTGAAGTTGGTTCTTCTCACTATATGATAATCTTCTGGGTGTATAACTGAATGGTTTATCGCTAGTCAAAGAAATTTTCATTTCACCATATATTTGTGGTTTCGAAGGACGTTCAGGGCTCTCATAATAGTCATAAACTGTCTCGTGCAATTTTTAGTATATATAGTTATATGTTTATGAATTTTCATTCATTGAACTAACAAATTTCTTTGAGAGTACTTTAGTTTTATATATATATATATATATATGTATATTTATGTTATATTAGTAAAGGGTGATTCTTTTGAGGTTAGGATTTTCATGCATTAGTATTTGACAGATCACGTGGGATTTCAGACATGGTGTCAAAGAGAAAGATGCTCAGTATGCTTTGACATTTCATCATGAATAGACTTACGATCTGCCACAACGTCGAATTTTCAGTGAATGGGCCCTAGAAAAGTTGGCAGAAAATCCGCTTTTTTATCGACAAATTTTGTTCAGCGATGAGGCTCATTTCTGGTTGAATGGCTACGTAAATAAGCAAAATTGCCGCATTTGGAGTGAAGAGCAACCAGAAGCCGTTCAAGAACTGCCCATGCATCCCGAAAAATGCACTGTTTGGTGTGGTTTGTACGCTGGTGGAATCATTGGACCGTATTTTTTCAAAGATGCTGTTGGACGCAACGTTACGGTGAATGGCGATCGCTATCGTTCGATGCTAACAAACTTTTTGTTGCCAAAAATGGAAGAACTGAACTTGGTTGACATGTGGTTTCAACAAGATGGCGCTACATGCCACACAGCTCGCGATTCTATGGCCATTTTGAGGGAAAACTTCGGAGCACAATTCATCTCAAGAAATGGACCGGTAAGTTGGCCACCAAGATCATGCGATTTGACGCCTTTAGACTATTTTTTGTGGGGCTACGTCAAGTCTAAAGTCTACAGAAATAAGCCAGCAACTATTCCAGCTTTGGAAGACAACATTTCCGAAGAAATTCGGGCTATTCCGGCCGAAATGCTCGAAAAAGTTGCCCAAAATTGGACTTTCCGAATGGACCACCTAAGACGCAGCCGCGGTCAACATTTAAATGAAATTATCTTCAAAAAGTAAATGTCATGGACCAATCTAACGTTTCAAATAAAGAACCGATGAGATTTTGCAAATTTTATGCGTTTTTTTTTTTTAAAAAATGTTATCAAGCTCTTAACAAATCACCCTTTATATATTCTAAAATTACCAGTAGGCTTTGTTTTTCCTTGTCATCCTAATTTCTTTGTACATATATGAATTTGATGAAATTCCATAAAAGGATTTAATTATGTGTTATGTATATTTGTTCGTGTTACCAATATGTTATTTTTTACATTATACATTTGAATGTATGTATGATTGTTTGTTATTTGAAAAGAAATGCTCAAAAAACGTTTTGTTGTACTTCTGTCAAAGAATATTCTAGATTTTAATTTTTGTAATATATATATATAGGCTTTCTGTTTTTTGAAGAGCAGTAATAAATTTGTGCTAAAGAAGAAAAGTCTTTTTTTATTACTAAAATTCAGAAGTGGGATAAGAAATCCAAGTGAAGATTTTTTTTTTTTACAATGGACGTCATAGCGGATAACTACACTGTCCTTCAATTACGCCGTTGGTTGCAACGTATAGGATTGAGCTCCAGCGGGTCAAAAAGTGCCCTCGTTCTTCGACTAAATAGTGTGCCGGCCGAAAAACGTGGAGAATGCCCCAAAGAAATATCCGATGAAGTGAATGCATTAGAAGGAGAAAATGCTGAAAAAGAATCTGTCAATTTAATTCAATTTCCGGAGTCAAAACTATGCGAAGACAGCCAAGGTGAGGAAATTTTGGATTCGGAAGCATGTAACAATATCCGGCACCCAACTCACGCTGCTGGCGTTCCTATGTTAATTGAACTTTTAAAAATGGAATTGGATATCACAAAAAGAGAAAAAAATTTGCTTGAGAAAGAAAATTTATTTCTGCAAATGAAAAATCACGAAGGAACAACATCTGATTGTGGCACTAAAGAAGAGAAAATTTTGAAATGTGATACCATGAGAAATGTTGTTGCTAACCATTCACTATTGAGAGAGTTTATTTTGGATTATGATGGAACCAGTTCAGTGGAAGTGTGGGTTACTCAATTGAAACATATTTGCGAATCTTACGCTGCTGACGAAAATGCTATTAAAGCACTGTTAATGTGTAAACTGAAAGGAAAAGCCCAAATGTGGCTATATGCCCAACCAGATTTTGTAAAACGGAGGTCGTGTGATCTTCTTGAGGAAATGAAAAATGTGTTTTCTACCAAAGAAAGTAAGATGGTACTACGGCATAGATTCGAGTCTAGAAGATGGATATATGGCGAATCATTTATGGAATACTACAATGCCAAAATTCTTCTCGCCAACAAGATAAGTATTGATGAAGACGAATTAATTGACTGCATCATAGACGGAATTCCGGATGAGCAGCTTAAGATTGAATTTAATCACACTATTTTTAATATTGATGTAGAGAATGATGGTAAACGTGAGTTGAAAGTAGGGGAGGATTTGGATCATTTGACAAGGAAAAAATTGCACGAGACATTTTATGACTATTATGAGAGCCCTGAACGTCCTTCGAAACCACAAATATATGGTGAAATGAAAATTTCTTTGACTAGCGATAAACCATTCAGTTATACACCCAGAAGATTATCATATAGTGAGAAGAACCAACTTCAGACTGTAGCATATTTTTAGTATATATAGTTATATGTTTATGAATTTTCATTCATTGAACTAACAAATTTCTTTGAGAGTACTTTAGTTTTATATATATGTATATTTATGTTATATTATGAATATATATTCTAAAATTACCAGTAGGCTTTGTTTTTCCTTGTCATCCTAATTTGTTTGTACATATATGAATTTGATGAAATTCCATAAAAGGATTTAATTATGTGTTATGTATATTTGTCCATGCTCACTAATAAAATACCCTAAATATTCTACCGACGTCTTTAGAAATTCGCATTTATCCAACCTCAATTCCAGATTATTTTCTACCATCCTTGTAAATACATCTTTCAAAATTTCGATATGTTCGTCAATATCTTTTGTTCCTATCATAATGTCATCGAGATATATTATAATCTTATCATCCTTTATCATATCGGCAAATACCTTCTGTACATACCTCTGAAATACAGATGGAGCATTCTTTAAGCCAAATTGCATCCTAAGAAATTCGAATTGACCTAATGGTGTGACAAATGACGTATATTTCACTGAATCGGAATGGACAAACACATGAAAAAACGCATTTTTTAAATCTATTTTCGTGAAAAATTTCTTACCCGACAGCCTGTCCAACAAATCATCAATCAAAGGTATGGGAAAATTATCTTTAACTGTGACTTTATTTAACGTTCGAAAATCAATACACATTCTGATATCTCCCGTCTTCTTTTTGACAAGTACAATAGGTGATGCATACTCTGAGTCACTTGGCCTTATATAATCTTTTTCTAAATAGTCATCTAAAATAGTCTGAAGTTGGTTCTTCTCACTATATGATAATCTTCTGGGTGTATAACTGAATGGTTTATCGCTAGTCAAAGAAATTTTCATTTCACCATATATTTGTGGTTTCGAAGGACGTTCAGGGCTCTCATAATAGTCATAAACTGTCTCGTGCAATTTTTAGTATATATAGTTATATGTTTATGAATTTTCATTCATTGAACTAACAAATTTCTTTGAGAGTACTTTAGTTTTATATATATATATATATGTATATTTATGTTATATTAGTAAAGGGTGATTCTTTTGAGGTTAGGATTTTCATGCATTAGTATTTGACAGATCACGTGGGATTTCAGACATGGTGTCAAAGAGAAAGATGCTCAGTATGCTTTGACATTTCATCATGAATAGACTTACGATCTGCCACAACGTCGAATTTTCAGTGAATGGGCCCTAGAAAAGTTGGCAGAAAATCCGCTTTTTTATCGACAAATTTTGTTCAGCGATGAGGCTCATTTCTGGTTGAATGGCTACGTAAATAAGCAAAATTGCCGCATTTGGAGTGAAGAGCAACCAGAAGCCGTTCAAGAACTGCCCATGCATCCCGAAAAATGCACTGTTTGGTGTGGTTTGTACGCTGGTGGAATCATTGGACCGTATTTTTTCAAAGATGCTGTTGGACGCAACGTTACGGTGAATGGCGATCGCTATCGTTCGATGCTAACAAACTTTTTGTTGCCAAAAATGGAAGAACTGAACTTGGTTGACATGTGGTTTCAACAAGATGGCGCTACATGCCACACAGCTCGCGATTCTATGGCCATTTTGAGGGAAAACTTCGGAGAACAATTCATCTCAAGAAATGGACCGGTAAGTTGGCCACCAAGATCATGCGATTTGACGCCTTTACACTATTTTTTGTGGGGCTACGTCAAGTCTAAAGTCTACAGAAATAAGCCAGCAACTATTCCAGCTTTGGAAGACAACATTTCCGAAGAAATTCGGGCTATTCCGGCCGAAATGCTCGAAAAAGTTGCCCAAAATTGGACTTTCCGAATGGACCACCTAAGACGCAGCCGCGGTCAACATTTAAATGAAATTATCTTCAAAAAGTAAATGTCATGGACCAATCTAACGTTTCAAATAAAGAACTGATGAGATTTTGCAAATTTTATGCGTTTTTTTTTTTAAAAAAAAGTTATCAAGCTCTTAACAAATCACCCTTTATATATTCTAAAATTACCAGTAGGCTTTGTTTTTCCTTGTCATCCTAATTTCTTTGTACATATATGAATTTGATGAAATTCCATAAAAGGATTTAATTATGTGTTATGTATATTTGTTCGTGTTACCAATATGTTATTTTTTACATTATACATTTGAATGTATGTATTTGATTGTTTGTTATTTGATGTTTGTTATTTGAAAAGAAATGCTCAAAAAACGTTTTGTTGTACTTCTGTCAAAGAATATTCTAGATTTTAATTTTTGTAATATATATATATAGGCTTTCTGTTTTTTGAAGAGCAGTAATAAATTTGTGCTAAAGAAGAAAAGTCTTTTTTTATTACTAAAATTCAGAAGTGGGATAAGAAATCCAAGTGAAGATTTTTTTTTTTTACAATGGACGTCATAGCGGATAACTACACTGTCCTTCAATTACGCCGTTGGTTGCAACGTATAGGATTGAGCTCCAGCGGGTCAAAAAGTGCCCTCGTTCTTCGACTAAATAGTGTGCCGGCCGAAAAACGTGGAGAATGCCCCAAAGAAATATCCGATGAAGTGAATGCATTAGAAGGAGAAAATGCTGAAAAAGAATCTGTCAATTTAATTCAATTTCCGGAGTCAAAACTATGCGAAGACAGCCAAGGTGAGGAAATTTTGGATTCGGAAGCATGTAACAATATCCGGCACCCAACTCACGCTGCTGGCGTTCCTATGTTAATTGAACTTTTAAAAATGGAATTGGATATCACAAAAAGAGAAAAAAATTTGCTTGAGAAAGAAAATTTATTTCTGCAAATGAAAAATCACGAAGGAACAACATCTGATTGTGGCACTAAAGAAGAGAAAATTTTGAAATGTGATACCATGAGAAATGTTGTTGCTAACCATTCACTATTGAGAGAGTTTATTTTGGATTATGATGGAACCAGTTCAGTGGAAGTGTGGGTTACTCAATTGAAACATATTTGCGAATCTTACGCTGCTGACGAAAATGCTATTAAAGCACTGTTAATGTGTAAACTGAAAGGAAAAGCCCAAATGTGGCTATATGCCCAACCAGATTTTGTAAAACGGAGGTCGTGTGATCTTCTTGAGGAAATGAAAAATGTGTTTTCTACCAAAGAAAGTAAGATGGTACTACGGCATAGATTCGAGTCTAGAAGATGGATATATGGCGAATCATTTATGGAATACTACAATGCCAAAATTCTTCTCGCCAACAAGATAAGTATTGATGAAGACGAATTAATTGACTGCATCATAGACGGAATTCCGGATGAGCAGCTTAAGGTACAAGCCAATTTACAATGTTTTGGAAATAAAACACAACTTTTGCAAGCTTTCTCAAAAATCGAGTTGAAACAGCCGAAGTCGACGAATAAAAATCCCAAATTGAAGTGCTACAATTGTAACTCTTTTGGACACATTGTCACAGATTTCCCAAAGCCAAAAATTGAAAGAGGTGCATGTTTCAACTGTGGAAGTAAGGATCATCGCATTGCGGAGTGTTCAACATCTAATACTGTGGCTCTGGTGGAAGACAACGATTATGTAAGGTACTTTAGATTTAGTCTAGATTATGATTTCAAAAATTATTTTTATATAGAATGCTTAATTGATTCTGGAAGTCCGGTTAGTTTTGTTAAGAGGTCGGCTGTTGAAGGAATAATTGATATGGAGAATCTTACTTGGTCTCATTATAATTTTTATGGACTAAATAAAAGTAGGTTGGATGTATTCGGGAAATTTGAGTGTTTCGTTTTAGTTGGGGGCATTTCATTTAAATTGGAAATGCTTGTTGTTTCTGATAATAGTATGCAACATTCTTGTGTGTTAGGAAGGGACTTTTTGCGGAAAGGTAATTATGAATTAGTCCCTAAAGAAATTGTGGATGTAAGGAATGAATTTAATCACACTATTTTTAATATTGATGTAGAGAATGATGGTAAACGTGAGTTGAAAGTAGGGGAGGATTTGGATCATTTGACAAGGAAAAAATTGCACGAGACATTTTATGACTATTATGAGAGCCCTGAACGTCCTTCGAAACCACAAATATATGGTGAAATGAAAATTTCTTTGACTAGCGATAAACCATTCAGTTATACACCCAGAAGATTATCATATAGTGAGAAGAACCAACTTCAGACTGTAGCATATTTTTAGTATATATAGTTATATGTTTATGAATTTTCATTCATTGAACTAACAAATTTCTTTGAGAGTACTTTAGTTTTATATATATGTATATTTATGTTATATTATGAATATATATTCTAAAATTACCAGTAGGCTTTGTTTTTCCTTGTCATCCTAATTTGTTTGTACATATATGAATTTGATGAAATTCCATAAAAGGATTTAATTATGTGTTATGTATATTTGTTCGTGTTACCAATATGTTATTTTTTACATTATACATTTGAATGTATGTATGATTGTTTGTTATTTGAAAAAGAAATGCTCAAAAAACGTTTTGTTGTACTTCTGTCAAAGAATATTCTAGATTTTAATTTTTGTAATATATATATTGGCTTTCTGTTTTTTGAAGAGCAGTAATAAATTTGTGCTAAAGAAGAAAAGTCTTTTTTTATTACTAAAGATGTGAGGGTTATACCCGGAAAAATCTCCAAAATAAGGAAAAAGGCAAAAGAATGGCGTGAGCAAAGGAAATACTTAATAGACTCGTTGGCAAGGATTACGAAAGTTTCTAATGATCCCAGGGCTTTTTCCGAAATTGATATTATGGGGAAAAGGATCAAGGGATTATTGGATTCTGGCGCAACAGTCAGTATTTTGGGGAAAAACTGTAGAGAAGTAATCGAAGAGTTAGAAATTCCTATTATACCACTTTCGAGCAAAGTTACTACTGCTGGAGGGACAAGTTATAGGGTTCTGGGTAAAGTAAAAGTTAATATTCACTACCAAAATCAAGAAAAGGAAATGTTTTTGTACTTATGCCCAGATTTGGAGCAATATTTATACCTTGGGATTGACTTTTGGCGAATGTTCCATTTAGCCCCCGAACTCATAGGCGTATCCGAAATAAACATTGAAAAAGTTACCAATAATATGGCAAATCCAGATGTAAAATACAAACTCAACCCTCATGAACTTTCTAATGAACAATCCGAACGGTTAAAACAGACAATAGAAAAATTCAAAACGTTCGAGAAACATGGTTTAGGATGTACATCGTTAGAAAAACACTCAATCAAGCTGATCGATGGGGCAGAACCGGTAAAAGATCGGCATTATCCAATGTCTCCTGCTATACAAGCCATAACATACGAGGAAGTTGACAACATGTTAGCTCTAAAGGTTATCGAAGAAAGTGAAAGTCCCTGGAGCAACAGAACAACCATAGAACGGAAACCGGGGAAAAATCGTTTCTGTTTAGATGCCCGCAAGTTAAACAATTTGACCGTAAAAGACGCCTATCCCCTCCAAAATATAGATGGAATATTGAGTCGAATTGACGAAACCCACTTTATAAGCAGCGTGGACCTTAATTACGCTTTCTGGCAGATAGAGCTAGATGAAGAGAGCAAGTCGTATACAGCCTTCACGGTTCCAGGTCGTCCATTGTACCAGTTCCGTGTGATGCCTTTCGGCTTGTGCAATGCCGCACAACGATTATGCCGTCTGATGGACAATGTCATTCCCCAAAGACTAAAGGAGAATGTTTTTGTGTACTTGGACGACTTTCTGGCAATTTTGACGAGCATCTGAGGTTTCTCAGCGAAGTGGCTGAATGTCTGCAGAAAGCTGGTCTCACCATAGGACTGAAAAAGTCGCAATTTTGTTTCCGTCAATTGAAATATTTGGGTTTCATAATTGGAGAAGGGGTATTGCGCACTGATCCTGATAAAATTGAGGCGATCAACAAAATAAAAGTACCAAAAAACGCCCGCGAAGTGCGAAGTTTCCTTGGTACCGCTGGATGGTACCGAAGATTTATTAAGGATTTCGCCACAATCTCGGCTCCACTCACAGACACGCTAAAAAAGTCTGCCAAGTTCAATATGGATGAAAAAGCAAAAGAGGCGTTCGAAAAACTTAAAAAGGCCTTAACCTCGGCGCCCGTTTTGCGACACGCCGATTTTTCAAAACCCTTTTTCATTCAATGTGACGCATCGGAGTATGGTATAGGAGCAGTTCTGTTCCAATTAAATAGCCAGAAGGAAGAACACCCTATAGCCTTCTACTCACAAAAGCTCAATAAATGTAAAAGAAACTACAGTGTCACTGAAATAGAGTGCCTGGCGGCGGTGATGGCAATTAAGAAGTTTCGGCCCTACGTTGAACTGATGGAATTTACGGTGATTACAGATCATTCGAGTTTGCAATGGCTAATGAGTCTAAAAGATCTTACTGGTCGTTTGGCTCGGTGGTCATTGCAACTCCAAGGATTCAATTTCAAAATCGAACATCGGAAAGGCAAGGACAACGTAGTGGCCGATATGCTATCCCGCTTCTCCATAGTAGACGAACTGGAAATGGACCAAGTATTTGAGTTCGAAACGGCGGAATTCGAGAGTGACGAATACAAAGAGCTCAGGGAGGAGATAGAAAAGAATAAAGAACGGCTACCGGACTTGCGTGTTGCAGGAAATATGGTATTTAAGAGGAGTTTGGATTCTGACTTTCGGGATTCCCAAGAATTTCAGTGGAAGTTGTGGGTTCCGGAATCTTTGACGCAAATTCTAATCGAACAAGCCCATGAAAATTTCATGACTCTAGAAAATTTCCTCCAAATATATTTCTGCAGAAATTTTTTCTCGAGATGTTGTTTCCATACAAAAAAAGAGTCTGTTGTAAAAATGATCCTAAAATGAACTAATATTTATTGCAAAAATTTTATTTTGTTTTAGTTTATTTTTAAAATTTTGTCTCAAAAATTCTATGAACTAAATGACAGTAGAATCTCAATGACTTCTAAATTAGTTCATTTCTAAATTTTCGTACACTTCACAAAAATTAGTAAGAATAGGCTACAGCGTTGTTAAATGAGAATGATCTGGCGCTTAAAATTTTTTCGGTATATTTAATTCATATTTTTTCGAAAAAGATGCATTTCAGAAATGGGAATTAAAAATCCAAAAATGTTGGAAAATTTCGTCGATGTAAAGAATTGCGAAATTTGGAATAGTTCATTTTTCCCATAATGTAGTTTACATTTTGTTCTGTGTAGGAAATGTCCTCGAGATGTATTTCTGTAGAAAACTTTCTCAATATTTTGTTTCTATAGAAAGTATTCCTCAAGATGTTATTGCTATGAAAAATTTTCTCGAAATTTTATTTCCATAGAAAATTGTATCGGAATGTTGTGTATAGATAACTTTCTAGAAATTTTATTTCTATAGAACATGGTCTCAGAATTCCACTTTTATGGAACATTTTTCTAGGAATTCTATGTTTATTATAAAAGATTTCCTCGAAAATGTGATGTCTATAGAGAACTTTTAGTGACACACAGATGTTTTTTTCTGATTCAATCACGAGATTGATTGATCCAATAATAAAAAGAAATAATAATAAATGATACAATTAATTTGCGTGATTAATTTTTATTTCAATGGGAAATTGTGTTGATTCAATTAAATTCGTAATGGGATTTATGTTATATATTTTTGTGAAACTCAATAAGGATTTAAACTGGGAAAAAGATTCGTGAAATTGTTTCTGTGAAGAATTTGTTTCTATAGAGAATATTCTCAACATTTTCTAATAATTATAGAATTTTTTCTAAAATAAAAAAAAAATAAAAAGTTAGGTCAATAGGAAACTTTCTGAAAATATTGCTCCTATAGAAGATTGTTCCGGGATAGCTGTTTGCTATAGGAAGCTTTCTCAAAGATTTATGTCATAAGGAATTGAAGTACCCCTTACTTGAGAAGGAAAATCGTGTAGGGACTACCAACACATCAGAAATTCTCACAGTCTCCCCTTTTGGTGGAATTAGACCAACTAGTGCAACCGTAAATATAACACAAGGAGAAATTGGAATAATTGCCAATCGCACGGTAATTTCATTTGATAACACGAAAATATGCAATGCATTCCGGCTTATGCCTTTAGTAATGCAGGAAATGATTTCGTAATTCTTGGATATTTTCAGACGGCTCACAGAATTTAGAAACAGAAGGCAAAAAATTTAGAAACAAAAGGTATTTTATGTATACGAGTTAATTTCTTTTAGGTTTACAAATCTTTCAAAAAATGCACTTAGTATATATTGTTGAGAATGATAAACGATGGATAATTGAAGTAGAACACTATTGTAAGTTTGTTTTTATATATGGTTTGTTATTACACATCATTACAATGGACTATATTGACACTACTACATTTATGATAGGGCTGATGTAATTGTTCTTTCTGTTTTTGTTGAGATGTGAAATCTGTCTTTTTGGTAAAAAGAGGAAGAGTGCACAAATAAACAAAAGTAAAGAAACAACAATTACACCATGCACAAGAGAACGATAGGTGGACACACACAGGGTGATAGGCTGCAGGCAAGGGATTCTCAAATAGACAAACGGACGGCGACAGGGCACTAGCCACATGGGTATTGCATACCTTTTTCTTTGAGGCAGTGGACAGACGTATTTTCCATAGGGGGACAGGCAACTGCGGTTGTAGTCATATGGTAGAAATTGACATGCGACATTTCATCAGCGGGACCCTTTTTGTTATTCCACCAGATTTCGTTGACAATGGGCACTGTGGAAGTAAATATAGGTTAGAAGCGGACAAGAACTGTCTTTTGTACATACCTGGGGATAAGCGATCGCCCGAGATTGTAGCCCGGCTTGAGACGCTCAGGGGTGGGAGTTCCCCACGTGGACCATAGGCCTGCACATCATGTTCGTTCTCGAAGTCTCGTCGACCATGGTGGTTTGTTGCAGGCTATATCTATATATATGGGTATAGCGGCCGGCAGGCGGTATGGTATGGCTACGGCTACGGGGTCACAATTGAAATTCATTTTTTATTGTATTTAGCGTGCCCAGATTTCATTTGGTGGTTGATTTTGGCGAACGGGGCAGTTTATTGGTGACTTTGAGCGATTGAGATGAGGGGAAAATGCAAATTATTTTCAATTAAGAAAATAATTGATTTTCGGCTCAAGTAGTTGATGTGATGTGTGTGGTATCAAGAGGCCCAAAATAAAATGGGAAATGTGGCTGTAATGGAGAGTTTTGGGTCATGGTTGGGTGGGCAAGTGTGAGTTCACAACACCAAGATCTCTGGATCATTGTTTTCCCTTTTAAGTTCGTCAGGTAGCGTTCGTTTTGTTTTGTGTAAGTTCAAATTCTTCAATGTTAGTGCACTGGGTTTGATATAGGCGGGTTGAGTCCCACACCCACTGAGATCGCCGTAGTAAGCCGGACGGTCATGTCAAACGCCGCTATAGACGCACATAACACATAAACACAAGTGGGCTAAATTTTGAGTTAAGTCTTTATTAGAGGATGATCTCACCAAGTAGTTCTATTCGTGGCTGCGGGAAAATAAAAAGTGTTTTATTGAATGTTTCCTGCCAGCCAGAAAACCTATCGATTTTCTATTTAACTAATTTTTAGAACTAGTTGAAAACTGAAATTATCTTTTGACATTTATCGATATTACTATCTTTAGTGTAAATCGAACAATTTCATACATTTCAAGTGATTCTTAAACCATAATATTTTTCCGTTACAATTCAAAATTCAGAATGATTAATTTCTATACATAGTAAATTCAGAAATGGGTTATAGTTAAATTAAGTCTAAACAGTCTTGTTTAGACACAAATTAAATAATATTTTCAATTAAGCATATACATTTTTTGGCGAAGTCTTATATCACAACATATATATGTTTACTCCAAATTTGTAAATTTATATTTGTTTATATTCACACATATTATTTTTCCAATCACTTCCAGATTTTGTACGTAATTTCCAGGTTACATACAAAGACGATGTTAATAATAAAAATAGGGGAATAATGCATATTGTAGCTTATAATCTTCGAAATAAAAGATAATAGTTTTCTGTGCAAATTAAACAATTAAACAAAAAATATTGGTGACAACCACAACCACTAAATTGGAAATAATAATTTCTAATTCGAGTAGGTTGAAAAACTGGGTATTAAGTGTAATTTTACTGAAAACATAATATGTATGTTTTAAATGTCGTAAAATTATATTTTAACGCGGTAAGTATTATTTCTATTGTTAGTGTAACTTTTCCAAAAATATCGTGTTTGGACGTTCGTTGTAAGAATTATATGCTTCTGTGCAAACATTTTTTGTATTAAAAATTTATTCACGTAAACATATTATGTTGTAACATATTAACATATCGATTGCAAACATAATATACTAGTTTTCAAACACAATATTATTGTACCCACACATATTGTGTTAATTTTTTTGTCCTAAACATCTTATTTTTGTATCCAAACATATAAAAACACACTTTTTCCTCCGTGTACCAATACACCTCCTATTTCCGTATTGATAGCATCACAGTGTATATAAAACGGCTGTGAGAAATAAGGGCTACGCAGCACAGGAGCGGTTGACATTATGGTCTTTTCATCTTCAAAGGATTTTTGTGCTTCATCATTACATACAAATTTTCTATTCCCTTTTTGCAAACCAGTTAACGGACTTGTTACAAAGCATAATTCCTAATGAACTTTCGGTACCAAACAGACATACCCAAAAATCGAGGAGACATCGTCTGCGGCGCATTAAATAAGCCAAAAAGCATAACCTTGAATTTGTACAAGGGGCGGCCGGGAACAGTTAATGCTGTTTTATCTTTCGACGATTTCTCAAGTGGGATTTGCCAAAAGGCATCCTTGAGATCTAAACTGGTTATAAATTCAGCACGAGGAAGTCGACTGAGAATGCCATCGATGTTAGGCAAAGGATATGCATCCTTGACCGTAACTACATTAACCTTGCGGCTATCTAAACAAAGTCGGACTTTCCCCGGCTTTTGCACTAAGACCACAGGTGAAGACCACGTGCTATCACTTTCTTCCATAACATCCATTGCCAACATCCGATCAACCTCATCATAAATCAGTTTCTCCATTGCTGGTGAAACCGGAAAATGACGCTGTTTGATCGGGGTAGCATTACCGACATCAATAAAATGTGAAACAACATTGGTACGACCAGTCCCTGTTTCGAAAACGAAGGGATGGTATCAATAACAGCTTGTAATCATTTACGATCAATATCAGACAAAGTTTGTAAAACAGAAATTTCTGAAACTCGTTCCGAATTATGACTAACAACTAAATCCGAAAGTAAATCAGGAGGAAGTAAATTGAAAAGTTTACAGAAATCTATACCTAAATATCGATTCTGGGATAGTCCCGGGACAATATAAAGAATAATTTGCTTCGAAATATTTTTGTACAAAATTTCAGATTGAATTTTACCTACGACATAAATACTTTTGCCGCCAGCAGAATATACGACTGAGTTCATCTTCTTAAAATCTCGGTTCGAATCTAAAAATTCTTTAGCCGCTTCCGCGCCAAGACAGCTAACAGTAGCACCTGTATCTAGCAAGCCACTAAAAGTTTTACGTAACAAAACGGCTAAAGCATATGACCTATTATCATGGTGTTTATTATTGGCAATACTAAGCAATTCCTTACTAGTATACTTAACATCACGCCAATATTTCCGCATACGCTCCAATGAACGAGAATACTTTTTATCATTTTGTCGATCACTAAATATTTCGGCACGTTTAGCCTGATATTCAGCTAAGCGTGTATGTAATGGTCTTGACCAAAAATTTGAGGGTCAGAATTGGAAGATGAATTAAACATTTTAACAGAAGGTAAAACATCGAATCAAATAAAGCAGATATATGCTGACACAACAATTCAAAATTCCCACCTAAAGTTTCCTTAGTTAATGCCTCAGCTCTATATAGAAAATTCCCAATAGACATGCCCTTCGGGTCTCCAGAAAAAGTAAGCCTCCAATTGTGGATAATATGTCCAACTTTATCGGATCGAATAGAAGAGACTGCGCTCTGACCCATTGAAGAATTGGAGCCTATTTGGTCCCTATTAGGTGATGTTGAAGAACTATTAGTCCCGTCAGGTATTCCTAACAACTACTCTAAAGTCTGAACTGGCATAGCACCACTAGGAGACGTAGAAATAATACGAGAAGGTTGATTATTCGAAGGAGAGACAACGGATGTTACAGGAGGTTGACTCAACCTACTAAGACTAGCCTGAACACTCGTGTCTATCATCCTACACCCTCAAAAAAATCGTTTCTATAACATATACCCCAAACACATTTTGCTTCTATCATATATATTTTCAGGATTGGTGCAAAAAAAAATATTTTTTGTATTGTTCAAACATATTATGTTTCATCTTAGGGCATACATTGGTAGCAAAAAATTGTAATGAAATTTTCTTTGTGTGGATATATTTTTAAGGCGCCAATTGGTTACTTCCATTGTTTTACTTGCAGCATACTCTCTAGGTCTCTCTTTCGAAACACATATATGTTTATAGGCTATTTCAAATTATTATATGATTGCATCTAAGCATATTATATTTACAAACATTTTATGTCCCAAACATGTTATGCTAGTTTATGAACATTATATGCTTGCACTCAAAAATATTGTGTTAAAAAATTTGAGTTCCAAACATATAATTTTTACACCCAAACATATGAAAAACATTTTTTTTTCGTCCGTGTAGCTAACTGCTCGCAGATTGTAAACCTGATCGACTAGAGTCGAAATCCAAAGCTCGTTGAGATTGAGAACGAGGTGTCATTGGAGATGGCTGCGCCTGAGTAGAAATCGTTTTAGCAATACTCAAAACTTCACCACACCAAGGACAAATTTTCTCCTTTTTAATATGTTTCGATAAACAAGATTTATGAAATGTATGAGTACAAGGAGCAGTAACTGCATGTACATTGCTCGTAATTCTTTGCTTGCAGATACCACATTCTGCCACTGCGGAACCCTGGCTAAATCTTCAGTATCCTGATTCAAAGACATTTTAATGAAAATACAATTCGTAACGAAACCAAAAAAAAAATTAAAATTTAACAAATTAGTCAACTAAACTATGTAATTTTTGGGGGTGGAATAAATTCCAATCGAAAAAAGCAAAAATAAAAATAATTAATCAATATCATATGTTTGACATCCATAACTGGCTATAGGTAGGAACAAGGCCGCATTCAGGGGGGGGGGGGTGAGGGGGATCAAACCCCCCCCCGAAATGAATGATATTTTTATATAAATAAATATATATTTTTAGCTGCATAGAAAAATCTTATCGAAGATGTTGAAGAAAAGCTGGAGGTTTTATTTTGAAAAACCCTTACCTATAAAACTTGCACAAATCATAGAATACTAGTTGAAAAGCCCGTCAAACGACGGTAGAAAAAACAAATTGTTTTTGTTCTCGCACTACAGATTTCATTTTTGGAAAATGTATTTCTGCTTTTTATTGTTTTGTTTGTTGTTTTTTTTTTGTGAACATGACTCGCTTTGTTTGGCCATAGCAACAACAACGAAACAGCCAAACACACATGTGTAAATGAAATGGCGCAAATCCTGCGAAAAGAACCTGCCTAATTCAGCGATGGAAGCAATAAAGAGATATTTCCAAACGTGAATATTCTTTTAAAAATTTTGGTCACTTTGCCAGTTACTCAGGGATGGAAAATACAATTTTTAAGAAAGTACAAAAAAGGTATTTTTTGAGCGGAAAGGTACTTTTTACTAAATTTCAACAAAAATTTCACTGGAAGATTATTGTCAAGAGACTGAATTTTAAAGAAAATAAAATTTTGACAAAATTTTCTATAGAAGTAAAATTTTGCAAAAATTTCCTATAGAAATAAAATTTTTACAAAATTTTCTATAAAAATAAAATTTTGCAAAAATTCTATATAGAAATAAAATTTTGACAACATTTTCTACCGAAATAAAAAATCGATAATATAGAATCGCATTCTTTTTTCGACTAAAACTTTCTTGAAGTTCAATAAAATCCTGTTTTTGACAATGTCTTTTACAAAATTTTCTTCCCACATGAACATGTCTGTTTTGCCATATTTGTAAATATGTAAATGTATTAGCAAATAAGGTTGATAAAGACTTGCTCAAAATATTAAAATATTTTGTCAAAGCTATTGTACCATAAATCTGATATCGACTCAAAAATGTCTACACAAAAGGTACTAAATTATTCGCGGGGGTATTACGGTAATGACCGGGGTGAAAAAGGTTTGAAAAAAGTACTATAGTACTGCATTTTCCATCCCTGCAGTTACTACGTGCTCATCCGAACGTTCATTTTCAACAATGAAGAGATTAAAGACGTATCTTAGAAATTCGACTAGTAGACTCAAAGGATTGGCATTAATGTCGGTTCATCGCCGAATAAATGTGCCGACTGAAGAAGTCATTGATTTATTTGCTGCCCAAAAAGCCTGTCGGCACAAGCGTAGGAAGGCCTCTGGGGAGGGGGCTTAGACCCCCCAGAAAAATTTTAGCCCCCCCCAGAATTTGAAAACCTATTTACGATTTTACATTTTTATAAAAATTAAACAAGTATATACTCGTACAACGCACAAAGTTTCACTAAAGACTTTCATGCACAATCGAATTACTTTGGTCTGATATTTATGAAATAAAGCTGTGGTTGAACTTATGATTTAGTTGAATAAAAAATAGTAATTGATATTAAAACTATTCTTTCATAAATTAATATCTTAATAATACTGCAAAAAAGCGTCGCCAAAAAAGAAGTGAAAATGTTCTTTTTGGGTCTGGAAGTGGTACAAAATTGGCGGAGAAGCGATGAATGTAATATGAACTTGTCATAGAACGAATGTCCACCGTTTCAACAACCGTTGCAATGAATTTGCATCACTTCTTAAGGTGTGATCTGAATTCAGTGTTTTGAATGTGAATTAAAAATTTTGTGATATTTTCCCAAATAAATAATTTTTATACTTTTTATGATTTTTAATGCATTCTAACGCTTGTTTGAAACGTTTTTTCAAATATTATCGATTTTTCTATAATGGATTTAGCATTTTTGTGGCAAAATTTGAATAATTTGTACCATTTTATTTATTCTTAAACTTTTTTTAAACTATTTGAAAAAAGAAAACAAAAAATTACGCATTAAAATATAAAAAAATGAAGTAAAAACACTTCCTGTGTAGTTAAAATAGTTAACTTCTTTGTGAGGACATTTTTGGAAGTGCTTTTAAAGTTGTGCCTTTAGAACAACTCCCAATTGTTTGCTGCGAAAAGTGTGGAACTACCCTAAGGGAAATGGATCAACCACAGAACTGGTACGGGACTAGTCCCTGGTGTGTATGGGCCAGTCCCAGTTCTGATCAAAACGTATGGAAGGGACCGTCCACTTTAACATGGGTTTGTCATTGACGGAGTAAACTTACATTTTAGGACGCGTCTTGGACTCATCCCAAAGGACACGTCCTGGGACAATTTAGCAGGAGCAACCCATAAACAGGTCCTCAGGAACCAGTCTCGGACAAACTCTTAGAAATCTCTTCCAATTTGGGCTCCTAATCGAACCCGAAATGAAAAAAAAAACTTTTGAAATATCTCGAACAAAACGTTATTCTGATAATTTTATTTCACTAAATGTGAAAATTGCAACTAACTGGAGCACAGGTACTAGTTCTGTGATAGGTCCGTCAGTGGCAATTTGCACCAATTTCCCGCAGGGTACTTTTAGTTGCTTTATTATAAATTGATTGTCGAGTTATTTTGATGTCTATTTTTTTATTCAATTTTATGAAATAAAACATTAGTTGAACCTATAAGTTCAGTCTATAAAGTTTTAGCTAGGGGGGCTATAGCCCCCCCTAGGAAAATTGTCTAGCTACGCTAATGCCCGTCGGCTCAATTTAATAGTATAAAAATATTGTATGCATACCTATGCATAAATAAAATTTTCTACACATTAAATTATATGAATAATTTTTTTTTAAGTTGAAAGTTGAGTCTAGCTTCAGAATAATTAAGATTTTAGTTAAAAGTCTGTGAAAACGGTATGTCTCTAGCATAAAAAAATCCAGTAACAAAATATCCTGAAAGCACATGCAATTTAACATGATATTTAAATATAGGGTATTAAACTTCATCATCAAGGAAAACGGGTTGAAATTAGCTTCTAGATCCAAAATCAACATTCCTGAAATCCTAAATGAAAAGGTCGATAACATAGTATACGAGGTATATGAATCTACAAGTCCAGTTTGGACCACAACTCTAATGGTTCGTTTGCCAAAATTCCAGGAACTATGATTCAATAAACAGAAGAAAAACAGAAATTGAAAAATAAATATAGAAAAATTATCGAGAGCCACACAAACAGATTTGAACAAAGTTCAAATATGACAAAAATTTTTAAAGAAGTTTCAGTGTGGGCCCAAATCGTTGGGCGTCATTCATTCAGTTTCCGGCCACTATCTCGTCGGCAATCGAGGTGGTTCAAAATATCTACGAAGTTCAGTATTTACAACGAAACCCACAATATAAAAATTATTAACGAAAGTATGTGTGCTGAATATATCAAGAAATAGAAAGATAGATAAAGAAGGATCTAAAACCCCAAAAGAAACGCAGAACATATCGTTGTGGAACAGATGTATAGGTGTTGACATCTGACCTGACCCCTCCCAACTTTGACCATGAGTGATAAAGCACCAAATTTTTAATGGTCCCAAATGTTTCCAACCCATCACCAAGTTAGGATATCAACAAACAAAAAATTACAATTTCATTTTCATTTCATTTATTCAAATCAAAAAATTCAATAACAACCCTATTTCAAATCCATATTCAAATACAGCCAAAAGGCATATAAGTTTTCATATGAATGATAATCATACATATATTCAACATAAGTTCAAAATCGTAACCACTGTTGGAAAATTTGCCAGCTTATTATTTTTATTTATTGTTTACTTTTTTTGCCGCAAATCGAAGATATTAACGTTCCTTATTGTTTTTCTTTTTGTATTATCGAACGCCTTTTTATTCTCTGACCTTTATAAAATAGGATTGGCAAATCGATGACACAACAGTGTTGTATTTTCGATTATGGTCTGATAATTGACGTTGCTTTTAGAGAAACGGAGGTAGACCGACCATGCGGTGAGAGCATGAATACCTGGTCTTTTCTGAATCGAACATTCGCAGAGTGAACACCCAGAAGAATTTTTTTTGATACAAGGCAGAAATTGTGCATAAGTGAATATAGAGTGACGAGTAGTAGTAAAAAAATAAAATAGACAAGCTTGAACACAATTATTTTTTTTTTTGGGAATAGGAGTTTTATGTGCGAGAAAAAGGGGCAAGAATATTAAATATTTCGATTCCTATGCCACTATTGCTATATTAATATTCTTGGATACGACAGAATCACGTGTAAGCTTTATGATTTAACAAAATTACAAAGTAAAAACAAAATGGATATGGTAATAAATAAATTACCTACTAAATTTCAGATACAATTAAACATTTGTTCATACCATTAAAATTTAAATAAAGAAAAGAAGATTTTGTTAAATCACAAAAGTGTTGCATGTAATTTGTTTGTGTACAATGTGTTTAGATTTATGACTTCTAATTTTTCATCTGTCTACAAAATTTCTGAAACCCATGGAGGAAACTACGATTTCATGAATGAACATATCCTAACCACATCAAAATACTGAAACATATATGTTTGAACAGGGAAACTAATTTTGGTAAAAAAAATAAAAAAAAATAAATAAATATTACAGGCCAAGGCCCCTTTATTGTACGAACTGTACAAACCATATCATAGGTATCAATGACAAGAACCTCCAAGATCACGTGCGCCACCTTTGCTTCATTGTCAGCATCAAGTTCTTTGATATTCGTGCATGAGCCACCCAGTAATCACCACGTGGTAATACCGTACTGCCAAATAAGGTAATAACGTGTAAAAAAAGAGATTCTTGAATGTTTAAAATTGCAATATGATTTTTGCTGAAAATAAAACTAACCTTGTGCTGTGGAACCTGTCTATTTTTCCCAATTCCCTATATAATCACTAAACCTAAACTAACCTAAAAAAAACAAAATTTCACAACCCAAATAATAAAAAAGTTACATTTGAATTACACTAACATGTCTGCCTCTTTTACAACAACAAGAGAATAAAAAAGTGTCAAAAACGATAATAATATGATTAAGACTACATAAACATTGTAAAAACGTAACAAAACTTCTTCTAGAATGTATGTTTTGAAAAGTCAGTATAAATAATAAAAAAAAATCAAATTCAAGTTACTATAAGTTATATTAGTGTTATATTAAAACTATCTACCTATTAAAAAAAAAGCAAATATTATTAGAATAATACAAAACAATTGTTAAAGAAAAATACAAAACAACAAAAACTTGCTAAAATTAATATTATATTTTCTTTTTGCCTTATAATTGCTACGTAAATACCTATAAATAATAAAAAATTATTAAAACCTTGTTAGCTTAATAAATTAAAATAATATCAAATACGACATTTCTATTATTGTTAAAAAAAATTATATCTGTTTTATATACTTATGTTACAATTGTCTTTTCTTCTATATTTCAAACAACAACAACAAAAACAAACTTCTTTGAAATTATATATATTTGTTAAATCTATATTTTTAATAAAAATTTAGTATAAATAGTATTATTATAATTATTATTCTTATTCAAACATAAATTTACCTTTAAAAAAATCTAAAATAAGGAATAAAACTGTTTAATATGTGAATTCAAATCGTATAAAATGTGTTAATTACTAAACCAAAGAGTTGAAATGTAACGGTCACAAAAGTAGACAAATTCAAGATTTGGGATATTTCCAAATATTCTTTAAGGCATAGGAAATATCATGGATGACAGAAATGTCATATGGGGTGGGCAAGCTTTGAGACTAATGGTGATTTCGATTGGTAAAAAATATGTTGCATATTTTACACCTTACCCCCATAAATCGAAAATTTTTGTTCGATTGGAAAATTCAGTGCAGCCTGCCCAAAATGTGCACGTTCGATTGACGGGGTGTTACCCATCGCAAGAGCAAAAGTGTAACCCATTTTACACCATAGCTGGTCTGCGGTGCAGATGGTTACACCTTCAATCAGATGTTGAAGACGCTTTTATTCGTCCACCTAAATAATGGCGTTATTGAAAATACAAAAGAAAGTGTGTGATGCGTGTATTGTGGTTGCTTTTCAATTTCTTCACTACAGCTGATTAATTTACCAAGAAGAAGCATTCCAATTGTTTAGTGCCGCGATAAAAAATTGGGTATTAAATATTTTTAAAATAAAAGCAAAATGCAAAAAGCAAACTCGTTTTTTTGGCCAACACCATTGTGGATGCGCTATTGGAGAATAGTTCTTCTTCTGACGACGAAGAAGTTACAACATCATTGCTTGGACGAAATGACCAACGGCGAGTTAAAAACTTTGTTGGGGATGTAATTAATTTGTACTCTGAAGTCGAAGTAAGATCATTTAAAAAAATAAAAATCGAAGTAGGATCATTTAAAAAAATAAAAATCAATCAATTTCCTTTAGTTCAAGAAAAATTTGCGTGTTAGTCGAGATAGTGCCAATCACCTTATCGAAAGATTTCATTCAACGAAAGTAGAAAGGACAAATCAAGGGGGAAGGCAGCAAGTATCAACTGAAAACTCAATTTTGGCATTTTTATGGTAAGATTTGGAAAAGTTGTGTTCACAGATCCATATAAAGAACTATTTATTCACAGGTTTAGTGGCAATAAAACTACATTGAGGGAAGTTGCAAATCTTTTTGATATGTCACTTTCTACTGTCCACTCATGTATCAATAGGGTATTGGAATTTTTTGTCAATGATGTGGCGCCTCGGGTAATAAGATTTCCAACGACAAACGAAGAAAAAGAGCAAGTGGCCAGAGAGTTCGAACTGGTATTGATAATCTACTTTAAGTGAATCAATATATAACAAGTTATAATTATTATAGATATCGGGAATTCCAAACGTTTTGGGTTGTATAGATGGAAGTTATATATCTGTGCGAACACCTAAACACAAGATTCGATCAACCTATGCCAACCGTCATGATACTGTATCAATAACAATGCAAGGAATATGCGATTCAAAACTGCGATTTCTCGATGTGTACACTGGCGTACCCAGCAAAATTCACGATTCGAGAATATTGAAATTGTCGTTTATTTCTAAAGATTTGCCGGCATTATGCTCCCCAAAGTTTTATTTACTTGGAGATTCGGCTTATCCATTAAGGGAATATTTATTAACACCATATAGAGACTATGGAAATATAAGCGAATCAGAAAAAAATTACAACTTGAAATTTTGTCAAGTTGTAAATTGAAAATGCTTTTGGGATTTTAAAATGTTGCTTTCGGCAGTTAATGCGATTGGACTTTCACAAAGTGGAGACAATGGCAAAATTTATTATATGGTGCTGTGCCCTACATAATATTTGCATTGATAGAGATGATTTATTAGAAGAATATATAGAAAATACAGAAGAAGACTACATCGTAAACAATGAATCTTCGAGCGAAGCCCCAAGAAATGCACTGCAAACCCAACTAGGACAATTGAAAAGAAACGAACTCAGAGACTATTTGTATGTGTCGTTAAATTAAATTTTATTTCAATTCCGTTTTAAGAACTTTGATATTAGAATTAAGATTTGTTTTTAAACAAATTGATAATATCTTTTTAATAAAGTATAACCTTTTTAATAAAGTATAACCTTACAAATAATTCATTTGTACTTCACATTTTGATTTGTTTTTTAAACAAGTTATTTTTAAAGCGAATTCAAGTCATGCGTAGCTGCTGTCTTGAAATTAGTGCCCTGGTCCTGTATATCGAATGAAAACTTTCTTTCCTATTCCAAACGAAAGAAAATTGATTTTGGGTCCTCTATTTTGAAAGGCAAATCACTTCATATATTGTTGAAACGATCGTATACAATATGAGTCATGGAAAGAGTAAAAACATTTTTAAAATTTGAACGAATTCTCAAGCCAAAACTTTGAAAATACTAATTTTTGACAATCAATGTATGCTTATAGAAAAAAACGAACATTCAAAACTAGAAAAACCCGAATTGATTCGAATTCGAGTTACCGCTTTTCTTTCGAATGGCGTTTCGTTCGATATATCGGAACAGGGCATATAGTATATATAGTAGAATATGTATATAATAGTATACAGTATAACATAAAATTCATTTATATGTGTATTTCACATATCTTAACTAGGAATAATCTATGGTATAGTAACTCATTATTTGCTTTGAAAAAGTTTTTCCATATACTCTTTCATTTCTTTGATGGCTTCCATTTTTTCTTTGTGTCGTCTTTCTCTTGCTTCTTCCTTCATTTTGGCAATCTCTATTAATGCGTCCTGCACGGATGACTTTCTTTTGCTTGGATTTTCTTTCTCTTTCACCTCTTTTTTAACACATTTCTGGCTGCTTATTTGAATCTCAGGTTCGATGGAATCGTCTATTGCATTTATTAGCATCAACTCCTCTTCAAAATCTACTTTTTGTCTTTGCGAACCTGAGGTATTGTTATTTTCAACTGCCGATTTCTTACGTCTCAATATGGTCTTGTACCTTTCTTGGCATTGTTTTGCAGTTTTATTTGGAATGTCTTCAGATATTTTGTACCACATCTCCTTTTTGTTTTTAAACCGTTTTAAAGGACCGATTTGCGGCAAATACCTCCCATAAAAATCCAAAAGCATTCTTGTTTCACCTTCCGACCACAATAGTGACAAGATATAAAAAATTACTCTTTTAGGTTACAGCGTTGAAATATAGCAAAAAGGCGAAGGCAAGGAACTGGTGTTGCATTTTAGGATCCAAGTGGGGAAGCAATCAGAACGAATTCTGTAGGAGAGTAATAATAATATACTTATGTCTTCCGCCTGCCACAAATTCCAACAGCCATTGTGTCTTCTCCTTGTCCCCATAATGTAATTTTATGAACCTTACCATTAACCTGTTTGTAACACGAAGGACTTGTAGTTTCGCCTTTATCCATTATAAAATAGTTAATGATTGTCACTTTTCCTTGACTATTTAATTCCACTAATAGTTGTTAACAATAAATGAAATATGTATTACCGCCAATTCTCCTTTGTTTACAAACCACTTGTCTTTTTTTTCTTTTGTTTTGTAACAGTGTTGCACCGTTTTTGTTCGTTTTCAAACGCAAACGGTGTGGTATATGCAGGGGGTTTCGGCAACATTGTGGTAACACCATAAAATGTTTTACCATTTGTATGCAACACTTTTTTTTCCAAACGAAATCACCATAAAATATCTAAGCCTCACAAAGAAATCCAAACGTTGAATTTTAAATTTTACTCCAGGCAAAACAATCTGAAAAATGCATATCCGTCACAAGAAAAATCAACCATAGCCCGAATCAGTCATTTTAAGACATCCCATCCCTGTACTAACTGGCAGAGAGAGAAAACAAACACACATATACATTGGTATGTTCTTCCAGTGGGAACATACCAAATGGGATCAGAGCTGTACATGTGTTATTTCTATTTACAGCTTTTGGAAACTCCCAGCTCTGGTGCAGGTTGACAACATGGTACGTTAAAAATTTTAAATGTATAACCTAAATAACGGATAAGAACCTACCCATCCGGCGAGCTAGACCGCAGCATAACACCATAGTACCATTTCCGCTAAGGGGTTATCACATTTTGGCGCCCGGCAACATGGGGCGACGTTTTTTGATTCTACTTTCAATCATAAAATTTTCGCACCCAGAACAGTGGATTTTTTTTTACACCTTGGTTTTTATAGTGTATGATACACAAAAAGAAAAAACCAATTTCATCCACATATTATCATCCATTAATTTTTTGTTTCAGCAATAGAACAAGACCAACAAAAGACTTTGTCAAGAACATCGGATGTCACGGAAGGAGCTTTAGCACCATGCCGATTCGCAACGATGTGCAGTCAAATTCCTATGTTGTGTCCAAAGACCAAAAATTGAAAACATATTGTTTTTAGAGAAATCCTGAAAGCATAGATTACAATGGCTATAAAGCTGAATATATCTATTTGTTTCAGTTTCTCAAAACAAAATGATTGAGATATTGAGTCGTATCAAAGTAATTGAGTATTAATTTTTATATATGATTTTTCAAACCTGTTTTGCCATAATTCCAACAACCTTAAATAAAAACACCGAAAATTTAAAATTCAATCGAATTTTTATCTTTGTTTTATTAAAATAAAAAAACAAATATTTAAAATTATTAACAATCTAAAATCTTCACAATATTAAATTTCTACCTAAAAAAATTAGAAAATACTTAAAATATTATGAAAATGTATATATATTTATAACGATTGTATTTGGATTTCCTTTGTCTTCTTTTGATCCGACCAGTTACGAAATTTCAACTTTGCATGTATATCTGTGTATCTGAAAAAAGAAAGAAAACAAAAATTGTTATTAATATCATTTGTAGTATTATATGTTTAGTTTTTTGTATTACTAACTACTAGAATAAAAATTATACTAAAAATATTTTTCAACTATATATTCAAAATCAAATTTATTTCAATATTTCTCTTAATTTTTCAAAATATAAAAACATTTGATTTTTTTTTGTTTTTTACGTATCATTTTGTTTATTTCTTATTGATATTGTCTGTGTCCAAAAAAAAAATATATATTTTCGACTTATCAGACCATCACATTAATTTTCAATAAAACTATTTTCAACATTATATGACCAAAATAGAAATTTCTATTTATTGAATTTGAGTTTATTAATCGTCATGCCAAGTAGATCGAGGATAAATGCACCATCTAGGTCTTCAAATAGAATCGCGGCTAGAAATAATCAACTAAGTATTTTGAACCCAAATGCGGAAAATTTTGAACCAAATTTAAATTCTAGCGTTTCACACTTAAATACTTCTGAAACGGCAACTTCGACCAACAATACTCTACATTCTAATTCGATCAATTCAGAATCTAGTGTTAACAGAACTATTTTGAATTCTGCTAATATACCACCTTTGATGTCTGTACGGTTTCAACCCGAAATAGGCCCACAGACAACATCGTCTCCAGAATCGTTACACTCTATAACGACTCCTGAATACAGTAGTATCACGGCTAGATCGATTAGAAGGGAATTTTCAAGCATGAATCGGGCAAGGTTACCAACTTTGGAGGAAAACGTAAATCCTGATACTGCTGTGAACGCAGATGGATTGAGTTTAAGGGACTATGTCAGTGCATCGGTAGGTGCTGCACAGGCAACTATGCTACAAATTATTGAACAGAGGCTAGCGGTAATGATACCACAAGCCATAAGGAATTCCTTAAATTCTCAAGGAACCGTTTCAGTTGAGAATAATAATATTCCCCGCACTGACCGTTTGCCAAAATTATCAGGTAAATGATCGTTATGGACAAGAATCACAAACACCAAATTTTCGACAACATAACCAACAGACACAATTTCCACAACGGATGCAAACTCATCCACCCTACCAACAACAGGGGTATATGCCTCGAAATGCTCCTGACCAATGATCACAAACCCATATGATCACAAACCCATGACACCTTTGCAATTGCAAAAATGGGGTTTGAAATTCGATGGCTCTTCAAAGTCAGTCAGCGTCGAAGATTTTGTTTTTCGAGCAGAATGTTTGAGAGACGATTATAATTGTCCTATGGATATTTATGTGAAAGGGTTTCACCATCTCCTAACCATCTCCAACAAAATCCAACATGCCAAATATCATTTCATTAAGAAATTCAAAAATTTCGAAACCGATTTCGAAATTCAAATATGCATAATGGAAAGACGACAATTGCCCTCTGAGACCGCTGAATTGCGTGTTCCAATGCATGAGTATGAGCTTGTTCGAATAATGAAAGATAATTTGAAGGAAGGTTTGGAAGAAGAATGTAAGAGAGCCGAAAGAAATATTTCAAAGCGAATCTCTTACAGACAACAAAACCAAAATTTTCGACGAGTTCATGAACTTGAAATAGAGGAAATTGATCCTTCTAATTTTCAATCTGAGGTAGAGGCTTTGTATCCAAATACAGTTCCAGTTAGACAACTTATCTGCTGGAATTGCAAAAAATCTGGCCATACATTTATCGATTGCCCTGACGAACAACGGAATATATTCTGTTACAAATGTGGGTTCGATGGGACAACATCACCCAAATGCCCAAAGTGTACGGGAAACCCACAACGGAACATGACGAAGACTGGGCAAACATGTTCGAAACAAGAATCGACCCAGTAGTTTTGCAACAGAATAGTACCGTATTAAATACTGACAATGATTTTTCGAAAAGATTTTTGACAGCGAATGATTTTCCTAGCGGCAATGTAGTTATTTCAAGTTCAACAAATTTGTCCAAGGTGGAACACAATACATCGGAATGCGAAGTCTCACACAATTATGGAAAGGATATGACGAGATCTATAACTGAGGGAAATAGGAATGAGTATCACATTGAAAATCGGAATTCCAAGGGCACCAATATCCTTACAGGAAGATCTGATACAGTTTCAGGTAAAAATACAAAGACTATAATACCATACGAAGTCCGATTGGAAAATTACAATCGAAAAAGACAAGAAATTTTTCGAGACTTCGTGCCTGAGATCAGTAGAAATGTTTTGAGGGCAAGAAAAGGATGTAAACGGAGGAAACAGGAAAGAAAGAAATAGCTTCAGCTTGTTTATCTGTTGAGGGGGACATTCGACCGTATATGAACGTCAAACTGAACGGAATAGAAATGCAAGGTTTAATGGATAGTGGAGCAACTGTGAGTTGCTTAGGCAAGAATTGTTTAGAAAATGTTGAGAGGATGAAGGGACAAATTTTAAATTTAAAATCTGTAATAAATACTGCTGGCGGTGAGCCATTGAAGATAATTGGAAAAGTTATATTGTCAGTTAAATGTAGAAACACAGATAGGGAATTGGTATTTTATTTGGTACCAACACTAAAACAGACCTTGATTTTAGGATACGATTTTTGGCAGAAACTTGGCATACGGATTTCGATGGGTAACGATATTTTATGTGAAATAGCAATATTTCACACCGATAGGAAAATGCACGATCTAACCCCTGAACAGAATATAATTTTGGAGAATGTGAAGCTCTCGTTTCGTTGCTACACAAAGTACGGACTTGGCAAAACTCATCTGGAGAAGCATTTGATATGCTGCTCCGAAAAATATGAGATATTTTCCAGTCAGTCCAGGCGTACAGAAACTTCTATATGAAGAACTGGACAGAATGCTTATGTTAGGTGTAATAGAAGAAGCAAAAAATGCAGATTGGATCAATCGAGTAACACTAGTGATGAGGCCTAACAAGAATCGTCTATGTCTGGATGCAAGAGAACTAAATAAGGTGACTCGCAAAGATGCCTACCCCTTGCCCAACATAGATGGTTTGTTAGCCAGATTAGGTGACACATTTTTCATCACAGCAATAGATCTAAAGGACGCATTTTGGCAAATTCCTCTGAAGGAATCAAGTCGTCCATTGACAGCGTTAACAGTTCAAGGCAGGCCACATTACCAGTTTAAGGTAATGCCCTTTGGACTGTGCAACGCTGCTCAACGGATGTGTCGACCGATGGACAAAGTGATTCCTTCAGAGTTTAAAGACCGTGTTTTTGTGTACCTGGACGATTTATTGATTGTGTCTCCTAATTTCGAGAGCCATATGTAAATGTTAAAGCTAGTGGGAAACAATCTGACAGAAGCTGAATTGACCATAAACATGGACAAATCCAAATTCTGTTATAAAGAATTAAAATATTTGGGTTACATAGTTGGTGAAGGCAAATTGAAACCCGATCCGGCCAAAATCGAGGCAATAATGAGTATCAAGCCACCTAAGAGCCAAAAGGATGTACGTAAATTTTTAGGTACTGTGGGATGGTATCGAAGATTCATCCATGATTTTTCGACACTCACAGCATCTCTTACCGATACCTTAAAAAATCACCAAAATTTACAATGACTCCCGAAGCATTAGATTCGTTTGAAAAACTAAAGTTGTGTTTGATCTCTAGCCCGGACTTCGATCGCCCATTTTTTATTCAGTGCGATGCGTCGAATGTTGGCGTTGGAGCAGTACTTTTTCAGAAGGATGATAACGATTGCGAACATCCCATTGAATACTTCTCAAAAAAATTAAATACTGCCCAACGAAACTATTCGACCACTGAAAAAGAATGTTTGGCTGTCATTTTGGCGATCGAACGTTTCAGACAATATGTCGAATTAATGGAATTTTCTGTGATTACTGACCATTCAAGTCTCCAATGGTTAATGAGGCAACGTGACCTCAATGGCCGACTTGCCAGATGGAGCTTGAAACTGCAGGGCTATAAATTTTCAATAGAACACAGAAAAGGGTCCAAAAATGTTGTTCCAGACATGTTGTCTAGGTTGAGTATGGACGAATTGGTTCTAGAAGATCTGGCATTAATTAATTTCGAATCTGATGAATTTAGAAATTCCGATTATCTTTCGCTAATAGACACGATTGATTTTATTGTATTGGATCATAAAACAAAATTTGTTCTTTTGAAGCCAATGACAAAGGCGACGACAAAATTTGTGAATAAATTTCTTGTGGAAGAAGTGTTCCATAAATTCTGAGTATCTGAGTGTATACACTCTGATAATGGGAAACAATTTGTCTCCGAATCCTTTCAAGAATTGTTAAAGTTATTTGGTATACGCCACATAAGATCACCTATACACACACCACAGGCAAACGCAAGTGAACCTGTTAATCAGACGATCCTAAGTAGCATCCGATCCTACCTGAAAACGGATCAAACAAAAAAATTTGTCAAAAATAGAATGTTCATTGAGATCAACAATACATTCTTCAACAGGTACGTCACCATATTTTGCTTTGACGGGATACCAAATGATTACTCACGCGGACGCATATATAATATTGAGGAGACTGAATGCATTAGAAGAGGGCGAGATAGATGTACTACCTAAACCTGATCAAATGCAAATACTGCATAGAAGAATTAATGAGAAATTGCATGAGGCCTATGAGAGGAATGTAAGGTCATATAATAGGAGAAGTCGTTTTACAACCTTTCGTCCAGGACAAGAAGTGTTTAGGAAAAACTTTGTGCAAAGTAATTTTGCCAAAGGGATAAATGCAAAATTTTGCAAACAATGGCTAAAATGCCAGATAAGAAAGGCAATCGGTAATTGCCAGTATGAGGTCGAGACACTTAGGGGGGAATACATAGGTGTAATTCACGCACAACATCTACGAGTATGAGAATGTGTCTATATATCAATAACCTATTGCTACCACATATGTTTTAGTTTTCTCACCACTTAAAATTCTGTTTATCCACCGATGAGTTGTTGTTATCCACATGATATATTTTTTTACTTGAATCCATAGTACTTCAAAATCCAATGAAGATCCATGATACTACATTTATTATAGCCAATTAAAACAGAACAGCACCTATAGAAAAAGATAAAACAATATTAGTACAATTGGATAATTTGATTGAATGAATCTGAAAATAAACAAAAAAATGAATTAGTGTATGATTTTTAACGAATATATACACATAAAACTTATCTTTCGAAACAAAATGGAAATTCCACGGCATTTCATATCCAAGTGGTCACGTAGTATCTTTAATTTTTGTTGTAAAAATTTTAGCAATCATATCCACAGTAATTATCCCATTTCTAGATTTCGTTTTCTTTTCCTTCAAACATAAAACAACGCAGACATTGAATTGTCAATGTATTCCAAAAATGCCATAATCATTCCACATTTTCATTTTGACTGCAATAATGATAACAGGTATATCGACCGCTAATATTTCTTTCATTTTCACAACTACAAGGCAGACTGTGAATCACAAATTCAAAATGTCATTCACGCACGCTCACGCATGCCGTTTTTAGAATTGCTCACGCTCACGAATGAATTCGTAACATTCACGCACGATCACGCACGCCCGTTTTTGAATTTCTCACACTCACGCACGCTCACGAATGAATTCGTAACATTCACGCACGAAGGTGTTTATTGATTCACGCACGTTCACGAACCAAAATCCTGCAAAGATAAACAGTCACGATTGCAGAATAGTGACTACCGCACGCTCACGACGGGAAATATGAACTCACGAACAACAAACTTATTCACGCACACTCACGATTCGAAAAAAACTACTCACGCACGTTCACGAACAATGAAACGTACTTCCACACACCCACGATTCATAAAAAACTATTCACTCACGCTCACGATGTAAAATGCAACTCACGCAAGTTCACGACATACGAAACTTACTCACGCACACTCACGATTCATAAAAACTACTCATGCACGCTCACGATGTAAAATGCAACTCACGCACATTCACGATTCATAAAAACTATTCACGCACGCTCACGATGTAAAATCAACTCACGCTCGTTCACGACTATTATACTTACAAAACAAACGAAAAAATTTAATTCACGAATGAGTACGAACTTAAAAACTTACTCACTCTCGCTTGTGATACAAATGAGCTACCCACACAAATTCGCCAAAATATTTCTAATTAAAAATCTGAAGTTGAAAACGTACTCAATTAAAAAATTAACAGATACAATTAACATTTTAATCAAATCAAAATATAAACTCAATTAAAATTTGAATTGATTTTGTCTGAAAAACTTAATTAATTTTTTATTGAGGCAATCAATGATTTATAGTGTTATTGTTTACTTATTTTATTTTTTATTATATTATAATTACATATATTATAATTATACTATATAGAATTATTTTTTCAGATCTAAGCCAAAATTTAATGAACCAATGAAACCAATTATTTCCGAAAATTGTTAATTTTATATTTGGAAGTATGTTTTCAATTTAAAAATGTAAAAATGTTCATTCATTATCTTAGTTGGCTTTATTATTTATTTTGATTAACAAGTTAATTTTATAAGTTAATTAATTAATTGATTACGTTTTCAATTCCAATCAACTTTTCAATTGGAAATATTTTACTGATATTTTTTCGTGTAAAGAAAAAATCCAACTATAATATAATCAGAAAGCACATAAGAAAGTGTAAACTCTTGTAAAGTTACCATAAATTATTTCATCGAAGAAACCAATAATTATAAATAAATAAACAATACAATAAATAATTATTGCATCAATTAAAAAATAAAGTTTCGACCACAACCAATTAAGTAATTCATTGAAAGTGCCGGAAGAAATCAATTATTGTTTAATCAAATAAGGCTTCTTGTTTCTTATTAATTCTGTGATTGATATCTAATCTGTGGCAATATCTAAAAATAAAATGCTGCTTATGTTTAAAAATGTAGTCAAAGATCATATAATACATGAAATTATAATACTACATGAAACAATTGACTTCGTTATAAAGAATAGCGATAGATACGGCTTTTTTTTTTTTTGCTGCAGAAAATGTCTTGAATGCATAGAAAAATATCTTTCGTCCGAATGGTTGTCCTCGCTATATCTAGCAAGTAAACCAGGCCCAAAATTACGTTAAATTGTGTGTGTTGTTGCATTCTCCCTAAATCATACCATTCAAAACAAATCATATTACTAGTGCGGTTTAAATGGGAGCTATATATAAATAAGGACCCATATGGAAATTTGCTCTTCCGGAAGCCAAATATGGGGGCCCATTTGTAATACCATCCACCTACATAAATAACAACTACTTATACCAAGTTTTATATCGATAGCTTGTTTCGTTCGGAAATTAGGTTTCAACATGCGGACCGGCATCGCTAGATCGAGTTTCACCACGACCCAGAATATTATTCTGTATGAGAGCAGTATTTCAATGTGTTACAACCGGAATGACGACGTCAGTTATACCCCAACACATTATTCAGAATTTTTCGATATAAAAATGAAAGCAGTATCGATACTGGACATTTTGCTTAATATGCGTCATATATTTCAAATAGTTCATTGAGTACACTATGTTCATAGGATTTAAAATTTAACCCCATGAAACTATGTACATGTTAAAAAATTTAGTAAAATATACTTGAGTAAATCTTACTTTTTAAAGCTAATTATTAAAAAATAAATTTTAGCTGCGAAACATGAATAATGAAAATGTTGTTTTTAATAAAATCTAGTATGAAGTCCAATACAGATATTTCATACATACTTTTTATCGTGAGCAAGACATTTTTGTAGATATAAAATTTGTCGTGAGCGTGAATAGGTTCGTGATTTCTCGTGAGGCTGAATTAATTCGTGAATGTGAATTTTTTCGTGAACGTGAATTTCATCGTGAGTGTGAATTTTTCGTGAATGTGAGTTTCTTCGTGAACGTGAATTTTCTCGTGAGAGTAAATTTTTCGTGAACGTGAATTTTCTCGTGAGAGTGAATTTTTCGTGAACGTGAATTTTTTCGTGAACGTGAATGTCATCGTGAGTGTGAAGTTTTCGTGAATGTGAATTTCTTCGTGAACGTGAATTTCTTCGTGATCGTGAATTTTGTCGTGAGCGTGAATTTTTCGTGAATGTGAATTTTTTCGTGAACGTGAATTTTGTCGTGAGCGTGATTTTGAAAAAAAATTACTCACGCACATTCACGAACAGAATTTGATGTTCACGCACGATCACTCACGACACATTTTTGTTCAGTCCCATTCACGCACATGCACGTGATTTGGTCAAAATTTCATTCACGAATCACGTGACTCACGCGTGAATCACGCGTGTCACGAAAACTTCGTGTCACACGCACACCTCTACTGTGAATATACCTGAAATAAAAGGAACTATGTTAGCAATTTTTAATATACAAAATTCAAAAAAAAAAACGACAATTAGATTTTTGTTACTGAGATGTAATGACATCGTACTTATCTTTTACATTTATTTCCAAAGAAATACTTTTGTATAGGTAAAGTAATTTATCGAATTGGAGAAACAGATGCTGTTTCAATCTTCGTAATGCTTCATGCGTATTGCATCAATCTCCATATACACAGCCCTTATGGGAAATTGTCCACAAAGCGATAAAATTGTTTAGTTATGTACCATGACATATTTTCGTTCTCTCATTATGTTTGGCATATATACGGCGATCATCCTGTTTGTTTTGCTACGATAATATACACATATACATGGCTGTTTGTGTTACTTCGATGCTTATACACACAAAAAATTATCACCAAAATTTTTTCAATTAAACACTTAATTGAATTTGGAATCGGATTCAATTAATATGTTAATTGATTCAATTAATTATTTAATCAAATCCGAATAAAAACCAATTAAAAAAATGATTGATATTTGTTACGTTTCCAATTAAAATATTAGTTGATTCAATCAATGTGTTAATCAATTCGGAAATAATTTTCAATTACAAACGTGATTGAAAAATTTTCCGTTTCCAATTACACATGCGATTGATCCAATCACCTTTGTGATTGAAATTGAATAATTTTGAGCGATGGAAAGAGCGAAAAGAGAACAAGAGAACGGGTATTTATTCAACAATGTATAATGGAGAGATCAGTCTGTGGAAGTAACTCGTAACGAACGATCGGGTTTTTGTTTTTCGCGTAAATTGAAAAACATTATTGGCGACATTATGTCTGCTGCATTAAAAATGTGTGCATAAATATTTTGAACGCAACAACAAATCATAGCAAAGGGTTGAAATAAATAAAGTGTGCAACAACAAATGTCCACGTGGTAAAGGTTTGAAAAAATATATGAAAGAACGCATTTGAAATTAGCTGTGTTTGTGTTTTGTGGTATTGTAAAAATGAAAAACAATCTACTTGTATCGAAGGTAAGAAATTGTGAAATGTGAATACCGTTTTCCATTGAAGTCTGTTTACATTAACCGGACTAAAATAATATATTTTTTATTCATTTCTTTTAGTGACCAATTTTATTTCGTAAAAATGACCAATCAATCCCATCAACTCCATCATTTTATCAAATATATTAGAATATAAGAATATGTTTGTAATCAAAAGGTGGGTACCGTATTGATCTTTTAAAATTATAAATTTCTTCCTTAAAAACAAGAGCGGTATGAGTTTTTTGGAAGATTCACCTTGAAGTTGCGAAGTAGCGTTGGCATTAAATTGCATTTTTGCTTTACCTGCCTTTTTCAGTTTGAACCCAAGTAGAGAGCAGTATATCTGATATATAAGCTAACACACAAAAAATTATCACCAAAATTTTTTTTCAATTAAACACTTAACTGAATTTGGAAACGGATTCAATTAACATGTTAATTGATTCAATTAATTTGTTAATCAAATCCGAATAAAAACCAATTAAAAAAATGATTGATATTTGTTACGTTTCCAATTAAAATATTAATTGATTCAATCAATTTGTTAATCAATTCGGAAATAATTTTGAATTACAAACGTGATTGAAAATTTTCCCGTTTCCAATTACACATGTGATTGATCCAATCACCTTTGTGATTGAAATTGAATAATTTTGAGCGATGGAAAGAGCGAAAAGAGAACAAGAGAACGGGTATTTATTCAACAATGTATAATGGAGAGATCAGTCTGTGGAAGTAACTCGTAACGAACGATCGGGTTTTTGTTGTTCGCGTAAATTGAAAAACATGATTGGCGACATTCTGTCTGCTGCATTCAAAATGTGTGCATAAATATTTTGAACGCAACAACAAATCATAGCAAAGGGTTGAAATAAATAAAGTGTGCAACAACAAACGGCCACGTGGTAAAGGTTTGAAAAAAATATATGAGAAAATGCATTTGAAATTACCTTTGTTTGTGTTTTGTGGTATTGTAAAAATGGAAAACAATCTACGTTTATTGGTAAGAAATTGTGAAATGTGAATACCGTTTTCCATTAAAGCCTGTTTACATTAAACGGACTAAAATAATATATTTTTTTATTCATTTCTTTTAGTGACCAATTTTATTTCGTGAAATTGACCAATCAATCCAATCAAATCCCTCATTTTATCAATTATAATATATAAGAATATGTTTGCAATAAAAAAGTAGGTACCGTATTGATCTCTTAAAATTATAAATTTTTTTCACTCCTAGTTCTTAAAACCAAGAGCGGTATGGGTTTGTTGGAAGATTCACCTTGAAGTTGCGAAGTGGCGTTGGCATTAAATTGCATTTTTGTTTTACCTGCCTTTTTCAGTTTGAACCCAAATAGAGAGCAGTATATCTGATATATAAACTAATGAGCTGAATTATGTAATGGTAAAAAAGTTCTTTCTTTTGGATTTAAAAAAATGAAAAATATCCGAAAATAATAAAAATATGTATTTTCCATTTATATTTTTCCTATTTCCAGAATTTGCAAAGTATCATCAATATAATACCAAATATTACATTGCTTTCCCATTATTTTTGTCTTTGAGTGGTTCAAATTTTAATAGACGATTTCAATGTGTGGAAATTTTGGAAAGGAATTGTTACTAAAATTAAATTACCGAGCTCCTTAATACACCTTTTTTTGCTAAAAGACTACCACTGCAAAAGAAGATTATAAATCTGCAACCTGGAACTAAGAATTGAACTTGATATTCTATGCAGGTAATGTTTAACAAAATTAACTTTTAATTGAACAAAATTAAATTCGAATTATTTTGTTTACTTTCAGAAAAACTAAGGCTGCTGATTTATTGGAAATCTAGGCGCATCTACATATTAGAAGGAACATGCTAACATGGTTATTATTATAAGGAAGATAGTGATTTATATAATTTATTTTTTCACCCTATAGTTGTTATTGATTGTAATTGTATTTGTAAGTTATGTTAGAACAAAACACAAATGACAAGAACCAAATTTATTTGTCTATTGCATAATTCAAAAAATAATAAAATATTAAATATGTTTTATGAGAAACACACATTTTCTTTTATTTCAAATAAAACTAAATACGATTTTGGGGTCGCAATATATAAATTTGTTGATCGAAATTTATAGCAAATTTCAATTAATTATTTAATTGAATGAATTAAATAGTTGATTGATTGTTGTCGCGAAATTAATTAAAATTTTAATTGATTCAATTAAAACTGTGATTGAATTTTATGTTAAAAATCAATCACGTTTTTAATTGATTCAATCACACAATTAATTGATTCCGTGACAAAAGTCAATTAAATTTTTAATTAAAAATCGTGTTGGTTTTCAATCAAAATGGGTGATTGATACTATCATTTTCGTGATTGAAGACATTTCAATTAAAAAAATGATTGAATCCGCGATTTTCGTGATTGAAATAAAAAAAAAATTTTTTGTGTGAATGAGCTGAATTATGTAATGGTAAAAACCCAGCAAAAACTAGCTGTCATTACACGTTGCATTACATTGCGGCGAGTTATAATGACTAACTTGTAATGACAAAAATAAATACTTCTCGGTAATTTTCGAATTGTTATTCTCAAATTTTTAGGCAGTTGTAGTTAACGAATTAATAAAATAGAATAAATGATGGTACCATTAGGTATAATTATTCACATAATCGAGCACTTACATAAAATATCAAAAAGAATATGTAATGTAACGGTAATTCTGAAAATTGATCCGTTAAGAAATTTTTATCACAAATATTTCATAATAATTGTGTTTAATGACATTGTCATATTATGTTTTAAATAAATGCTTTCTTATACCTCATTCACATTACATTTCCAAAATGCGCTTAAACTAAATTTCAAATGCCATTTGCCTTATAAAAAAGAGACTTAAAATCCACTTTTCGTAGATTTTGAACCTTATGTGAATTGGCTATTGGGTATATTATAACGTAATTCACGAATCCAATTCCCTTAAACAACCTACATTTATTTCTATTTTAAGTGTGAAATTAATTTGCATCTTATTTAGATTATTTATTAGATTTTTTGTTTATTTATACAATATTCGTTTCTATTCAAGTAGTTCTTCTATTACAGCATCACTCGCCATATTTTGATTCATTGTAATCGGCGATAGAAATCAATATTTTCGAGATTTGGTTGCCTGAGACAATAAGTGGCTATTTTGCAAGGTTTGGTGTATCTACGAATAAGTCATTACATATTAGGTGATTATATGCTGTAAATGCACTACTTATTTTATGGCCGAAAGTATGCCTGGGGAGAAGTACTTTCCTTCTAGGACATGCGTATGTAAATGTAATCCGAAGCGATGCCAATTAATAAGTGGTTATTAATTTTTAAATAGGCTTACCTACAAGATTACCGGGTAATGAGAGTTTTTGCTGGGAAGTTCTTTCTTTCTATTTATATTTTTTCTATTTCTAGAACTTGCAAAGCATCATCAATATAATACCAAATATTACATTCCTTTCCCATTATTTTTGTCTTTGATTGGTTCAAATTTTAATAGACGATTTCAATGTGTGAAAATTTTGGAAAGCCATTGTTACTAAAATTAAATTACCGAGCTCCTTAATACACCTTTTTATGCTAAAAGACTACAACTGCAAAAGAAGATTATAAATCTGCAACCTGGAACTAAGAACTGAACTTGATATTCTATGCAGGTAATGTTTACCAAAATTAACTTTTAATTGAACAAAATTAATTTCTAATTATTCTGTTTACTTTCAGAAAAACTAACTTAGCTTACAGGCTGCTGATTTATTGGAAATCTAGGCGCATCTACAATTAGAAGGAACATGCTGACATGGTTATTATGATAAGGAAGATAGTTTATAAGGGATATAGTTTTTTTTTCACCCTATGGTTGTTATTGATAGTAATTGTATGTGTACGTTATGTTAGAACAAAACATACAAGAACCAAATTTATTTGTATATTGCATAATTAAAAAAATAAAATATTGAATATGTTTTATAAGAAACACATGTTTTCTTTTTTAGGGCGCAATATATAAATTATTTGATTGAAATTTCTAGCCAATTTCAATTAATTATTATATTGAATGAATCAAATAGTTGATTGATTTTTGTGGCGATTTTAATTAAAATTTTAATTGATTCAATTAAAACTGTGCTTGAATTTTATGTTAAAAATCAATCACGTTTTTAATTGATTCAATCACACAATTAATTGATTCCGTGACAAAAGTCAATTAAATTTTTAATTGAAAATCGTGTTGGTTTTCAATCAAAATGGGTGATTGAGACTATCATTTTCGTGATTGAAGACATTTCAATTTAAAAAATGATTGAATCCGCTATTTTCGTGATTGAAATAAAAAAAAAAAATTTGTGTGTAGCCACAAAATAAACATTGAGTTTGGCAAATGGGGGGATACCTATACACAATGAGAATTAGAATTTAGTTCACAACAATAAAGTAATGCTATACTTATCTTTTGCCAACCATAGATCACGCACAGGTATAAATTACATTTATTGGGGAACACCAAATGCCACTTCGGTTTTAGTTTTGTTCTGTACAAACCACTTTTTTTGCCAGACTCGACATTAACAGGTAGCCTTCCATCAATATTTCATCAACATTTATTATTCAGTGTCAGACGACACGTTTTGCTTTACATGAACAAATTTTATTGTTCCTGTTTATTTGGCATATACACAATCGTGCGTCATTCACCACCAGTTACATCGGCTACTTGTGTGCATTTCATTTCCATGAACCAACAATGGACATTGAAGGTATACCCATAATGATAGAAAATTCTGAAACGTCGTAAGTGATACCTAGAAAAGCGAGAAAAGGAAGAATTAGAACGACAGCAACGGAAAATTACACTTATCTTATACATTCACTTTCAAACGCATAATTATTATTAGGATTGGAGAACCGACATGGTCTGCTGCTTTTGGAAATGTACACCTTTCATTATGCTAGACACTGTTATTCAATTTAACCAGCAATTCACATTTTATCATCCATCTCAAACACAAACGCTCCCTGTAGACATCAACGAAATTTGTTTGCTTTATCTTTACGAATATCCACAGACGTAGCATTCATCCATTGCCTTATTACAGCGACATTCACGAAAATATATTTCATGCCTTTCTTTAGCCTATGCAAATAAATCTTTATTAGAATTTTTGTACACATGAGGATAATTCTTAGTACATTACTTACCTTTTTGTAAACAGAAACATTTGCATTGATATTGTTAACAAATATCAATGCAAATGAACAAACATCATAAAATGTCCACAATTGGACATTTTATGATGTTTGTTCATTTTTTTTAGTTCCCAACACTTTGTGCTCCACAGGCTGCGCGAAAAGTATTGGCTTTGTGACATCCACTGTTGGAAAGTTTTCCAGCTTATTATTTTTATTTATTGTTTACTTTTTTTGCCGCAAATCGAAGATATTAACGTTCCTTATTGTTTTTCTTTTTGTATTATCGAACGCCTTTTTATTCTCTGACCTTTATAAAATAGGATTGGCAAATCGGTGACCCAACAGTGTTGTATTTTCGATTATGGTCTGATAATTGACGTTGATTTGAGAGAAACGGAGGTAAACCGACCATGCGGTGAGAGCATGAATACCTGGTCTTTTCTGAATCGAACATTCGCAGAGTGAACACCCAGAAGATTTTTTTTTGATGCAAGGCAGAAATTGTGCATAAGTGAATATAGAGTGACGAGTAGTAGTAAAAAAATAAAATAGACACGTTTGAACACAATTATTTTTTTGGGAATAGGAGTTTTATGTGCGAGAAAAAGGGGTAAGAATATTAAATATTTCTATTCCTATGTCACTATTGCTATATTAATATTCTTGGATACGACAGAATTACGTGTAAGCTTTATGATTTAACAAAATTACAAAGTAAAAACAAAATGGATATGGTAATAAATAAAATTACCTACTAAATTTCAGATACAATTAAACATTTGTTCATACCATTAAAATTTAAATAAAGAAAAGAAGATTTTGTTAAATCACAAAAGTGTTGCATGTAATTTGTTTGTGTACAATGTGTTTAGATTTATGACTTCTAATTTTTCATCTGTCTACAAAATTTGTAGAAATCATATTTTTGTGATATTACATTATTTGTTTCTGAAACCCATGGAGGAAACTACGATTTCATGAATGAACATATCCTAACCACATCAAAATACTGAAACATATATGTTTGAACAGGGAAACTAATTTTGGTAAAAAAAATAAAAAAAAAATAAATAAATATTACAGGCCAAGGCCCCTTTATTGTACGAACTGTACAAACCCTATCATAGGTATCAATGACAAGAACCTCCAAGATCACGTGCGCCACCTTTGCTTCATTGTCAGCATCAAGTTCTTTGATATTCGTGCATGAGCCACCCAGTAATCACCACGTGGTAATACTGTACTGCCAAATAAGGTAATAACGTGTAAAAAAAAGAGGTTCTTGAATGTTTAAAATTACAATCAGGCCTGTTCCCAATTTCACAAAATTTTGCGATTTGTATCGAAAATAAAATCGCGCGATTTATAATTGCTTGTTCCGGAAATCGCGCGAAAGCAAATGGAATTGAAAATCGCAAAATTTCAATTCCAAAATGTGTCATAGCTGTTAAAATCAGCTGTTAAAGAAAAAACATTTAGTGCGGCAAATTTTGTAAAAAAGAAAACTTAAAATTAAGTTATAAGTTACAAGGAATGGCTTTTTTGAATGCAATTGCCTGTTTCGAAATAAATCGACGCCGCAAAATTAGTGCCGCAAAAAAAATCGGTATTTACGAAATACAAGTAATCTGATGAAACTTTCGGACGAGCAGTTAATTTATTTTAATTTCTCATTATTATTCCAATATGTTTTATAGATTTATTCAGTCATTTAGACTGGAAAAGGACACCTTTATTGAAATTGCCGATAAAATCGCTTCATACTTGAACCAGCCAAAAATACATGCTCACACTCAGGTGGCTGCAGTGCTACGATTCCTCGCAACTGGATCTTACCAATTGGCAGTTGCGAAAGATCATCATGTTACTGTTGGAAGAAGTACGTTTTCGAAAATCCTTCATAATGTGGTGGATCAGCTAGAAGCCCATATTTGCAGTGAAAATATTTATATAAATATGAACAATCAGAAATTTCAAGATCCAAAGAATACTTCTATACAAAATTCCAGTTTCCAGGTGTAATTGCGTGCGTTGACGGAACACATGTAAAGATCCTGAAACCAGTTGAGGAAGAATCGGTGTTTTTCAACCGCAAAGGGTGGTAAGTTTTTCAGTTTAAACGTAATGGTGGTAAGTATTTTCATATTTAGTTGTTTAGTTAGCTATTTTAATTCCGAAACATCAAGGTATGTAAGTACAACTTGGAAATATTGGCTGTAGACTCCACACACCCCGGATCATGTCATGATGCTTTTGTTTGGAGTGTCAGTGAAGCACGGGATTACTTTTTTACGCAACAAAATATCATTGTTTTGGCAGATTCGGCATACAAATTGGAGAAAGTTGTAATGACACCATACAGACGACCTCAAAACGGCTCCGTTCAGCATGTATATAACATTAAACATTCTCAAGCTCGTAACGTTGTGGAACGTACTATTGGCGTTTTAAAAAGTCGGTTTCGATGTCTGCAAGGTACCTTACAGTATTCTCCGAGATTCGTCTCAAGTATTATAAACGTATGCTGTGCTTTACATAATATATGCCGTAGACGGAATACGGCAATGCCTCAAGATGATTTCCTTGACATTGATGTTGCCCTAGACGAAAATGATACAGATTCTGAATTGGAACCTATAGAAGACGAGAATATAATCGCAGCGTCAATACGAAACGGCATAGCGGAGGGTATGATATAAGACATATCAAATAATGTCGTAACTTAATAATAATTTTTTATTTATACTAATATAAATATATCACATTACACTGTTTTAATTTTTTTGTTTTTATGCGAAATATAGGATGGTACTAAATGTGAGAAAATTCGCACAAAATAGTCCATATTTTCTAAAATTAGTTAATGCTACTTAAATTATTTTCGTAAGTATGAGACTAAAGAAATATTAAAAATTTTAGCTCCAATTTGTTCTTCAAACTACCAAATTTTCTTAAACAAGAGAACAAAATGTATTATTTTATTGTTTGTATCATGTTACAACTAGTAAAATATTTTAGTTAAAATTTTCTTGTGAGTTCAATTTCTACTAAAATATTGTACTAATTCCAACATGATGTAAATAAGTTAAAACTTTTTTTAAATCGAAGAAAATTTATTGTAATAATAATTTTCACTGCTGTTTAAGAAAATGTCATATGTTGAAGATTGGAGTTAATAAATTTATCTAACTTGGAAACTTTCTACAAAAACTTAATAAACTAAAATTTCGAATGACGAATTCTAAAAAAGTCTAAATACCAATTTTTAAAAAGTTTAAAAATCAAATATATTAAAAAGCTAAAAAGTCAACTTTTAAGAATTTGAAAACTCGAATTTTTTTAGAATATCAATTAAACAGTTCTAAAAAATACACTGAAAAAATATTGTCCTAATATGGAAGATTATGCAACTTAAATTTTAGGATTCCAAATTTACGCAATGCTAAGGACAAAATTCTTTAAAATAATGAAATTTTATTTAAAAGAAAGTTTATAATCATTGCTTCAAATTTTTTTTCCTTAAATTTAGGACACAAATCTTGAACTTTTGCGTCTCTCTGCTGAAGTTGTACATCTTTGAAGCAAGGCAAAATTTCCTTAAATTAAAGAAAACCATTTTTAATTTAAAGAAATCGTCTTTAACTCAACTGACATATTGCATTTTTAAATTTAAGATAAAAAGGCTTCAAATATAGGCTAAGACTTATTTTAATGATTTGCATCTTTGGTTTAAAGTTTTTTAGCATTGAGAAAACTGTTTTGTACTTGCTGTAATTTCGATTTTGAAATTGGAACTGGTTTGTACGTAAATGCCTTTATTAAATATCGCAAAAAGATAATAAAAATTCGTTAAATTAGATCTGTATCAAATTTTCATTTTATTGATCCTAGATCTAAAGCCAGGGAGGTCCGTAAAAAATGTCTTTATTTTAAAGAAGCCGCATTTTTGGCTCGGAATCAATACCAAAATCCTTATGGGAAGGTCAAAATCTTTGGATCCAAGTAAACTTTTTTTGGAATATTATGGAAATCACAAAATTGGCATTGGTAAGTCAACTTTTAATTTCACATTTTGAATCGACTATTTTATTAATGAAAACAACCAACAATAAGATAATGCTACATTTATTGAGATCTGTTGTATTTAAATAAAATAATGTTTACATAAAACTTAAAGGATTCTATCCATATTTCTATCTCGATATTCCTTTTCGAGTTTTAAAAATTAAAAATTTCATTCAAGAAAACAAGTTGTAATTAACATAACATAAAATAACATAAGTAACTCCACTTATAAGAAACCAATGTAACGAAAGTTTAATGGAGAAAGTTAACGCAAGAACAAAATTATGATTTACTGAAATAATCTTCTAGAAGATTAGTTAGCCTTTCAAAAATTGAGTTTTGTTCAGATAACGCTGAAAGAATTCCATTGAGGGTGCTTGCTATTTGACCCATTAAATCATTTTGTGAAGAGCACAAGGCTTCCAAATTTCCTGGAGGTTGTGAACGACGACTCCGCTTCGGTTTTGGTTCCTCAGTCGTTGGAAGAAGTTCGATGCTATCTAATGAAATATTTAAATCATCGGACTCATCTTCTCCTTTTGGGTTATTTTCATTTAATTTTAAAGAACCACAAAATGATTTCGCCCCTTTAACTCCATCAACCATTTTGTAGATTCCACAAATCTGTGCGATGCGCTCTTCTGTGCTTGAAATAAACAATTGGTTGTAGGGGCCGCCTCCAGTTGCTGACGCTTCTCGTTTATTTTGACTGATTTTTTTACGTATTGTAATTTTCCAATCAGACCAAACCTAGATAAAACAATACGACTATCAAAACCCAACAGCAATATCGGGATTAGCTTCCATAAAGCTCAAAAATATATATTCCTGCTCCTGGTTTTTGTGTTTGCGTCTGAAATGATAGATTTTTTGAGTAAAATATGCAAAAAACAAATTGTAAAATACTTACGCGCTGTTCGATGACATTGTTAACCAGCTGATTACAAAATAATTATGGCGCCACGCTACTCAGTGTTGCATAGAATTTCATTCTCACCAGTTTCTAAATGAAATCGTAATATTTGGAACACCCCAATAAACACAAACGTTTGAAAAATACTAAAATTCAATAATTTTTCAAACATTTTTTCAAAGGATTAGGGTAATATTCAAGTTGAGAAATTGTTGAGAAAATCGCGTTCTCAACAAAAAACAGACATTACCCTCAACAGTAAAATTCAACACAATAGCAATAATTTCTCAATTGTAATCCTCAAATTGAAATGCATCGCTACTCAATAATTTCTCAAACAGTTTTCAATGTGAGAAAAATAAAAAACTAGCATTGTTGCGAATACTTTCAAACCACAATTTGTATGAAAGTCAATCCTAGTTCTAACTGAAAGTCAATACTAAATTTCTAGGGATTTTGTAAATTTTATTATTTTTTCGTTAACAAATATAATAATCTTAAAAATAACATTAATAATATATGAAAATAATAATATTATACCAATCAAAATGTAATTATCTTATTAAACGTATTAATAAATAAAACTATGAATACAACTTTAAATATCTTAAACATTTTTACATGTATAATTCCATTTCCTCCATAATGTTGGTGTCATTAATATGCTGGCAATTTGAAATAATTACTATCGAGGAACTTGCTGGCTTGTGTGTTAGAATAGATTCCAGCAAGAGGAAATCACAAAATATCAAACTGATGACGGGATGTAAATTGATGTAATGCACATTTTCATCCAGAAGTTCTTGATATAGGAATTGTTGCACTTTGTTTTAATTGATTGCACTTTGTAAGTTTTCTGAAAACTTTTCTTTGTTGTTTCCTTCATCGGTTTTTCATCGGCCAACATCTTCCAAGAATATACCATTCAATGATTTTAGTTTTCTGCAAAACAATCGAGTTTTGTGATTTCCATTATGTTTTCATTTCACTTTTTATTTTGACTTACCAATTTGTATTTCTTCCAACTGACCACGTACTTCGTGATTTCCTCAAGAACGTTGGTGTTACAAAATTGTTGTTATTAAAATACTGGCAATTTTCAGGAACTTGATGACCAGATAATTGGAATAAATTTCCAGCAATTTCAATTCACAAAATAACAAATTAAACCGATGATGCACATTTTCATCCAGAAGTTCTTGATATAGGAATTGTTGCACTTTGTTTTAGTTGGTTGCACTTTGTAAGTTTTCTGAAAACTTTTCTTTGTTGTTTCCTTCATCGGTTTTTCATCGGCCAACATCTTCCAAGAATATACCATTCAATGATTTTAGTTTTCTGCAAAACAATCGAGTTTTGTGATTTCCATTATGTTTTCATTTCACTTTTTATTTTGACTTACCAATTTGTATTTCTTCCAACTGACCAGGTACTTCGTGATTTCCTCAAGAACGTTGGTATTACAAAATTGTTGTTATTAAAATACTGGCAATTTTCAGGAACTTGATGGCCAGATAATTGGAATAAATTTCCAGCAATTTCAATTCACAAAATAACAAATTAAACCGATGATGCGATATAAATTAAACTATCGATGTGATGCGAATTATCATCCAGTAGTTGTTGATATGGAAAAGCATAAATACCAAGTTTTTTTGGTTGCACTTTGATTTATGGAAACTTTCTCTTCTCGATAAGCCACTACCATTTTTCATCGGCCAGCCTCTTAATGTGTCCAAGAATCAGCATCCAAATATTTTAGTTGTCTGAAAAGAGATTTGAGTTTAGTGACTTCCTTAAAGTTTTCATTTCGTGTTTTAGTTTTACTTACCAATTATTATAAGCAATTTCAATTGATTATTAAAAAATTTCCTCATTTTTGTATTTCTTCCACGAACTTTGTTGTCCAAAGTAGTATTGAAAACCATGTGGTTTTTTCGTTGCATTTCAGGGTAGTGTTTTGTCAAAGTTTTCTCCAATTATCTTCAACACATTTTCAAAGTTTTCGTCAACATTTTGCCAAATTGGTTGTAATTCGCAAACAATTTGAAGATGAATTGAAGATGAGCTTTTTCAAGTCAAGTTGAATTTATGTTGAAAATGATATTTACCCTCAAACTGAAGAGGTGTTGCATTTGAAAAACGCTCATCCTGTGTTTATTGGGACGATATGCGAATCGCAAAACTTCCCTTCCGTAGATTGTGTCAAAATGGGGTCGCTCCAAAATATACGCGATTATTACTGCACAAGTACATGATTTCGAAATTTTATATTTTTGATTTACTGCCAAGACATGTAGCAATTAATTTGTATGCATGTTTTATACAAGCTTTACAATATCTTTGAAAAATTCATTAATTTATTTTGAATTCGCAGAGGCAAGTCTCAACGATTTGAAATCGGAAAATTTTTGCGATTTGCGATGACCGGAACAAGTCGATTTGGAGAAATCGCAAATTTCTTGCGATTCCGATTATGAATATGATTTTTGCTGAAAATAAAACTAACCTTGTGCTGTGGAACCTGTCTATTTTTCTCAATTCCCTATATAATCACTAAACCTAAACTAACCTAAAAAAAAATTTTTCACAACCCAAATAATACAAAAGTTACATTTGAATTACACTAACATGTCTGCCTCTTTTACAACAACAAGAGAATAAAAAAGTCCAAAAACTATAATAATATGATTAAGACTACATAAAAATTGTAAAAACGTAACAAAACTTCTTCTAGAATGTATGTTTGGAAAAGTCAGTATAAATAATAAAAAAATCAAATTCAATTTACTATAAATTATATTAGTGTTATATTAAAACTATCCACCTATTAAAAAAAAAGCAAATATTATTAGAATAATACAAAACAATTGTTAAAGAAAAATACAAAACAACAAAAACTTGCTAAAATTAATATTATATTTTCTTTTTGCCTTATAATTGCTACGGAAATACCTATAAATAATAAAAAATTATTAAAACCTTGTTAGCTTAATAAATTAAAATAATATCAAATACGACATTTCTATTATTGTTAAAAAAAAATTATATCTGTTTTATATACTTATGTTACAATTGTCTTTTCTTCTATATTTCAAACAACAACAACAAAAACAAAATTCTTTGTAATTATATATATTTGTTAAATCTATATTTTTAATAAAAATTTAGTATAAATAGTATTATTATAATTATTATTCTTATTCAAACATAAATTTACTTTAAAAAAAATCTAACATAAGGAATAAAACTGTTTAATATGTGAATTCAAATCGTATAAAATGTGTTAATTACTAAACCAAAAAGTTGAAATGTAACGGTCACAAAAGTAGACAAATTTAAGATTTGGGATATTTCCAAATATTCTTTAAGGCATAGGAAATATCATGGATGACAGAAATGTCATATGGGGTGGGCAAGCCTTGAGACTAAAATACCTAAGTCTCACAAAGAAATCCAAACGTTGAATTTTAAATTTTACTCCAGGCAAAACAATCTGAAAAATGCATATCCGTCACAAGAAAAATCAACCATAGCCCGAATCAGTCATTTTAAGACATCCCATCCCTGTACTAACTGGCAGAGAGAGAAAACAAACACACATATACATTGGTATGTTCTTCCAGTGAGAACATACCAAATGGGATCAGAGCTGTGCATGTGTTATTTCTATTTACAGCTTTTGGAAACTCCCAGCTCTGGTGCAGGTTGACAACATGGTACGTTAAAAATTTTAAATGTATAACCTAAATAGCGAATAAGAACCTACCCATCTGGCGAGCTAGACCGCAGCATAACACCATAGTACCATTTCCGCTAAGGGGTTATCACAAATTACTCCAAAAAAAGCAAAAATAAAAATAATTAATCAATATCATACGTTTGACATCCATAACTGGCTATAGGTAGGAAAACAAAACAAAAAACATCGAAATTGTCTAGCAAATCAAAAGGTAATCGAAGAAAAGATGAAACATAAACGTAGACGGTACTCAATTGGATATATTACCCAAAGAGCAATTTCCAGTCTAGCTTCAGAATAATTAAGATTTTAGTTAAAAGTCTGTGAAAACGGTATGTCTCTAGCATAAAAAAATCCAGTAACAAAATATCCTGAAAGCACATGCAATTTAACCTGATATTTAAATATAGGGTATTAAACTTCATCATCAAAATCAACATTCCTGAAATCCTAAATGAAAAGGTCGATAACATAGTATACGAGGTATATGAATCTACTGGTTCGTTTGCCAAAATTCCAGGAACTATTATTCAATAAACAGAAGAAAAACAGAAATTGAAAAATAAATATAGAAAAATTATCGAGAGCCACACAAACAGATTTGAACAAAGTTCAAATATGACAAAAATTTTTAAAGAAGTTTCAGTGTGGGCCCAAATCGTTGGGCGTCATTCATTCAGTTTCCGGCCACTATCTCGTCGGCAATCGAGGTGGTTCAAAATATCTACGAAGTTCAGTATTTACAACGAAACCCACAATATAAAAATTATTAACGAAAGTATGCGTGCTGAATATATCAAGAAATAGAAAGGTAGATAAAGAAGGATCTAAAACCCCAAGAGAAACGCAGAACATATCGTTGTGGAACAGATGTATAGGTGTTGACATCTGACCTGACCCCTCCCAACTTTGACCATGAGTGATAAACCACCAAATTTTTAATGGCCCCAAATGTTTCCAACCCATCACCAAGTTTCATTTCATTTCATTTCAAAAAATCAAATCAAAAAATTCAATAACAACCATATTTCAAATCCATATTCAAATACAGCCAAAAGGCATATAGGTTTTCATATGAATGATAATCATACATATATTCAACATAAGTTCAAAATCGTAACTAATTATATCATACAACGACAATATACAAATTCAGAATCTCTGAGGTAAATTCAACAAAATATTAAAACATTTAAATAACCGAAACGAATTTTACCGAGCAAAAATGGCTTCAAAATTACTCAAACAAATATTCAAAAATTCATTGTGCAAAAATTATCCTAACAGAAATTATTTAAAAGTTCCATAAGCAAATATTCAAAAATTATTTAAACAAAAAGTTACATGTTGTTTTTGATTTCAGCTTAAAACCATGCATTGACTAAACTACAAGTGTAGCTTAACCAACAGAGGAAAAGTGTGCTTGTCAAATTTATTTGGGCAAAGCCCTATAGACTGCAAGATGGTTGGATGTACACCTGTTTCGGAACTACCACATTCCTCATCAGCATCTTCTACTTGCAGCAAAACTATCAACCATTTATCAGAATAAATTCGGGTAATTCGCTCAACCCAAAGTGAACTACACTTCCACACCACCTTCCACAACAAAAAATATTATCCTAACGATATGCAGATATCAGAAAAACCATTTATAATCGAAGATATAAAAAAATGCTGAAATAAATACATCCAGTTAGGATGTCATAAATTCAGTGCATAAAGGCATAAAGGCAATATATGAAAATTAATAAAATATCAAAAAAAAGAACAAATTTCAAATATATTTCTCAAATTTAAAAGTTTATCAAATTTCAAATATATTCCACTAAGCCGAGATTATAACTTGAATTCAAACGGAAAGCAAACGTAACGTATTTTACATATCTTGATTCTCGATGGCATGTAATCGCGTAAATAATACCGATTAAAATATTTCCGAATAAATTTAAATTCGATTTAATATCCGCGCTAATTTAAACAATCACAACAACAACAAACCGAACCGAACCGAAACATGTACATTCCAGGCGTGTATAGATTTGTATCTGGCGTTTTCTTTTCAATGGCTCTATTAACCATGTTCCTTAATCTATATCTGCCCATAAAGCTCGAAAAATAATTGTATAATTAGAACAATTATTCTATTTTTATTTTTCTCTTTTACAGACCAAAACCAAAAGCAATATTAATTTATTTTTGTTAATGCATTGCCGTTGCATTTTTTTATTCAAAAGAAATAAAATTACAAATTTGATTTGATCATCGTAAGAGACAGGGATCGAATCCACGACCTTACAACTGGGAGTCTCAGCTTGTCCCACTAGGCTAAGCCTGACTTATTTAAACTTAACTAGCAATGTATATAAAAAGACTTTGGATTTTGGTAACTTTTAAATTAATTTTATCGAAAATAAAGAATCGCGAAAGGAAATAAATCAGTTTTCAGTTCATTTTTTTTGTTTACAACATCACCGCGTACTTGTTAACAACCAAAACCAAATAAAACATAAAAGAAAAAAAAACATTTGTCAATTCACCCCAAAGTGGAGTCGAACCGCCGACCTTCGGACTGGGAAGCTGAGCTTCAACCACTAGGCTAAGCTAGGTTGGTTTTTCGGTTTCACTTTATTTGAACAGTCTTTGGATTTTGGTTTAAGCTTTGGTATATTCAAATTAATTAATCACAAAATTAACGAATGTTCAATGTTGGCATGTTCACTTGATACAACTTCAACAAATATTTATTTTATCCTTTTTCTACAACTGTAAATCAAAAGACATATTTAAACAATTAATTTGTAATCGCAAATAAAAAAAACAAACAGAAAAACAAGTAAGGAAAGTCTAAAGTCGGGCGGGCCGACTATAATTTACCCTGCACCACTTTGTAAATCCACATTTTCGATACTATATCAAATACGTGAATTGTGTTGGGTGCCATATATAGAGATTTTTGCGTATATATACATTTGAATCTGACTCCATCTGAACAAAATTTATAATCTATAGACTTAAAATTTAAGTCGGCTAATGCCCTGGGATGGTACACTATGATAGTAAAAAATATGGGAAACATTTTAATCTGAACCAATTTTGAGGCAACTATATATATATATATATATATATATATATATATATATATATATATATATATATATATATATATATATATATATATATATATATATATATATATATATATATATATATATATATATATATATATATATATTTATTTATTTATATATATATATATATATATATATATATATATATATATATATATATATATATATTATTTATTTATATGATTTATGATGGTTGGGTCCTTGAGTAGAAAAAAAAATTTCTTTGAGTCTCCTGGACTCTTTCAACTTCCCAACCAAAAATAAAAAAAACTTTACTTTAGTTGACGAAGCGTTGAGCGCCGGACTACTTCTTTATTGGGCGAATAAAAATGAAGTGCAATGTTTCTTTGTATGTTACTTAGAACTAAGACTTAGTTTTAATAATAAAATGCTTACTTCCTACTTTCTATTAAATCAGACCATGTATTCAAATAAAAAGAAAAACCGAAAAAATGTATCAATTGATGCGTTTGCATTTATTGGCGAATTCTACGCGGGTTAATGACACTTGCTGCAATTTTAGTTTTAGAACGGTTTCGATTTTCATATTTAAGTTAGTGCCCTCGTAATGTATCACTCAACTAGTACTGCGGAGTTTGCATTTATTAATGCAAAGAAATTTATATTTTTTATAGTAGTGAACATATTTAGCGTTAACTCCTCCCCCTTTAAAAACGATTGTCCCCAATCGTTAAAAATACGGTAGGTCATCGACTTCCTGTGGCCTTAAACATTGGAAGTTAGGTTGGACAATTTGCTGAATTGCCTTTGAGTTTGGAGTTAATGTTTGAAAAACTAATTTTTCTTGTTTCTTGGAGAAACGGTTTATTATTGCCAAAAGTAGAAATAAAAGAATGAATGTTGAAAAATGTATGTATTTTGTAGTGACAAAGTCTGATTTAATTTCGTGTATTTTCTTATGGCGTTTTCTTTTCTTATGAAAAATGCGCACTTTTTTGCATTTTGGCCGGAAAATGTACTTTTTAGGTTCTTTTCTAAAAAAACAGGCAAAAGTGCGAAAAGGCTTCGAATTCTTTTGTGAAAATAGTGCCACGCATAGAGGCAAATTACGGGCATTTTCAGCACTGCCAACAAACGAGAGTGCTGCGATTGCCCTGTTTCCTTCTTTGAATTCTTTTCTGCCCGCTGAAATAATAGCATTTTTTTAGGTTGCTGGTAACATTTTAAAAATGCGCATTCTGTACAGACAAAATGACGGCAAAGCACTTTTTTCAGAAAAGAAAACACCATTAGTGTTATTAATATAAACGTAGTTCAACATTTCCAAAGATAAGAGATTCACGAATTCGTTTTCAATTGGGATTTGTTGAATTGATGGTGGAGAAACTTCCATATGGGGAGCTTCCAAATTTCTGTAAAGTTTGTTATTTATTTTAACAGTTACGTTGTGGAATTTGATCAAATATGTTCCACTAATAGTTTCATTGTTAATTGTTCCATTAAAGTCGTTAAGTAATATCACACCGGGAGATATAATTTCTACGTTTGGTATATGATATCCTTGGGACATCGTGCATGATGAATTTCTACCACTAAGGAGCGGCGGGATGCAATTATCTTTGGATATATTAACTAGTTGGTTCAATTTACAAATCTTTACGTCATTTATTTTAGGGCATGCATTTAAGATTCCATATATTTCCTTATTATTCTTCATTATTTCTTTATATTTAACATTTACAATTTTGCCATTTCTTTTTACGGGTTTCAAAATTACATCAGTATAAATTTTTTTGCTCATAAGGGGTAAAACAATTACATACATTATTTTCTTTTTATTATATAATACCTTTACATTTTTATTATATAATACCTTTACATATAATTCAAGTTCTTGTTCTACAGATGAAAATGAAAATTTGTCTTCAACTAATTTGTTCAATGTTTCTTTAATTTCTTCTTTATTTAAGAGGACCGAATTTATTACATTTTGTTTTGCCCATTCTATTGCATACCTTATATTAATTAGTTCCTCTTTGATAAATCTTAACTTAATTTGTAAGCTGATGGCAGCTTCGTTAATTAACTGATTGTTCTTTTTTATAGAATTATTTATTTTATTCGTAATGTCTGTTAAATGTCTTAATCTTTTCGTAAATATTTCATTTATCAAGACTGATTAATATTTTTTAATGATTCACTTAGCGTATTTGTTATTAATTCATAATCGTCGTGATCAGGGGATCCTGCGATGTATTTCCATGCAGTTCCAAGTATATTAATAGCTCTCTTATTTCTAGTCTGATCTGTTGGTGTTAAAAGTTCAAAAATATCACGAACCTGGGATAATTCATGGATTAGGAGTGGGTAAAAGGGATTGGAATTGGGGATGGTGGTTTCAATTTGTGTCCGTATGTTATCTGTCAAATTCCAGTATCGGTCTAATTCCACTATGTGGATTATCTTGAAAGTACCGTTCTGGACTCTTCCTTGTCCATCATTAATTGCCACGAGATGCGATAGTGTGTGATTAAACACTTGTAGTTCGCTGGCGAAAGATGAATGGAGGGTCAAGAGTATTCTATAAAATGAGGAAGGGAGGTAAACTTAACTTTTTATATTACTTTTGTGGACAACTCTTCCTGACTCAGTAATAATTGTTGTGGAATGATTTTCCTTAACAACTTCTTTTCTAAATGTTGGTGACAATTTCGTTCCTAAACGCTTATTGTTTCTAACATAAATTGTGTCTCCTGGCTCGTATTGTCTTATTGTTTCTCGATTTTTATTATGATTTTTACGATCGATCGCCTGTTTGTCTCTTAGTCTTTGTATGTTATCCTGTCGAGCTTTTTCGTACGTTTCGGGGTTTGTGCTAAAAAACACTTCAAGTGGTCTCTGTTCTGTGGTACTGTGTATGGTATAGTTGTATTCATAAGTCGCCCTGTCTAGGAGTTGACGAAATGTGTAATTTGTGCGTTTACTTTTCAAGCAGCGCATAATTTCTGTTAATGTAGAATGGAAGCGTTCTACCTGGCCGTTTACAGTACTTGTGTAGGGTGGGGCTTTATATATTTTTATCCCTAGCGTATCCTGTAGCATAAATTTTATTGTTTCTGAATTAAAGGATGGTTCATTATCGAATACTACTATTTTTGGCACACCATATAAGAGAATTAGTTTTATTATAGGCTCTCTAACGTCTTCAATAGCCCTTGATTTAATGAGCTTGCATTGGGCGTATTTCGAAAATTTATCCAATGCTGTCAGGATTAGGTGATTTTCCGTTCTATAAATATCAATATGGAGGATTTCTCCGGGGTATGTAGGAATTGGAGTTTCTTTAAGTACGGGTTTTGGCGGGTGCCTATCGTACTTATTTTCCTTACAAACTGTGCATTGCTTTACTATGCCATTAATCTTGTGGTCCATACGGGGAAATAAAAATTTTCAAGAATTTGTGCCTTATTTTCCTTTCCATTTCTGTGAGCTCTTCTATGTGTGCTAATGATTATTTCTTCCTGTTGTTGTTCGTTTTTCACATCTTCCACTTGGAGGTTTGTGAACCTTATTCGATATTTTGAGAAGTGGTCCGGGTAAATTTCCTGGATTTTTCCCATCAGTGCTTCAGGAGCCTTAATGCCATTTATTACTGAAGGGTTAAGGTATTTTTTTAAAGGTTAAAACTAGTTGATTTGGGATATACTCTACTTTTGAAATTAGGTGTCTATGTACGGTCGGAAAAACTATTTCAAATTTATATTGGGATGGCAACGTGGAGTCCAAAATTATTTGATTTTTAAAAACATTTATAGGAGTTTCTACGCTATAAATGAGATTGTGAGAAGAACTGTCATCGCTGTGTGTCATTTCAGATATTGAATTAATTGGTGATTGTGCTGGTACTCTTGAAAGGGCGTCAGCTACCACATTACTTTTCCCTGGCTTATAGAATAATTCATAATCATATTCTTCTAGTATAGCCTTCCATCGTTTCATCTCGTTGTTGTTGTTTTTGTTGCTTAGAGCATAGGTTAGAGGCTGATGGTCGGTAAAAATTTTGACTTTCGCTGCGCCATATAGAAAATTTCGAAGCGAATTTAGTGCCCAAATGATGGCAAGCATTTCTTTCTCATTCGCTGCGTAATGTTCTTCAGCCTTGCTTAGTGTTCTTGAAATAAAAGTGATTGGTTTATCCTTTTGCGAGAGGACTGCACCAAGAGCGAACTCTGATGCATCAGTAGTTAGCTCAAAACATTCTTCATAGTTTGGGTAGGATAGCAATAAATCTTCTGATACCAAGGAGTTCTTTATTTTGTTAAAGGCTTCTATTGCCTCTTCGTTTAAGTCTACAATGACTTTCGAAGACTGTCTTTTAGATACATGACCTTCTTCTCCTCTGAGAAGCGACGTGAGAGGTTTCGCTAATTTAGCATAGTCTCTTATGAAGCGGCGATAATAGCCGGGTAAACCTAAGAAGGATCGAGGCTCTTTCAGAGTTCGGGGTTGTGGGAAATTTGTTATAGCCTCGACTTTTTTGGGTTGGTCTTAATACCTGCCTGTGATACTACAAATCCCAGAAATTCTACCTCTTCCTTGAAGAAATGACATTTATCCAGTTGGATTTTCATGTTAGCATCTTCTAAGGTCTTAAATACGTTTTTGATATCTCTAATATGATCTTCTTCAGATTTGCTATAAATGACTATGCCATCGATGTACACATAGCATGTCCTTCCTATAAAGTCACGAAGGATATCGTCAAGCCCGCGTTAAAATATTGACGGCGCGTTTTTCAAACCGAACGGTAAACGAGTGAACTCGTATTTGCCGTTGTTTATAGAAAATGCAGTCTTTTCTATATCAGAGTTTTTGAGTGGGATTTGATGAAATCCGCTTTTGAGATCTAACACCGAAAAATATTTACTGTTCCCTAATTTCGCCAATACGTCCGATATTTCCGGAATGGGATACCTGTCTGAAATCGTCACAGTATTCAATTTCCTATAATCTATCACCATTCGAAATTGTTTGTTTCCCTGAGAGTCGGGCATCTTATTGACGATCCATACTGGAGAATTGTATGGCGACCTCGACGGTCGTATGATTCTGTCATTTAACAATTTTTCGACTTGACTCTCGACTTCCTGCTTTAATGAAGCTGGATAGGGATCAAATTTTGTATAAACTGGGGAGTCGGTTGATGTACGAATTTCTCAATTTTTCATCTGGCTCTGAGAAAAGTGAGGGAAATTTGGAGACTAAGGTTTGCATAATTTCTTTCTGTTTATTTGTTCGTCTTGCAGTTTAATCGAATTTACGCTTTGGCTGAGGAGTTGCTTGATTTGAATTGTTTTCTTGTCACGAATGACCATACAGTTTTTACTTGTATAAATGACTGTGTCTAATGCTTCCAGACTGTCGTTGCCTAAAATTCCATGAAATGATTTAAGAGTGGGCATTAAGAAAAATTTAAGATTATCACTTTGGCCAAAAAGATTAATATACGTATGTGAATCTATTTGAACGTTTCCTGCTACAGACTTTGCATAGAATGGAAACGTATTGGGAATTACTTTTTTTACAAGATTTGGTTGGATATAATTTTTGCTTGAGCCGGTATCAATAAGGATTTTGAGTATTTCGCCGCTCTTCGTTCGACATTCAAAATATGGCAGCGAAGAGCTCGTCATTCTTAAAAATGAATATCGTCAAATTTTTCATCTAAATTGTCGATTTCTTCATATTGGGTCATTTCATAGTATTCTTGTGCCGTCTGATAGTATTCCTCTTTCTCATCATCTATGTTACCATAGTAGGAGCTATCATCGGTTCCAATGTGAAAGTTGCGTTGGACCTTAAGAGGTTGAACATTCCGCTGAGAGGGTGGATTCATTGGTCTTTTACCTAAGAACTGATGTTGCGTTGGCCTATTAGCATAGTTAACTTGTTGAGAACGGATACTCCTATCAACATCCATTGGCTCTGGTGGCTTTGGTGCGGATGGACGCGGGGGTGGTTGTCTGTGCTGATTATTAAGAATTTGGTTGATTCCGTTATTGTTCGCTCTTACAGTAACCGGATTTTGTCGTGGAATGTAGGCTAGTTCTGGGTAAAATGGTTGTTTGTTTCTATAAGCATTGTTTCCTCGGGGCAAAGGAGGTTTTGGGTATTGAAAGTTATTCCTTGTAGGTTGGCTATTGAAATTTTGAGCGTGGTTCGTACGAAATTTTTGATTTTCCAATTTAAGGCATAGATGCAGAGCTTGCGGCAAGTCGGCCGGTTCTCTCATGCCTAACAATCTTGGGAGATCGCCATTAAGTCCTCTTATGAATGTGTCGAGCGCCTTACCTCGATATGTTTGCGTTAGTAAATTGAGGGCTTCGCCTCCGACATCTAAACCGCCTAACATATTTAGGATCAGTGAAACATGCGAGTACACGGCTTGGTAAAACTCCTGTACTGTCGAGTTTCTTTGTATTAGTCCTGTCATCTGGTACTCTAGTGTCGATACGTCCCTCTTGTCCGCGTAGTGTAGGGTCAAACATTTAGAAATTGCTGTCCAGTCTAGAGGCGTATTATACGACTCTAATGCTATGTCCGCGTTCCCTACTATCTTGTTCCTAATGGTGTTAAGTATACCGTAATATTTAGGTGTTCCCTTACAATTTTCGTAGATCCTTAATATTCTCTCTACACTTTTTTTCCAGGAGTTAAACTCTCCTGCTTTTCCCGAAAACTCCCTAAGACATTTGACAACGTCTGGGATCTTGTCCAATTCGCCTAAGTTACCTCGATGTTGTTCGTCGATAGTTTGATCCAAAGCATTTGCGTGTATCGTGTTCGAACCTAAAGACGTCTGCAACATTCTAGGCATTTGAGTATTTATTACCTCTAAAATGACTGTCCGAAGTTCCGTCAAATCAAAATTCCGTTCAGTATTAGACAATGTACTAGGATTGGGGTTTGGGTCATTGTTAGTTGGGGGTACACTAAGAACAGGTGGTCGTAATACATTATTGGGGTTTGACAATTTGAACTTTGTTTTTTGTTTCAGTTTCACCAAAAAAATAAACTTTTTACAGTACTATGTGTTTGTTAATATTCTTGTTTAAAAAGTGAAAATAAAATTTAATACGTTTCTTTTATTTTCCTTCTATTTTGCCAGTAAATAAACTTTCTACAGCACTATGTGCTTACTAATTTGTTAATTTACTTGTCTTTATATCGAAAATAATATTTAATACGTTTCTGTTTTCTTTCAATTTCACCAGAAAATAAACTTTCTACAGCACTATGTGCTTATTAATTTGATAATTTTCTTTTTTTAAGCGAAAATAATATTTAATACGTTTCTTTTTTCTTTCAATTTCACCAGAAAATATTTTTTCTACAGCACTATGTGCTTATTAATTTGTTAATTTTCTTGTTTTTAGAGCGAAAATAATAATAATAGATTATTTTATCTTTAATTTCATTGGCTTTTAATGTTAAAAATAACTCGATATTTTAGTTACAGTTATAATTGTTCACTCTTGAATTTCTTAATTTTTTTTTTCGTTTAAAATATTAGTTCAAATTTCAATACAAAATTAGATTTGATTTTACATTTGTGTTTAATATGACAATTTGGTAATTACAATTTTTTTAATAGTGTTCAATATTCTTATTTTTCATTAAAAATTTAATAACGTTATAAGACTTACATTAATGTAAAAGATGTCGATTTCATCGTCTCGGTTTCCATGGGTTGTCCTCTTCGGCAGTGGTAATTGTCTTCTTCTATTCCGGTTGGTGTTCCTTTTGCTGTTTCTTTTCTATTGTGGGCTGTTGCTTTTAGTTATTTCTTTCTTCACTATATTGTTGCACTTGATTTGAGGCGAAGTTAAGCCTTTTCAACTGTCACTTAATATTTTTCTAACTTATGTTTTACTTCTGTTTTGCTTTGTTTTATTTAGTCCTTTACCGCGGGCAAAGTGGCTTGTACTCAATGCATCCCTTTCTCAAAATACTCGGGGGCCTCGTTTCTTTGCACTAGTTTTTCACGATAATTTTTTATTGATTTGTTCATACCGATAGAGACTTTTTTTATTTAGTCCTTTACCGCGGGCAAAGTGGCTTGCATTCAATGCATCCCTTTCTCAAAATACTCGGGGGCCTCGTTTCTTTGCACTAGTTTTTCACGATAATTTTTTTATAGATTTGTTCATACCGATAGTGACTTTTTTTATTTACTCACTTCGCGGTAATGTTATCTCACGATATTACACATTTTTTAGAATTCGCTCGGGCGCCAGTTATGATGGTTGGGTCCTTGAGTAAAAAAAAGTAATTTCTTAGAGTCGCCTGGACTCGTTCAACTTCCCAACCAAAAATAAAAAAACTTTACTTTAGTTGACGACGCGTCGAGCGCCGTCAAATTTAGCACGCTTGACTACACTACTAATTGTACTCCTAGTGCAAAATTTCAACCAAATTGGGCTAAAACTCTAGCTTCTGGGGCCATACAAGTCCATATCGGGCGAAAGATACATATGAGAGCTATATCTCAATCTGAACCGATTTCAATAAAATTTGGCACACCTGGCTATAGTACTTATTGTTCTCCTGGTGCAAAAAGGGTAAAACTCTGGCTTCTAGGTCCATATAAGTTCATATCGGGCGAAAAATATATATGGGAGCTATATCTAAATCTGAACCGATTGAACCAAAATCAATAGGGTTCTATTCTGACCCAAAACAGGAACTTGTGCCAAATTTGAAGGCGATTGGACTTAAACTGCGACCTAGACTTTGATCACAAAAATGTGTTCACAGACAGACGGACATGGCTAGATCGACTCAGGGACCCACTCTGAGCATTATTGCCAAAGACACCATGTGTCTATTTCGTCTCCTTCTGGGTGTTGCAAAGATATGCTCTAACTTATAATACCCTGTTCCACAGTGTGGCACAGGGTATAAAAATTGTCAACTGCCCATGAGCGGGGTTGAACAGCCAACCTTACAACTGTGAAGCTGAGCGTCCCCCACTAGGCTAAGCTCTGGCTTGTGGGAGGACGGCAAAATAATTATTGGAACATTTACAAGTCTTTTGATTTAGCTTGCATAAAAAGGTACTCACCTACATTCCAACCATCAACAATGTTCCTGTATTCACCTTTTTGGGACTTTTGGTATGGTCAATATGATCTATTTGGGGATTACCCACGGAAACAGTATTTTTGATGGTTCACAATGCAGTGATTTTAATAAGGAAAAGGAAACTGAGTACTCACACTGTCATAGGTCCACCGATGAAGGGTCCTTCACTGGATTTCCGCCGAATTTGCTGAAAATTTATATTTGTTTTTGGCTGCAAATGGAACACACAAAAAAACGCCATAAACCGAAACTTTTATTTTTTAAAACGATTTAAAAATATACTTCGTTACCGACTATTTACTGACAAAACAAAAAATTAAACTTCGATTTTTAACGCGATATTTGCACATACACACAGTTTTATATTTTTAAACTATGATTTTAATATACACTAACTAGTGGTAGATTTCTTCTGAATGTTGATTAAATGTCTTTTATGTGAATGTTGTCACTTGCAATATAGGTGATTTTTCCCAACAAATAAAGCACTCTGCCAACACTGACGCCTTTAGAATATCAATAATTCCTCTCAACTTGGACGAGCAAAAATTCACAAAATATCGGTAAATGTTGCGGGTTTCCGATAAGGGTTTCCCGTGCCCCATAAAAGGTGATTGCTAGTAGGATATGACTCAATACAAGATAAGGATTCCTATAAGAGGTTACCAAAAATGAGTATATTGGTATATGTATACCAATGAACATTTAAAATTTTACCTTTTTGAAATCAAAAATCAGGCTTGCAGAGTAAAATGGATCCCAATGACAAAGACAAATGGTCAATTGCAAATCAAAGGAATACACACGCAGAGAAGGAACATGATCACCTCAAACATGTTTCAAGAGCAAAATGTTATTTTTGTACGGTGACCATGTAACATGTTTGTCACTATAATGTTATTTTCTCGTAAAATATAACCTGCTTGCCGAAAACAGATACATGATTTCCGAGAAAATAACATGGTTGCGAAAACCATGTTTCATGGTCACCACCCAAAAATAACATTTTGCTCTTAAAACATGTTCGAGGTGATCATATTCCTTCTCTGGGTGCACGTGAAAAACTCGATGAATATAAAACCAAAAATTATTAAGGCTAATGACCAGATTTCTCTAAGAAATTTAATACAATTTTGCAGGAAACATATCTCTTGTATGCGCCAATTCGTAGGAAAATTCCTGATAAAAAATAGTGTCTATTGAACAAACAGACAAAAAAGCGTCATGTTCTTCAAGTTTCTACTTACTAAAAATTTATATGAAGTATAATTCGATGAAAAGAAAAATAATTTGTGCCGCAGTACGTCCAACTTCCAGGAGAGAAATGATCGAACAGTCATTTTAACCCGTATTTATAAAAAGAGGCGCTTTGGAAGACACTAGAACAAATCCATTATTAATAGTTGCAGCATCCTGCTAGCTTTTAATGGGACAGTGCATAACGATCATTATTATGAAACCCAAGGTTCCGAGTTCGAATCCCAAGAAAAAGTTTTTTTTTGTTTTTAATTGACATCATTTTTCAGTTTCACTTCATTCATATGTATTTATTTTATTTTATGATTTCCCACATATATTTATTTACCCAGCTACAAGCGACCCCACAATCCATATATATATATATATATATATATATATATATATATATATATATATATATATATATATATATATATATATATATATATATATATATATATATATATATATATATATATATATATATATATATATATATATATATATATATATATATATATATATATATATATATATATATATATATATATATATATATATATATATATATATGTGTATATGGGAGCTATATCTAAATTTGAGCCGATGTTTTCCAAATTCAATAGCGTACGTCCCGGTACCAAAAAAAAGCGACGTACCAAATTTCATCAAAATCGGTTATTAATTGCGACCTGGAATCCTGCGAACAATAAATACATGGATGGACACACAGTGGTTCCAAATCGTTTTTTAAATAATTCTGCAACTTTTGAACGGATAAAGTTATCAGCATAGTTTTCTGTGTGCAGGGAAAATTGTTTTAAGAAATATTGCTGAATATACCATTCCCAAAATTGGTATCAAAAATCCCCAAAATCCTTAAAGTGGGGACATATATTGAAACAACGTTATTTTTTTGTAATTAGAATATTTCTCAGTTGAAATAGTGATTTAAACAAAATTACTTAAAATTACTGTGATCAAATTGCCGAATAAAAATTGTGAGAGTGTAATTTATAGAAGTCCAACAGCGATTTTTACAAATAAAATGCAACGTGATTGCCCTCAACTGTCTGAAAAATAAATTAAATCGTCATTGCTTGCAACTGCCGCACAAAAGAATATCGAGTAATTTTGTTTGGAAGCATTGCGAATTAAAAAACAGCCCATTTGGATTACTCCACTTCTCCAAGTTTCCCGCATCGAAAAGAGGCTCCAGTTGTCCATCTTCTCAGCAACAAAGAACTCGGAGCGAGGAGAGTGGAATCCACCTTTTTGTCCATTTCTGAGGCAGAACGCAGAAAACCCAACGAGAGATTCAACAATCACATGCAGTAACTAATAGGTTTTTACTCTCTATACCATTTTAATACTACATGTGCTGCTCGAAAAATTTCATTTAACAAAAATGATCAAATTATACATCAAATTTAATTTACATTCCCTTTGGAAGATGTTTTTCCAACATTTTTTGTGAAACTATCAAACTTACTTAATGATTAAATGCTAAAGCTATATTTTTAATAAGCCTATATTATGCTAAATTTTCAAAATAAAATTTCGTATAAATTTCTAAAATATTCACCTAATGAATTCTCTCCCATTATGAGAGTAACCTAAGAAAATGCAAACATTACTGAAAGTTTAATTATGAAGTTAAGTCCCAATTACATTTACAAATTCTATATACAATTATACCTAATCAAATTCAAATCTAATTAAAGCTAAATTCTAATTTCAATCATGCTAAATTTAAAATATTAAATTCCACATAAATTCTTAAATTTTTGCATTTTTTCCGTATTTCGAGAGAAACCCCCCAAAAATTTTTAAAATAAGAGAACATTTTTCTCAATTCTTAGCTTAATTTGAATCCAAATGTTTACTCATTTTGAGAGAATTTATATTTAAAAACGTTCTTCTTATTTCAAATTTAATTTCGCTTTCATTTCATAAATCCATTTGAAATGATTCTAATATTAATAGCCACCCTAATGTATTATTTGTAAAAGCAAACAAAGCAGCAACAACCACCAAACACATGTGCATTGTAGAATAATTACCATGCACTCATTCATGATTATCGAATGATCATTAATATTTACTCCTTTCCACCTACACTCATCATTTAACAAACTTCTGAAACAGCAAAGACATCGAACATCGAACTTCATGAAGGCCTTCGAGAAATTCGCATGATCAGATGGTAAGTCAAACAATTGCGTAGTAACATATATTTTGTTGTTGGATTTTGTCCATATTATGAATGGATGTAATGAGAACAAAATCAAAATTTACGTTTGTTTGTTTTTGCTTTACTTGCTTCATTCATAATCTTTTTATGAATTAATAGTAATATAATAGGGTTACCTTTCCATAAAGAGAAAATCGCTCAACTTAAAAATTTTGAAATACACAACCTTAAATGTTAAAATCATTATATTCAAAAGTGTAAATATATTAGTCTATTTTCCTTATTTTGTATGATTTTGTAACTTTAAATATTTTGTTTATAGTTTAAGAAGATAACAAAAAAAAAAAAAACGAAATAAGGAGACATATTTTTACATCAAAAATTTAATCAAATTTAAACATTAGAATTTCTATATATGTTAATCATATAATGTCGTGAATAAAATTTGAATTATACAATTTAATTATGGATTGCTAAATTGAAATATTGTGTTTTCGTGATGTGGTAATGTGCGGTTAGGCCAGATTTTTCAAGGGTTCCTTGAATATAGGCGCGTCATGGACATAGGTATGGGTGGTTAAGAAGCACTGATCGCTTAACATCTGCGATCAAGATTTTTTTGTTTAGATATATGTTTGGCAGACATTTGTTATTAGTTTGATGGGGATTTTCTTAATTTTTTTCCAATTTTAAAATCAAGTTTAGTAAAGGGAGAGTATAATAAAAGTTCTGTATAATGTTTTGCGATTTTAGTGAAGGGACACGAACCCCCCAATTTACTCCGACTGCAGCTAGATTCAATGGCTCCCATAGTCCACTTCATCTAAATCCGCTTTGGCCTGACATCTCACCGGTGGTGTTGAGACAGAAATATTATTATTTTCATAAGACCAGTCCGTCCGGGTTCAATATACTTCTCTCAAACCACAAGGATATAAATATCCTGGTATTGTACATTACAGAGCACAATTTCACCTAATTCGAATTACCACTTTGACCTCAGTGGTCAAAGTTGTTGTGGGTGAAAGAAATATATGTGGGAGCTATCCCTAAATCTGAAAATTAGGATGAATATTAAGAACCCTAACTCTACTCCCTGTGCAAAGTTTCAAGTAAATCGGAATAAAATTTTAGTCTCTGTTGTTATATGTGTTTAAATCGGGCGAAAGATATATATGGGAACTATATCTAAATCTGAACCGATTTCAATAAAATTGGGCATAGTTGACTACAGTACTAATTGTTCTCCTTGTGAGCTTTATCTAAATCTCAACCGATTGCTTCCAAAATCAATAGGGTTATATTCTGACCCAAAACAGAAACTTGTACCAAATATGAAGTCGATTGGACTAAAACTGCGACCTACAATTTAATCACAAAAATGTGTTCACAGACAGACGGACATGGCTAGATCGACCCACCCTGAGCATTATTGCCAAAGACACCATATGTCTATCTCGTCTCCTTCTGGGTGTTGCAAGTATATGCACTAACTTATAATACCCTGTTCCACAGTGTGGCGCAGGGTATACAAATGTGGACTCATGTGTTTTAGATTAAAAGTTGTAAAGTCCACAAGTTAGAATTTCAAAAAATATAGATTTTTTTGTTTGGAAAAATGCACATACATTCTTTCTGTCGTAAATTTTTTTTTTGTAGATTTCTCCCCATCTTTTTTTACTTTCTTAAATTCTCTTTCGGCAAAGCACTGATTGCTAAGCCGATCTGTTTTCGAATAAACCCTATGTGTCCACTAACTAACTGTAAAAGATTTCAACTGAGAAATATTCTAATTACAAAAAAATAACGTTGTTTCAATATATGTCCCCACTTTAAGGATTTTGGGGATTTTTGATACCAATTTTGGGAATGGTATATTCAGCAATATTTCTTAAAACAATTTTCCCTGCACACAGAAAACTATGCTGATAACTTTATCCGTTCAAAAGTTGCAGAATTATTTAAAAAACGATTTGGAACCACTGTGTGTCCATCCATGTATTTATTGTTCGCAGGATTCCAGGTCGCAATTAATAACCGATTTTGATGAAATTTGGTACGTCGCTTTTTTTTTGGTACCGGGACGTACGCTATTGAATTTGGAAAACATCGGCTCAAATTTAGATATAGCTCCCGTATACATATATATATATATATATATATATATATATATATATATATATATATATATATATATATATATATATATATATATATATATATATATATATATATATATATATATATATATATATATATATATATATATATATATATATATATATATATATATATATATATATATATATATATATATATATATATATATATATATATATATATATATATATATATATATGTATACGGGAGCTATATCTAAATTTGAGCCGATATATATATATATATATATATATATATATATATATATATATATATATATATATATATATATATATATATATATATATATATATATATATATATATATATATATATATATATATATATATATATATATATATGTATACGGGAGCTATATCTAAATTTGAGCCGATGTTTTCCAAATTCAATAGCGTACGTCCCGGTACCAAAAAAAAAGCGACGTACCAAATTTCATCAAAATCGGTTATTAATTGCGACCTGGAATCCTGCGAACAATAAATACATGGATGGACACACAGTGGTTCCAAATCGTTTTTTAAATAATTCTGCAACTTTTGAACGGATAAAGTTATCAGCATAGTTTTCTGTGTGCAGGGAAAATTGTTTTAAGAAATATTGCTGAATATACCATTCCCAAAATTGGTATCAAAAATCCCCAAAATCCTTAAAGTGGGGACATATATTGAAACAACGTTATTTTTTTGTAATTAGAATATTTCTCAGTTGAAATCTTTTACAGTTAGTTAGTGGACACATAGGGTTTATTCGAAAACAGATCGGCTTAGCAATCAGTGCTTTGCCGAAAGAGAATTTAAGAAAGTAAAAAAAGATGGGGAGAAATCTACAAAAAAAAAATTTACGACAGAAAGAATGTATGTGTCTTTTTCCAAAAAAAAAAATCTATATTTTTTGAAATTCTAACTTGTGGACTTTACAACTTTTAATCTAAAACACATGAGTCCACATTTTTATACCCTGCGCCACACTGTGGAACAGGGTATTATAAGTTAGTGCATATACTTGCAACACCCAGAAGGAGACGAGATAGACATATGGTGTCTTTGGCAATAATGCTCAGGGTGGGTCGATCTAGCCATGTCCGTCTGTCTGTGAACACATTTTTGTGATTAAATTGTAGGTCGCAGTTTTAGTCCAATCGACTTCATATTTGGTACAAGTTTCTGTTTTGGGTCAGAATATAACCCTATTGATTTTGGAAGCAATCGGTTGAGATTTAGATAAAGCTCACAAGGAGAACAATTAGTACTGTAGTCAACTATGCCCAATTTTATTGAAATCGGTTCAGATTTAGATATAGTTCCCATATATATCTTTCGCCCATTTAAACACATATAACAACAGAGACTAAAATTTTATTCCGATTTACTTGAAACTTTGCACAGGGAGTAGAGTTAGGGTTCTTAATATTCATCCTAATTTTCAGATTTAGGGATAGCTCCCACATATATTTCTTTCACCCACAACAACTTTGACCACTGAGGTCAAAGTGGTAATTCGAATTAGGTGAAATTGTGCTCTGTAATGTACAATACCAGGATATTTATATCCTTGTGGTTTGAGAGAAGTATATTGAACCCGGACGGACTGGTCTTATGAAAATAATAATATTTCTGTCTCAACACCACCGGTGAGATGTCAGGCCAAAGCGGATTTAGATGAAGTGGACTATGGGAGCCATTGAATCTAGCTGCAGTCGGAGTAAATTGGGGGGTTCGTGTCCCTTCACTAAAATCGCAAAACATTATACAGAACTTTTATTATACTCTCCCTTTACTAAACTTGATTTTAAAATTGGAAAAAAATTAAGAAAATCCCCATCAAACTAATAACAAATGTCTGCCAAACATATATCTAAACAAAAAAATCTTGATCGCAGATGTTAAGCGATCAGTGCTTCTTAACCACCCATACCTATGTCCATGACGCGCCTATATTCAAGGAACCCTTGAAAAATCTGGCCTAACCGCACATTACCACATCACGAAAACACAATATTTCAATTTAGCAATCCATAATTAAATTGTATAATTCAAATTTTATTCACGACATTATATGATTAACATATATAGAAATTCTAATGTTTAAATTTGATTAAATTTTTGATGTAAAAATATGTCTCCTTATTTCGTTTTTTTTTTTTTTTTGTTATCTTCTTAAACTATAAACAAAATATTTAAAGTTACAAAATCATACAAAATAAGGAAAATAGACTAATATATTTACACTTTTGAATATAATGATTTTAACATTTAAGGTTGTGTATTTCAAAATTTTTAAGTTGAGCGATTTTCTCTTTATGGAAAGGTAACCCTATTATATTACTATTAATTCATAAAAAGATTATGAATGAAGCAAGTAAAGCAAAAACAAACAAACGTAAATTTTGATTTTGTTCTCATTACATCCATTCATAATATGGACAAAATCCAACAACAAAATATATGTTACTACGCAATTGTTTGACTTACCATCTGATCATGCGAATTTCTCGAAGGCCTTCATGAAGTTCGATGTTCGATGTCTTTGCTGTTTCAGAAGTTTGTTAAATGATGAGTGTAGGTGGAAAGGAGTAAATATTAATGATCATTCGATAATTATGAATGAGTGCATGGTAATTATTCTACAATGCACATGTGTTTGGTGGTTGTTGCTGCTTTGTTTGCTTTTACAAATAATACATTAGGGTGGCTATTAATATTAGAATCATTTCAAATGGATTTATGAAATGAAAGCGAAATTAAATTTGAAATAAGAAGAACGTTTTTAAATATAAATTCTCTCAAAATGAGTAAACATTTGGATTCAAATTAAGCTAAGAATTGAGAAAAATTTTCTCTTATTTTAAAAATTTTTGGGGGGTTTCTCTCGAAATACGGAAAAAATGCAAAAATTTAAGAATTTATGTGGAATTTAATATTTTAAATTTAGCATGATTGAAATTAGAATTTAGCTTTAATTAGATTTGAATTTGATTAGGTATAATTGTATATAGAATTTGTAAATGTAATTGGGACTTAACTTCATAATTAAACTTTCAGTAATGTTTGCATTTTCTTAGGTTACTCTCATAATGGGAGAGAATTCATTAGGTGAATATTTTAGAAATTTATACGAAATTTTATTTTGAAAATTTAGCATAATATAGGCTTATTAAAAATATAGCTTTAGCATTTAATCATTAAGTAAGTTTGATAGTTTCACAAAAAATGTTGGAAAAACATCTTCCAAAGGGAATGTAAATTAAATTTGATGTATAATTTGATCATTTTTGTTAAATGAAATTTTTCGAGCAGCACATGTAGTATTAAAATGGTATAGAGAGTAAAAACCTATTAGTTACTGCATGTGATTGTTGAATCTCTCGTTGGGTTTTCTGCGTTCTGCCTCAGAAATGGACAAAAAGGTGGATTCCACTCTCCTCGCTCCGAGTTCTTTGTTGCTGAGAAGATGGACAACTGGAGCCTCTTTTCGATGCGGGAAACTTGGAGAAGTGGAGTAATCCAAATGGGCTGTTTTTTAATTCGCAATGCTTCCAAACAAAATTACTCGATATTCTTTTGTGCGGCAGTTGCAAGCAATGACGATTTAATTTATTTTTCAGACAGTTGAGGGCAATCACGTTGCATTTTATTTGTAAAAATCGCTGTTGGACTTCTATAAATTACACTCTCACAATTTTTATTCGGCAATTTGATCACAGTAATTTTAAGTAATTTTTTTAAATCACTATCACGTACAGAAAAATATTTTTCGAGTTTACGTTTTCTAGTAAGGACGAATGTCATTGGCATGAAAAGTGCCTATGGTCTTGCCGTTTAGGTCTTCCAGTATATAGTAATGAGAGCCTACTTTTTCCTTTATCCTTGCTTTTATAAAAAGTGGAGACAATTTGGAATTAAAACTCTTCTCGGCATTACTCTGTGCGAAGTTTCTTCGGAAAATTTCTTGACCAATTTCGAATGATATTGGCCGCGCTCTTCAATTATATTGGTGTTTGGTACGATCATAAGCCTCTGATATGTGTTTCCGAATATTCTTTCTAATAAGATTAAGGTCATCATCCCGAGAAAGGACATTTGTTGGCTCGTCAAGCATATGCAGGTTTCTCAAGAGTTGATATGAAGTTCCGTGAGTTATCATATCAAACCCGAAGAGGGCATGATATGGTGAATATTTGGTGGATTGGTGTACCGAATTTTGCAGTGCACAACTGATCGCACTCAAATTTTCGTCCCATAATTTATGATCCCCTTTTTGAAACGCTCTGATTCCAGCAATAATAGAACGATTTACTCGCTCAGAAGCGTTGGACTGAGGAGAGTATAACGCTGTGTAGGTGTGTTTAACTCCTAACGACGTCAACAACGCGTTAAATTCGTTGGATTTAAATTATGATCCATTGTCACTTATCACACCTTCCGGAACACCATACACATGAAAAATATTTTGGAGGAGAAAATCCTGAATACGAGCTGCAGTAAATTTACGTAGTGGGCACAGCCAATGAAATTTGGACATGTGGTCAAGAACGATTAAAATCCCTATATTTCCGTTTTTGCTTCTTGGGTATGGACCCAAGAGATCAACGTAGATACGTGGGAAAGGGCGAACGAACGTATTTGGTTTCCCCATTTCGGGTTTCATAATCTGGTTTGGGGATATTGTGCTCTTACAAATCTCACAATGAAATCTCTGACATCTTTGACAATGCCAGGTCAATAAAAATTTCTTCTTATGAGTTCCAAAGTTTTTTGCAATGGAAGAGCTGTGGAATCTCGAAATAAGGTCATTACGGAGTGCTAATAGAATCCACAGTTTCCATGTCATCTCTTCCTGTTCTGAGTCTCCAGAGTAATGGTCAGTTCTAATATAGACAAAGTTGTCCACGATTTTAACATCGGGATATTTAGACTGATTCATTTGAATCTTTTCCTTCAGTCTTATATAATCCTGATCCAAAAAGTGAGTTGAATCTAAATCAATTTCCGATTCTGTATAGGTTACGGCAGATACTTCTTCACAGTGGATTCTAGAGAGGGCGTCAGGCACAATATTTTCTTTCCCCTTGCGGTGACTAAATGTAAATTTGTAGCCCTGGAGTTTGAAAATCGAACGGGCCAGTCTTTCTGTTAGGTCTTGCTGTCGCATAAGCCACAACAGGCTGGAATGGTCCGTTACGATTTCAAACTCTTGGAGCTCTACGTAGCACCGGAACCTCTTTATCGCCTCTACTACGGCCAAAAATTCTCTTTCCGTAACGCTATAATTCTGCTGTGCGGAATTTAGCTTTTTGGACATACAGACTATAGGTTTCATTCCCAGTCTCATCCAACTGCACAAGCACAGCTCCAATCCCGAAATCACTCGCATCGCAATGGATGTACAATTTCTCTGAGAAATCTGGATTGGTGAGAACTGGAGCGGTGGTTAAGTCAGTTTTTATTTCCCTAAAGGCATCGTCAGCTTCTTTTCTCCAGACAAATTTTTTTGCTTTTTAGACAAAAGTTCGGTTATCGGGTATGCCTTGGTCGAGAAATTCTCGATAAATCGGCGATACCAACCCGATAATCCGAGGAAGCCAGGAACCTGTCGTATACTTTTCGGAACTGGCCAGGACAATATTGACCACCTTTTCACGGTCAGTTTTTAATCCACCATGGCCTATAACAAATCCTCAGTATTTGACCTCCACCACACAGAACATACTTTTGGATACATTAATAGTGAGGTTGGCCTTACGGAATTGATCTGCCAATCGAACTAAAACAGAAAGATGTGGTTGGAAATCCTCGGAAACTATGATGAGATCATCGAGGTATCCAAACACACAATGTCTCAAGTCAGCCGGAATAAGTTCGTCCATTAATCGACACATTGTTTGAGGAGCATTACACAGTCCGAATGGCATAACCACGAACTGGTAAAGAGGTCTACCAGGGACTGTGAATGCTGTCAAACTTTTGGAATGATCGGACTAATCGCATGGGAGAACTCCATGGAGAAACGGACGGTTCAATTACACCTAATGACAGCATTCTGTCTATTTCTTTATACATTAGTTCTTCCACCGTTGGAGAAACCGGATAAAATCTTTGTTTTACTGGCTTAGCATTGCCAACATCGATTTCATGTTTTGTTCGATTTCTTGTTTTTCAAAGTTGGGAAAAAAAGCTTTAACAGCTTCGAGATGGTGGGTTTGCTCAGGAGATAGCATATATTGTGTTGATTTTAACAACTTAGTGTAATTTATATCGGACGAAACGGACTTAACAGCGGACGACAAATCAGATTCAAAGCGGACAAATTAGACGATTATTCGAACATTTTCTTAGAGTCGGACGGACAAGACAAAATTAAGGTATCAAAAATTTGAGGAGCTAAATTGAACTCCCTCCAAAAATCCAAGCCTAATATCAATCTTTGATTTAAAGATGGTACGATCAATATCCTAAATCGCTTAACTTGGTTTCTGAAAGACACGTCTACATCCAAATAGCCTAAAACTTTTTGATGTTTACCATCGGCCGTTTTTACAGTGGATTTTAATTCCTTGAACTGATCAAACTGCGAAAATTCAGACAAAGCTAAATCAAAGCCAATGCATGTGACATACGCCCCCGTATTGAGCAATCCCTGTTCGACAAAATTCAAAAAAGAAACGTTGGCATAAAGTCTCTGGTCCTGTGGATCATTGACAATGCATGAAATACAATATTTGGACGTAAATCGCCTATTCTTATAATATAAGCGCAACCGAAGAGTAGATCTCTTTGGCTTATTTCCAGCTATAATTCGAGAGGACATCTGAAAAATGTGTTCTCTTTTCCTGATATAGTCCTTCCATCTTTGATGATAAGGCCTAATCGGAAAAAGAGATGCTTCTTGTGAGGCAATTGAAAAGGGCTCAGTTCGATTAAATATTTTGATGGGTATGGTAGAATTTGCTGGTGATATCTTCGAATGAATTCACCTTAGTGTCAGCAGATATATTCTCTCCACTGACTTCACTTACTGGTTTTTTGAAATATTAGATTGATTCGTATTTTTAGTGTTTGCGATCTGTTTGGTAGCACACATGAGGCAATTTGGCTTATATATGTTATTGGCCCCACAGCCATAACAGAATATAGACCTTTCCTTAAGACAATTTTCACAAAAGTGACCTGTCTCTTGACAGTTCCAACAACTGGGTGGATTTGAGCCATTAGTCAAGGCATCTACCGATAAACTATTTTCGCTCTCAATATTCAACATAGATTCTGTGGAAAATTCCACTTCAGATACATGCCTTCTGAGCTGAGTAAAAACTTAAGGTTTTGCAGCCAACTGACGGCGACAATTTTCGTCGTTAAGTAGATCTCCCTCATTTGGATTAAATTCCTAAGAATATATTGGCACATACAAAAGTTCATGCCTTATATCCGCTCGCAAATTCCGTTTTATTATTTCAATCAACTCAGTCTCTGGAATCTGAGTGTTTAATCTGTCCAATATTGTACAGATTGAGTCATAAAAACTCTCAAAATTCTTCCCATGCTTTTGCTTCCGGTTGCGAAGCTCTTCTCGAATGTCGGCATCGGACCGAAAATCTTTATATTGATACCGCCGAAACATCCTTTCTGTACCGGCAAAACCAATCACGGGCTTTACCGGTGAGAAGAATATTTAAATTTTTACAAATTATGGAGTAATCTCCATTGAAATTATCAGCTGTAAGAGAGCAGACCCTATACAAAAACTCTTCAACGTGAAGTCCTTGAGTAGAGCCATCAAATTGGACATTCCAATTTCGAATTATAGAAGCAATTTTATCAGATCCTAAAGTGTTGTTACTATGAGAAGAAACATTCGCAGAATTATCCCGAATCTCATTACGATTAACCCCATTTCGATTCTCACGATAAGGATTGGAATTATTATCATTAGAACGATTCGTATTCTGCGGATTCCTGTTCAAATCAAGGGTTTGTAAAAGTCGGCTTACGCTAGATTCTATCATGCGACGAATAACATAATCTATATCGTTACCAATATGATTTGCAGTGGGCCTTTGTGGTGTCTGATGACCCATAAAATCATTTAGTGTATGGTTTTGAGAGTTATTTGCCCCATGAGCAATATTTGCATCAGACGGATGATTTCCACTATCAAATACATCTTGTATTGGGTCTTGACCAAAATTATGTGCCACATTACGTGTCGTACTTCGGGTATTATATGATTTAGAAAAGGCTCCACGTCCTTTTCCACGAATGGATTTCTATTTTTGAGTCGATAGAGGGATATTTTGCCGATCTTGTAACTCATCTTGAAATGGGTCCAGTTGTGGACGATTGGATCTTAAATCCGACAACTGACAAGGTTTTTTGCATGTTGGACATTCCGATGCAGTCGAGAGAAATTTCTCAATGAAACTCGGTGAAAGCCGTGACCACACTGTGAAAGATACTGACATTACTGAGTCTCAGCCAAAATTTCATTGCAAACATTACATGTGTTTGCGCCTCCTGAGGCAGTGGGACGAGGTGTTCTTGGAAGTGACATACTTCAAAATTCAAGAAAATTTTAAGAAAATAGAAATCAATTGAATCAATAAAAAATTTGATATTAAACAATATATTTTCCTTGAGTGTTTTCGTATTGAGTGGATGTGGGCTAGTAAAATGTGAATAGAAAAAATATGTTATCGTTCGTATAACCAAATCGAATTTAACATATAATTCGATCCTTCTTTTCCTTGATATTTATAGGACATTAAAATGCAACGCAGCTATAATAATGTAATCCAAATAAACTCAGATTTCAATAATAAACATTTCTACCGAAAACAGACTATTTTCTTAGATTCACTTTAAATGGTGCAGCGCAAATCAAACCCTATTTCAAACAGAGGAAAGTCATTCAAGATACTTTATGGTAAATATACTCGATTTTTCAATACTCAAGTACTGGAAAATTCAAAAAAAGGTCTTGATTGTATTCAACTATTGGAAATTGACTTTAATTTCACAACTGTTGGATATGGAAAAAATACAAATTAAATGGATGAAAATTGGGCCGTAAAAGTATCAGGCCCCACGTTGGGCGCCATTTCTGTAATTTACAATACCAGGATATTTATGTCCTTGTGGTTTGAGAGAAGTATATTGAACCCGGACGGACTGGTCTTATGAAAATAATAATATTTCTGTCTCAACACCACTGGCGAGATGTCAGGCCAAAGCGGATTTAGATGAAGTGGACTATGGGAGCCATTGAATCTAGTTGCAGTCGGAGTAAATTGGGGGGTTCGTGTCCCTTCACTAAAATCGCAAAACATTATACAGAACTTTTATTATACTCTCCCTATACTAAACTTGATTTTAAAATTGGAAAAAATTAAGAAAATCCCCATCACACTAATAACAAATGTCTGCCAAACACATATCTAAACGAAAAAAATCTTGATTGCAGATGTTAAGCGATCAGTGCTTCTTAACCACCCATACCTATGTCCATGACGCACCTATATTCAAGGAACCCTTGAAAAATCTGGCCTAACCGCACATTACCACATCACGAAAACACAATATTTCAATTTAGCCATCCATAATTAAATTGTATAATTCAAATTTTATTCACGACATTATATGATTAACATATATAGAAATTCTAATGTTTAAATTTGATTAAATTTTTGATGTAAAAATATGTCTCCTTATTTCATTTTTTTTTGTTATCTTCTTAAACTATAAACAAATTATTTGAAGTTACAAAATCATACAAAATAAGGAAAATATACTAATATATGTACACTTTTGAATATAATGATTTTAACATTTAAGGTTGTGTATTTCAAGATTTTTAAGTTGAATGATTTTCTCTTTATGGAAAGGTAACCCTATTATATTACTATTAATTCATAAAAAGATTATGAATGAAGCAAGCAAAGCAAATCTAAACAAACGTAAATTTTGATTTTTTTTCTCATTACATCCATTCATAATATGGACAAAATCCAACAACAAAATATATGTTACTACGCAATTGTTTGACTTACCATCTGATCATGCGAATTTCTCGAAGGCCTTCATGAAGTTCGATGTCTTTGCTGTTTCAGAAGTTTGTAAAATGATGAGTGTAGGTGGAGAGGAGTAAATACTAATGATCATTAGATAATTATGAATGAGCGACTGGTAATTATTCTACAATACACATGTGTTTGGATGTTGTTGCTGCTTTGTTTGCTTTTACAACTAATACATTAGGGTGGCTATTAATAAAGGGTGATTTGTTAAGAGCTTGATAACTTTTTTTTAAAAAAAAACGCATAAAATTTGCAAAATCTCATCGGTTCTTTATTTGAAACGTTAGATTGGTCCATGACATTTACTTTTTGAAGATAATTTCATTTAAATGTTGACCGCGGCTGCGTCTTAGGTGGTCCATTCGGAAAGTCCAATTTTGGGCAACTTTTTCGAGCATTTCGGCCGGAATAGCCCGAATTTCTTCGGAAATGTTGTCTTCCAAAGCTGGAATAGTTGCTGGCTTATTTCTGTAGACTTTAGACTTGACGTAGCCCCACAAAAAATAGTCTAAAGGCGTCAAATCGCATGATCTTGGTGGCCAACTTACCGGTCCATTTCTTGAGATGAATTGTTCTCCGAAGTTTTCCCTCAAAATGGCCATAGAATCGCGAGCTGTGTGGCATGTAGCGCCATCTTGTTGAAACCACATGTCAACCAAGTTCAGTTCTTCCATTTTTGGCAACAAAAAGTTTGTTAGCATCGAACGATAGCGATCGCCATTCACCGTAACGTTGCGTCCAACAGCATCTTTGAAAAAATACGGTCCAATGATTCCACCAGCGTACAAACCACACCAAACAGTGCATTTTTCGGGATGCATGGGCAGTTCTTGAACGGCTTCTGGTTGCTCTTCACTCCAAATGCGGCAATTTTGCTTATTTACGTAGCCATTCAACCAGAAATGAGCCTCATCGCTGAACAAAATTTGTCGATAAACACATTTCGAACCGAACACTGATTTTGGTAATAAAATTCAATGATTTGCAAGCGTTGCTCGTTAGTAAGTCTATTCATGATGAAATGTCAAAGCATACTGAGCATCTTTCTCTTTGACACCATGTCTGAAATCCCACGTGATCTGTCAAATACTAATGCATGAAAATCTTAACCTCAAAAGAATCACCCTTTATTAGAATCATTTCAAATGGATTTATGAAATGAAAGCGAAATTAAATTTGAAATAAGAAGAACGTTTTAAATATAAATTCTCTCAAAATGAGTAAACATTTGGATTGAAATTAAGCTAACAATTGAGAAAAATGTTCTCTTAAGTTATTTAAAAATTTTTTGGGGGTTTCTCTCGAAATATGGAAAAATGCCAAAATTTAAGAATTTATGTGGAATTTAATATTTTAAATTTAGCATTATTGAAATTAGAATTTAGCTTTAATTAGATTTGAATTTGATTAGGTATAATTGTATATACACCCAGAAAAAAGTGACCCCCTCTTTAAGTTAAAATGAACTCATTGTGAAGAAAGTTGAACTTCGTATAGCGCCAAAGACATTTTTATTTGTTTGAATGATGTGATTTTCGTAGAAATTAGGTAGAATGCATTCCGTATAATAGTTAACATTTTCCTATATTTATGTACCACTATACTACAGAATGAAAAAATTCAACTGAATTGAATTCATATATGGAATGATTTTATTGAACTTCTTTTCATTCATTTGGACAAATCTTACATATTTGTGGTAAACCTTTTACTTCAAAGTTAGATCTGCTTACCTTCGTTTTTAAATACAATTTTATGTATTTATATAAGCAATTTTTTCTTCAATAAAAGACATGTTTTATTAATATATTAAATATATTTATTTAGAATCAACAGCATCGACTGGCCTTGAAATATTAATTATTATTATTTTTTCTTCTTGTAGTACCTTTCACTTTGAATAATTTGCTGCCTAGCAATTTTGTCCACCTTCTACAATTTCAATACCTACAAATATAAACAAAAAAAAACCAAAACCAATTTTTTCACAAAAGGTTAGCGTCACTGAATATTACCTGTTAATTGAAGATTCCAAAATGAAGTTGAATGAAGGGGTTGTTATTCTGTTGGTGTTTTCTTTTTTATAAACCAATTTTCAAAAAACGAACATATTTCTCACTAATTTAAAATAACAAATATTTTCTATATTTTATTTGTTTTTTATAATATTATTTTACTATATTATTTTTTAACAATCTCTCCGTATACCATAACAACGCGATTCCAACTAAAAAAACAACCCACGCGCAAACATATCGATTACATCAAAGACAGGTATCGATTACAGGTAGATAAACGAAATGTAGGAAATTTTCCTATATTCTAACAAGTGTGTTTCCTTAAGTTTTGAAAGGATTGAATACTTCTTAGTACGAATGAACTAAAATATTTTTCTATGCCAAGTGTTATTCGTATGTATGATAAGCTTTCTATAATAAAGGAAGTCAGAATTATCATTTTATAAGAAATCTTACTAAATTTGAGGAAACTTGGTTTTAGTTCGGTTTTTGTTTATTTTTACGAATGCTTTGTTATCAGTGAATAAAATTTTCTTGTTCAGTAGTAAATTCTTATACCCAGCGAAGAAAACAGTATTAGTAAAATTCCATGCCCTATTCTAGTTTATGAACTATTCCTAACTGCTTTCAGTTTAGGATTTTTTTACTGAAACAAGTAAATTTTATTATTTCACACAAAATATTAACTGAGTGGAAATAAAATGGCTAAACTAAATTGATGAACATTTTTTCCTTTAGTTTCGAAGACACTTTTTTCTGGGTGTAGAATTTGTAAATGTAATTGGGACTTAACTTCATAATTAAACTTTCAGTAATTTTTGCATTTTCTTAGCTTACTCTCATAATGGGAGAGAATTCATTAGGTGAATATTTTAGAAATTTATACTAAATTTAACTTTGAAAATTTAGCTTATTAAAATAAAGCTTTAGCATTTAATCATTAAGTAAGTTTGATAGTTTCACGAAAAATGTTGGAAAAACATCTTCCAAAGGGAATGTAAATTAAATTTGATGTATAATTTGATCATTTTTGTTAAATGAAATTTTTCGAGCAGCACATTTAGAATTAAAATGGTATAGAGAGTAAAAACCTATTGGTTACTGCCTGCACCCAGAAAAAAGTGACCCCTTCTTTAAGTTAAAATGAACTCATTGTGAAGAAAGTTGAACTTCGTATAGCGCCAAAGACATTTTTATTTGTTTGAACGATGTGATTTTCGTAGAAATTAGGAATAATGCATTCCATATATTAGTTAACATTTTCCTATATTTATATACCACTATACTACAGAATGAAAAAATTTAACTAATTTGAATTCATATATGGAATGATTTTATTGAAATTTTTTCATTCATTTCGACAAATCTTACACATTTGTGGTAAAACTTTTACTTCATAATTAGAACTGCTTATCTTCGTTTTTAAATACAATTTTATTTATTTCTATAAGCAATTTTATCTTCAATAAAAGACATGTTTTATTAATATATTGAATATATTTATTAAGAATCAACAGCATCGAATCTCTTTGAAATATTAGTTTATTAATCCACTATTTCCAATTTCCGTGTGATATTGTCAACTGTAAAACGCACTTTTTCTTCTTCTTGTACTTTTCACTTTTAATAAGTTGCTGCCTAACGATTTTGTCCTCCTTTTACAATTTCAATACCTACAAATATAAAAAATCATAAAACATTTTTGTTGCAAAAGGTTAGCGTCACTGAATATTACCTGATAATTGAAGATTCCAAAATGAAGACAAATGAAAGGGTTGTTATTCTGCTGGTGTTTTCTTTCTTTATACACTATCACAAACATTGATAGATTTATTTAAAAAAACGAAAATTTTTCTCACTAATTTAAAATAACAAATATTTTATATATTTTATTTGTTATTTATTATATTATTTTACCATATTATTTTTTAACAATCTCTCCGTATACCAAAACAACGCGATTCCAACTAAAAAAACAACCGACGCGCAAATATATCGATTACACCCACGCGCAAACACATCGATTACGATGACAGGTATCGATTACAGGTAGACAATAGAAATTTAGGAAAATTTCCTATATTCTAACAAGTGTGTTTCCTTAAGTTTTGAAAGGATTGCATACTTCTTAGTACGAATGAACTAAAATATTTTTCTATGCCAAGTGTTGTTCGTATGTATGAAAAACTTTCTATTATAAAGGAAGTCGCAATTATCATTTTATAAGAAATTTTACTAATTTTGAGGAAACTTGGTTTTAGTTCGGTTTTTGTTTATTTTTACGAATGCTTTGTTATCGGTGAATAAAATTTTCTTTTTCAGTAGTAAATTCTTATACCCAGCGAAGTATGAGTAAAATTCCATGCCTTATTCTAGTTAATGAACTATTCCTAACTGTTTACAGTTTAGGATTTTTTTACTGAAACGAGTAAATTTTATTATTTTTCACAAAAATGTACCTTAATGGAAATAAAATGGATAAACTATATTGATGAAAATTTTTTCCTTTAGTTTCGAAGGCACTTTTTTCTGGGTGTAGGTGAATATTTTAGAAATTTATACGAAATTTAACTTTGAAAATTTAGCATAATATAGGTTTATTAAAATATAGCTTTAGCATTTAATCATTAAGTAAGTTTGATAGTTTCACGAAAAATTTTGGAAAAACATCTTCCAAAGGGGAATGTAAATTAAATTTGATGTATAATTTGATCATTTTTGTTAAATGAAATTTTTCGAGCAGCACATGTAGAATTAAAATGGTATTGAGAGTAAAAACCTCAATAACTCAAAACCTCATGTGGTTGTTGAATCTCTCGTTGGGTTTTCTGCGTTCTGCCTCAGAAATGGACAAAAAAGTGGATTCCACTCTCCTCGCTCCGAGTTCTTTGTTGCTGAGAAGATGGACAACTGGAGCCTCTTTTCGATACGGGAAACTTGGAGAAGTGGAGTAATCCAAATGGGCTGTTTTTTAATTCGCAATGCTTCCAAACAAAATTACTCGATATTCTTTTGTGCGGCAGTTGCAAGCAATGACGATTTAATTTATTTGTCAGGCAGTTGTGGGCAATCACGTTGCAATTTATTTGTAAAAATCGCTGTTGGACTTCTATAAATTACACTCTCACAATTTTTATTCGGCAATTTTATCACTGTAATGTTAATTAATTTTTTATTAAAATCACTATCACGTGCAGAAAAATATTTTTCGAGTTTACCTTTTCCAGTGATATAGTCGAATTTTAGAGATATTTTTTGAATATTTATGTAGCGATTTCTTCGAAATTTTAAAGTTTATTTCTTTAACAAATTTCTTTAAGAAATTTTGATCCGTTCGCGATGAGATGCAAAAAATAAAAGAAGAAAGTAAAATCTCGCTGTTGGTCTTGTCAATTCATGTCAAGCCAGCTTCGAAGTAAAAGAGAGTCTTATATTTTGTCAAGCATATGACCACAACTGTTGACATTTAAAACCGAGCAACTTTGTAGGGTTGCCACCGAAAAAACTGCTTAAAGGACAAATTATTTTATGAAATTCAAAGTATTGACAAGAAATTATTATTTACAACTTTTCCATTAGGTGTATAGAAAATATTTAGAAAAAATAATAATATTTTATATAATTTTTTTAACATTACTTTGGACATAATTAATAAATTCAGAAATTTTTTGCCACTGAAATATGTGAGAATTTTAACGATTTTTCTTAGGGGTTTGTCTTGGTATTAAAAATGCATATTACAGCTCAGGGAGTAGAATTAAGATTGTAGCTATGCATACAAAATTTGGTTTGGACAAAAATAGCCAAAATAACAACCTTTTCCTTATAAAATCACCACTGCTAAGTCGAAAACTTGTACAAATGACTCCAATTTTCCTATAATTCTAATACAGATCTGTCGATAAACCATAAACACTCTTTTGTGAAGTTGCCTCAAAATTGGTTTAGATTTAAATATATGGGAACTTACACACTTATACATAGCGCATAATACATTTACAAAGTGGTGCAGGGTATACTATAGTCGGCCCCGCCCGACTTTAGACTTTTCTTACTTGTTTTCTTTTAGAATTCGTAGAATTTTTTAGGGAATGCAGTTAAGAAGAAAAATTACGAATCCACTCAAAAAAGGTTCAAAATACTGACCCCACTTTGTCAACATTTTGCAAAAAAATAAATTGTGGGGCCTATATCTTGCGAACGGTAAACAAGTTCTACACAGCAAAGAAAAACTCATCGAAATCGGTCCAAAATTACGGAGTTGACAGCTAAAACAAAATTTAATATCCCCGAGGTGACCAACTTTCAACGCCTACAGGTCAGCCCGTGGATCCACTATGGACCCACAAATTTTTAAACTTAGAAGAAAACACTTCAGCTTTCACACTCAGCAAAAATGTTGATATCTTGATCCGTTCAAAAATTGCAGAATAATTTCCCAAAAAAGCGATTTGGAACCACTGTGGGACGGACGGACACCAAGCGCTAGATCGACTCAGGAGGTGATTCTGAGTCGATCGGTATATATTTTATAGGGTCTAAAATCAATATTTCTGGTAGGCACATTTTTTGGCAGATCAAAGTTATTATACCCTGACCACTATCTGGTTTAGGGTATAAATAGTAATTGATATTAAAACTATTCTTACATAAGTGAATATCTTAAAAGCAAAAAAAGAATCCTCAAAAAGTAGAACTTTTTTTTTTGTCCGGAAGTGGTGCAAAATTGGCGCAGAAGCGATGAATTTAAGATGAGCATGTCATAGGATGGATGCTCACCATTTCAACAACCATTGCACTGAAATTGCATCACTTCTTAGGGTGTGATCCGAATTCAGTGTTTTGAATGTGAATTAAAAATGTTGTGATATTTTCCCAAATAAGTAATGGGAAATGGTAACATTTGACTTAAAATATTTTCAAAAATTCGCAATTTTTCTAGAATGGAATTAGCATTTTTTCGACATAGTTTAAATAATTTGTATCATTTTATTAATTCATAATTTTTTATCCTATTTGAAACAAAAACTACCCATTAAAAATATAAAAAACGAGTTATAAAAATTTAATTAAAACACTTCCTGTGTAGCTTCTTTGTGAGGACATTTTTGGAAGTACCTTTATAACAACTCCCAATTTTTTTTTTTGCTGGGAAAAAGTGTGGAACTACTTTTAGTTGCTTTATTATAAATTAATTGTATAGTTATGTTGAAGTCTGATTTTTTTTTTAATTTTTCTAAAATAAAACATTAACTGAACCTATAACTTCAATCCATTAAGTTTTAGCTAGGGGGTCTATAGCCCCCTATGAAAGTTGTCTAGCTACGCTAATGGTTGCCACTCTACAGGAACACCAAATGAATGACGAGACGACTTAAGGTCTGGTTATGCATCCAAAAACGGGTCGTAAGCGTAGCGTGGGGTGTCAGCTGTTTGTTTTTGCTATACGACAAACCATACAAACGATTACCTAAAGTTTGCACAACGTAAAAGTGTCGTAAGATTCAGAAAAAAAAGCAAAAATTTACGTGTCGTTGTCGTATCAGCTGATCAAAAAACAAGCGTCATCGACTGAAAGAAGAAAAATGCGATTAGCGTGAAAATATATTTAATTAAAAATGTAGTATTGCGTTGTTTACGGTTAAAATGGACGATGAGAAATTAATATTTTTCGTGAAATTCATTTTAAATGTAAAAAAAATCTGCCAGCTTGTTGGCACGTTTTCTTTATGTTGGCTAATCGCCAAAAAAAATCATACGTTGCCGTTATGTTACGGCTACGCTACATTTTTAGATGCATAACCAGGCCTTTAAAAGCGACGGCGAGAGCGAGGGCGACTTTAGGAATAAGAATGATTGTTTCGCAGTGGTTTCGTTTTCTCCTTCATTTAGTACACTCGCATCGACTCTATGTCCCATTAGTTTTTGCATTATGTCTCTCTTTCTCTTTGTGGAGACAAATTCAACAATAATTTTGTTGTTTTCCTTTAATAGTCGAGCACTGTTTATGTCGGATTCTTTTATTTCTATGCCAAGTGATGCAGATATTTTGTGCACAACAACAATTGCCTCAATATCCATGTCGTTAACATTATTTATTTCTATATTGTTACTCAGACCTTTTGGTTCCAATTGCTGTACGCGTTTCTCAGGCTCTCACACTGAAAAAACAGATTCGTTGATTTCATTGAATTTCGGACTTGATTTCAGTGAATTTTTACTATGATTTTTGGTCATAGAGTGAAATTATATGATATAACTAATTATAATTCGTTGTTTATGAGAAAGAAACTTTCGTTGATCCTGCAAATGTTTTCTTTGTTTCAGAGAAAAAATATGATAAAACGAATACAATAAACAACTATAAAATTAGTCGATTTATATAATTTTTTTAGGGGATTCTTTGGTTTGTAGAATTTTTTCTTTGATTTTAACTATTTAAAATTGGTTGAAATGCCTAATTCATTAGTTAATTTAAAGAAAAGATTTGGTATATCATATAATTAATTAAATTGTAATTGGATATATTATATAATTGTTTCTCTGGTTTTACCACATTTTAATTCGTTAAATTGAAGAAAAAATTCTTAAAATTATAAAATTTATTCTATGAACGACGATTGGAAAATTCCTTGATTAAAATAATTTATTCTCTGATTATACAAAAGTTATATTCTTGAAATCATAGAAAATATTGTTCACTTTAACCAATTGATTCAGTGTTTAATCGAACCTGCCACTGAAAAAAGCCAGTAAAATAAATTGAAAAAAAAAATATTTTTTTATATATCGTTTTTAAATTTATTTATTATAATCTATAAGTAATTTCAAGTAGTTGTATCTTATCATTTGCTTATAAGTAAGTATTTTAATTTATTTTAGATAATATACATAGTCATATTTTTTATTATTATACATATGTGTTTAGGTATAGTAAGAATATAAAATGATATACTTAAAAAAATTTATACATACAGTCGGTCCCAAAAGTGAGTTAACACTTACTATTCATACACTTGCTGGCAAGGACATCGAAATTTCAAATTTAGGACATAGAAAATTTGAATAATTCATAGAAATAATCCTGCAGGTTAACATAAAAATTTTCCAGTTTTGTAAGTTCTCCAACAACGATTAGTAAGGGTTGGTTTGTCAATCCTTTTTCCTTCTTCCTTTTTCCTTGCTTCACAATATTTCCAATGTAATTTTTGGTCTAAGAGAATATTAATATTTAGAATCTTTTTATGAAATGCAAAAATAATTAAATTACCTGAACTTGAATTGCCATGAATTCCTGACCTTCTAATATTGAAGGCTTCCAGAAATTGTTTCCGTCTTTTTTAGTGTGTATACCAGTTGGAATAAGAATAGAATTTAACAATATGCACAAAATATAATCTTCAGAGTCCTAGAAATAAAAGTAAATATTATTAGATATATATCTATACATGATTTTAGTATGTATTATTGATTCATTTAATTTCTTACCAATATTTGTTCGAGTAACCGCAAGATTAAAATAATATTTTGAAGTACTGTCCTTAATATTTTTTGGTAAATATTATTGATTTTAGTTTTGAAATGTTAAAGAAATGTCAGTTGGCTGAATTTAAAATAATTTTGGAGGGAAGATGTTGGTGACGACTCCAAATTTTCAGTAAAACTTGATGAAGATATCTAAGTAGGTACACTGGAACCCATAGATAGTGTATCAGCTACATCAAACAAGGGAAATCCCTAAATACATAACATATTATTAATATAAAGCACGCTTATACAAACCAAGATTAAACATTTTCTTACGTTTTCTTTTCGCCAATTTAAAAGACGACTCCGAAATTTAATACGAAACCCGTACTTTGCAATTGGTATTAAATTTTGAATATCAAGTTCAGTCATTTCTTTGAAACATTCTACATCGATGCCTTTTTCTACAAAGTCCGATAAAAGTTCTTTACATCCCCAGTTAATTAAAAGTTGTTGTTGTTCAGGAACCACTACAACATTGGTTTCAATCGACTCGACCTGGTTGCCTGGTAAGGTTATAATTTCGATGTTGTCATTATCCTGCGTAAATATATCTTACGAACTCATTTTTTCGCTTTAAACGACTTTTTTTTAAATTTATATTTTAGAGAAATCACTAATTTAAATGATATATTAATTTTGTAATAACGAAGAAAAAATTCTTTAATTTTTCTAATGGCACCTAAGGAGTTATTCACTTTAACTAATTTTTTCTTTGATTTTTAGAATTTTAGCCTATATCACAATTCTAAAAATCAAAGAATGAGTTTGTTGATTTGAGTAATTCTTTATATGCAATGAGGAAGATCAACGAATTGTTTCTTTGCTATACGGAAATTTTTATTAAAAGAACACTGATATATGTGGAGCCGCACCAATTTTTAAAGAATCCATTTTCTTGGTTAAAATAAAAAATCAAATATGCTTATTAGATTTTTTTAGTAGATTTCAACACAAATATTACAAAAATTTAAAAAAATCAATTTGTCAAAAAATGCAAAAAAGTACGTTTTGTTCTGCGGCTCCTCATATAATGTGGCAATTGTATAATTCATAAAAAAAATGATTCTCCAATATTTTTGGATCGCACAATATCACTGTTTTTCACAATTGTAGTATGTATTGATAACTTTTTATACCGAATTTACTAAGCAAATCAAAACACATTTTTTATTCAAAAACCTTTAAACAAAATTAACTTGACCGAACTCGATAAATGCTTCACTTCAACTGATCATTTACATACACGAATATGAACGTCAACGCCAATTCAGTTCCACTACCAAAAGCTTAATAACGGGATAATTATATCACAATTGTAAAAATCAAAGAATGAATTTGTTGATTTGAGTAATTCTTTATATGCAATGAGGAAGATCAATAAATTGTTTCTTTGCTATACAGTTTTTTTTCCACTAACAAACAGGACAATAATATCACATTTGTAAAAATCAAAGAATGAATTTGTTGATTTGAGTAATTCTTTATTGCAAGTACATGCATTACATTTTGTGCGAGTGTGAAAAAAAGAGTTTTTTTGAATTTGTGTGTTCGCTTGTGTGTTTCTAATTGTGTGTGACTCACGCTCCAAAACGACGAGAGCGTGGTTACATATTTATTCCCTTTTATTTAATGTTCTCTATGTGCCCAATATGTATCTATATATTTATATAAAATCGAATGTGAATTAACTTTTTTTGTTTAATTTTTATTTAAAAAAAAGAATCAATCTTTTTTTTATTTGGAGCGAACTCCGTCTTTATTTATTAAACTCAAAAGTAGAACTGATTTCAATAATTGCTACAATTTCATAAGTGCTTAAAACTATGCACTTGCCAACAATCACCTGATGTAATTCCAGGAATCCAATGCAGCTAACTTATGTTGTGTTTCGCCATGATCACCTCATCTTATTCCGGGAAATCGTTGCAGCTAACTATTGCTGTTTTATGGGAACGGAAGTTACACGCGCTTAATTCAGCAGACATATTCCGTTTCGAATTCCTCTTTGTCCTCTTTTGATTGCTTCGTTTTTGCTAAAGGTTTTCTTATACCAGTTTTGGAATTTTTTCTTTTCAATGCCATAATACCATTGTTTCCAAAAGCCCACTTACTGACAAGGGATTCGAATCGGCTTGGCAAAATTTATGTGCTCGGTATGATAATAAAAGGGTTCTCGTGAATGAGCAATTGAAAACTTTGTTCAGTTTATCCCCTATCAGTAACGAATCGGCCAACTCTCTGAAAAGGCTTCAACGAGATATTAATTCTTGTGTATCCACTTTAAAAGTCTACAAAGTGGATATTGAGAGTTGGAATCCAATATTTGTATTTTTATGTTCCAATTGTTTGCCCGATTCCACTTTGACTTTATGGGAGCAGACATTAAGGGACAAGTCCAGTATTCCGAAGTGGAATGAATTGGATGAGTTTTTAACGAATCGATATAGAACTCTCGAATCTGTTTCCGATATAAAGGGTTCGAAAGAACAGAAACTTTCTGGCATAGGCCAAAAAACGGAAACCATTCCAAGGCGAACTCGGGGAAAGTCAGTTCATTTCAGGCGAACGTTAATCATTCCAAATGTGGGCTATGCCCCAATGAAGCCCATGTAATAGGCAAATGTCCCAAATTTGTCCAAATGTGCTTTAACGAAAATGTTGCTGAAATTAAAGGAAGAAATTTGTGTTTTAACTGTTTTCCAGCTCTCATAACACAAAAAAGTGCAAGAGTAAATTCACATGTTTTAAATGTGGAAAACGTCACAACACTTTGCTACATAAGGAGCAAGAATCTCTAAGCAAAGGGACGCAAATTTCTACCCCGTCGTCCACTAGTCTCCCACAACCTTCTATGTCTAATCGACAATCTACACATTATACACCATGCCCTTCTACATCCAATTATAGTCCACGTATTCCTCCAATGGCGTTGTGCAAACCTTCTTTGTATCTAGTTCTCAAGGTGTACTAGTTCCCAAGGTGTACTATCAGCCATCGTATTATTTACCACATCACGCGGTGATAAAACGGGAGAGAACAACTACCAAAGTTCGTGTAGTTTTTAATGCGTCCTCTCCTTCTTCCACTGGAGTTAGCTTGAATGATGTACTCTATACCGGACCAGTACTTCAGAATGATCTAACAATATTAATTCTGTAATGGCGATTTTATCAATACGTCTTAAATGGAGACATACAAAAGATGTATAGGCAAATCCTTGTTAACCCTTGCCTAACCTAACCTACTATTATCCAATTGGCACATGATGTTCAGGAGACTTATCAATGCGCTAAATTCCGCAGATTTTAAGATGAGGAAATGGATTTCACTTTCTGCTGTTTTAGCAGACTTTTCTGCTGTCCCTACTAACAAATTTCTTTGGGTGTAGCTCCCAACAAATTTGAAGTAGTTGAAATGGTAACACAAATGTTTGTCTACATAGTGGTGAAGGCTCCGCCCGACTTTAGACTTTACTTACTTGTTTTTACTGATTTAGTTTTCACTTTAGCGGCTAAACTCGAACTTAGCACTCACCTTTAGAGTTTAATGCATTGGATTTCCAGAGTAGAAATAAACATATGAATTTTGTGACACCCACAACGACAAAACCACAAGTAAGAAAGAAAAATTTTAAATAAAATGAGTGTCTTCATCAACCTCAACCGAAGCAGAAGGATTTTTTATACAAATGGAAAAACAAACAAAAAGAACCAAAAGTAGTTTTTGTTAATATGTAATATACTTACAAGCTCCTAAATGCGATCAGCAAACATTTTGTTTGCTGTTATGTCTCAATTTTATAAATATTCAGTTTTTAGGGCAAATACTAAAGATATTCATAAGATATTATTTTAATTGTGTTGCGATAGTCTCTAAGTTTACATTATTTGTTTCAGCGAAACTAAAAAATGCTTTAGTGAGTGTTTAGCGACCTTAAAAGGTAGCAGGCAAAGACTAACAAATCTCTTTGGGTGTATGTAATAGGTATTTTTTAGTTATGTGGTATCACAGTGGACTGAATGGCCTAAGTGAGCCTGAAATAAATCGGGCTGCCACTTTAACCTGACCTAACCTAATATCCAATTCACCTTAATTCACAAATTTTCGAAGTTAACACGTGATGGGATATAAAATGCAATATAAATCAAATGAAATGAGTTATTGTAGAAAATGTTAATGCGTTTATTGAAATGCAAAATTTTCGTAATTAACCAACAAAGTCTTTAAACAGTGGGAATATTCGTATTTTTTGATGATATATGCCACCAGTTTTGCTAAATTATACAAAAACTTATGGTAGGTTTCTATGAAGACTACATTGAAGCTCTTTAAGAGACTGTTGCATGCATTCGGTGCCAGGTTTTTGATAGCATAAATTCAAACAAACTGAAACCATATCCTGAGCTTTTCCAAAAATGCGTCGCCTGTTTTGAAAAAATAAATTTGTATAAATTAATTTACGGCTTACTCCCATTTGTACTTGTGGGCATGTAAATCAGTATGACGTCGCATATAAATTTACCTGGATCTGGACCATATATTATGTGCAGCATTCAAAAGTAGCGAAATTAGTCGTATCGAAGACTGGACCAAATGCCACTCATTGCTTTCGCTGGCCCAAATTCTTTCATTAATAGATAGCATTCTGTAAAAAATATGTAAAATAAAAGCAAATTTATTATTACAGTGGCTAACGTATATAAGAACCTCAGACAATTCCACATGTTTTCTTTTTTTTTTCCTTATAGACAAATATTGCATTTAAGAAAAAAGTTTCTTATAAACATATATTTTTTTATTTTATTTATTTATTTATTCAGTCATCAATACAAAGGAAGCCAATAAAGGCCTATTATACATGTATTGTAGTAAGAAATCTATGTGTAGAATATATGAAATAAAAGCTTAAAAACTAAAGTATTTCAGATTATTTATAATTTGGATGGCTCCCCAGCCACATGAAATTCATACAAGATATGTACAAAAAAAGTAATAGATAAATGATCCCATGACGCCAGCAAATCATAATAATAAGCTACTCAATACTATTAAAATATTGCATAATCCTCTTTCTATAAGATTCGCATGAAAACGAGAATGACCTAAGGTCATTAGGAAGATGATTCCAAACACGAAAAACTAACTAGAAACGAATGCTCATATATGGAAGAGCGAATAATGGGAATATCAATCTGAATATTCCTAGTAGAATTAATGAAGGAGAATTCATGCGCCAAAACTTCTGGTTGCCCATACCTAATAACTTTATAAAAGTGACATACAGAGCCAGGGATCCGGAGCGGTCCATTTTTTTCGATCCGCTCCGCTCCCGCTCCGGAGAAAAAAAAACCGCTCCGCTCCAAGAAAAAAAAAATCGCTCCGCTCCGCTCCTCTTCGAGAAAATTATAGTACAAACATTGTATTATTTGTTCAATTGAGTTTTATTTTATTTAGAAAAATCGGGCGGTACATATATGGGAGCTATAGCTAAATCTAAACCGATTTCGATGATTTTTTGCACATATAGTTAGTGCTATAGAAGATTACATTTCGCCAACTTTGAGTAAGATCGGTTGATAAATAATGGTTTTATGACCTAATTTGGCAAAATCGGGCGATACATATATATGGGACCTATATCTAAATCTGAACCGATTTCAGACTTAAAGGGTGATACAGAATATTATTTTGTGCTAAATTTGACGACGATCGGTTAGTAAAAAAGTGCAACGTGACCCCATTTGTCGAAATCGGGCAATACATATATATGGGAGCTATATCTAAATTTGATCCGATTTCTTCCAAATTCAATAACGTTCGTCCTGTGCCCAAAAAAACTCCCTGGTTTTGCAACAGACGTAGAGAAGAGGTTTTGTTATATTTGTAATGTGTGAGTGTATGTTTATGTTTGCAACAACCTCCATCGACATCAGTCCGTGGTATACCTACGAATATTCTAACTCAGATCTAGTGTTACCTAATTTCGCTTTTTTCCCCTTTATTGTATAATAAATGTATATGCGCACATTTTTCAACCAAAATTTAAACTATCCATAATTTTAATAAAATTTTCGAGAACTAATATCAGAAACAAGAGAATGCTAGGATATAGTACAATAGTAAAGCAATACTAATGTCCTTACACTGAAAAAAAGCATGCCCGGTTCCAAAGATTTTGTCTTTACTTTAACAGTAAGGATACTTTAAAGACGTAATTCTGTTTTAAATTTGGGGGTTATGTACTTGCTTCTAGGAAGCAAATGTTAATTTTTCATTTTTTTAGATTTTTTTCGTCAGTTGTTATCAAAATCCTTTAAAAACGAGTTAACGAGTTATTTTTTTCCATATTAAGACTTGACTTCCAGTAGAAATTATGCTATGTTTCAAGTAAAAAGCGTCTTTAAAATAAAGTGTTGAAAAACATGTCTTATTTTTAACGATTTTTTGCTTTGTAGGCAAGATGCAAAAAGGAAACAAATTTAAAGACAATTTTATTAATTTTAAAGAATTTTCCTTAATTATTAAAGTCACGTTGACCTTACTTCAAAAATTTTATCTTTCATGTTATGATACACATTTTTAAGTAAAATCACTTAATTATAAGAACATTACAACTTCATTCAAAAGTTTATTGCCTTTTGGACAAGAAAAAAAACGTTATTTTAGAGAAATGCGTCTTCCATGTTAAACAAAATTTGCATTCTTATTCTAAGGACATGGAATCTTTGACTTCACGACAATATTTTTTTCAGTGTAGAAAAGTAAAAAAATAAATATAAATAAGATCGTTTAATTGTATTTATTTGACGTTCATTACAAACATCTTTGTAGTAATACGGGATGAAATTGATCGAAAGTACTGTTGTTACTTTTACAACACATACTAGAGATATATTTTGACATTTGCCGTTTTTGAAAACAATTACTAAAAAAACACGTTGTGTTTTCCCCAATGTACGTACGTACAAAAATACATATCGTACATTTTAAACGTTTGCTCACACTACGCTAAGTACTAGCTAAATTTGAAATTACTACACAGTGTAATTTCAAAGTTACACATTTCATTCAAGTAATATTTTATTCGGAGCGGAGCGGTTTTTCATTTGGAAACCGCTCCGCTCCGCTCCGCTCCGGATTTTAGAAATGCCGCTCCCGCTCCGCTCCCGCTCCGGCTAAAAAAGGGCTTGCTCCGCTCCGCTCCGGATCCCTGTACAGAGCGCAAGTTGATGTAATTCCTAAAAGAACATCCTAGCAACTCAGGAATCCTCCTTGCAGCCTCAACATGATCACAAATCCGTAAACCAAACACATAGCGAACAATTCTCTTTACCACTCTTTCCATCCTATCTAAATTGTAGTTCCACGTTCCAGAATAAACTTCTAATCCGTAATTGAATTGTGTGAATAATAACGAATGCGCCAACCGAAGCCTCACATGCTGGGGCGTATAAGAACTCAAGGAATACAGCCTCCTCAAAATAAGACACCCTATTCGCAACATTATTAATATGATGATCAAAGCATAGATTAGAATCTAGAGTAATTCCAAGACATTTAAGAGAATTAACTAAGTTAATCCTTTGACCATCTATCAATATAGAAGGGGGTACATTACCACTATTACGAGGGTGAAAGTAAATCGCTTTCGTCTTGGTGGGATTAATAACAAGGCTTCAATGCGACTAAAAACGTAGCTTAGATGCAAGTTGATGACATCTTCTGAAGTATTACAAGAGAAAAGTAGGAAAATGTCGTCAGCAAAGACAAAAGGTGTGCAAAAGTCATTATTCATATGTGAGATAATGTCATTAATAAACGCCAAAAATAATATAGGACCCAAAACAGACCCTTGGGGGACACCTGACGTAACCGCTCCTATCCTAGATCTGCTTTCCTTAATCGAAACATATTGGGATCTTTCCATCAAATATGAATAAACAAGCTTACATGCAGTACGAGAAAGTTTGAAATTCCAATAAAGTTTCTCAATAAGAATAGTATAGTTTATGGAATCAAAAGCCTTAGTCAGATCTAAAGAAACTAGGATACGATTTACACGGGAGTTAAAACTACGCCTTATCTCATCAGTAATTGAAAGAACAGCAGAGGTTGTACTAAAGTTTCTACGAAAAGCAAATTGATTGGAATGGAAGAGCGAATGATTATTGACATGTTCTAAGATTTGCGACTTCATTATGTTCTCAACAATCTTAGACATAGCCGGTAAAATACTTATGGGTCTTAGATTTCCAACGTCACTGCGACCATCCTTAGGAATTGGGATAACACGTGCTAATTTCCAACTATTTGGGAATGAAGAAGATGCAAATATAGTGTTTACCAGATGAAGTAATAAGGGCAAAATTAGTGGGAAAATTACCTTAATGAATCTAATGGGAACACCGTCATAGCCTATCGCATTAGATTTCACAGAATTTACCGCCATAACTAAGTCCTCAGCAGCGACACATCGGAAAGAAAAACAATCCTCAACATCCTCAAAATCTTGAAAATTAATTACAATACCATCACTTGGACGCATATTCCCTAAAAACCTATCCGCTACAAGCTGAACATCACCCCCGTCAACCTCTAGCTCAGGGCAACCAATACATCCTAGTCTACGCAGCCTACTCCATAGCTGACGGTTGTCACAACCCGCAAACATCCTCCTCCCATAAGCAAAACGCTCCTTCCTAATAATAGACTTAGCCTTATTCCTAAGTCTACAAAACAATCCCCAGTTGATACCCGAGCGATTACGTAGATACCGACTATAAGCTCGATCCCGATCTCTTATGGCCACAAAAATGCTTCTCGAATCCATGAATGAACAATCATTTGAGTCATTCGTTCTTGATACACGAACAGAAGAATGTAGTGAAGTAATTATGTTATCAAGGATAGATAATTGAGAATCAACATTGCCGGCATAAAACATGGACGAGATGTGGAAACTATTAAACTGCTCAACAATCGCGTTGACGTCCAGACGACTATAATCCTTATACTCAATGGGCGTACTACGTAAAGATGGTGAAAACTGAAAAGAAATAAAAATGAGACTATGGTATGATGAAAAAAATGGAAACTGTATCTGACATTTATTAGAAATTGAAGAAGGCTGACTTAAAAGAAAATAGTCAATCAATGACGTCGAGCCGGATGAGACATTAAAGTGAGTGGGCATGCTATTATGTACAACCTGAAGGCCACACCTACTAGCTACAGATCGAAAATAAAATGATTTACCAAAAAATATTTAAGTTAAAAGATTAATCAAATAATTAATTAACATATAAAATGAAATTTAATCGCATAAAGAATGAATTATTCAAAGAAAAATCATTAATAATTTTAATTTAATTGTCCCAATTAATGTTTTAATTAAATATAAACTATATATCATGTTTAAAATGTAATTGAAAATTTTAGAAAATAACTACTTTTAATTTTAGTTGTATTTTTTTATAAACAATGTTCTCATTGAATATAATCTAACTATAATTAGAATGTGGAAATTGAAGTGCCGGAAAAGAACAGTTTGTTTTGATCAAGAATATTGTAATTTGTAATAATTTCCGTGATTGATACTAAAATTTTCATGATTGTCTCAAATTCAATTAAAAAAATTAATTGGAACAATTAAATTCATGATATAATGGGGTGTTGAAATCTCACAAAATCTTAAGAAATACGCGAAAGCAAAAAAACTGGTGAAAAATAATACTGACAATAAAAAGATTATAATTACACATCAAAAGACTAAAATGAAATCTTGTAAATTGTGATAAGATCCTGAATGCTAACTATTTTGATCTCATTATTTAGCATGATGAGTTTCGCTTTTAAAAATTCACGATTTATGATGCTGTATCCATTAATCTTCTTGTCTTTCTTTAACTTAGCACAAGCTCTTAACAACTTATTTGCAAGTTTGGAGTAGTTATCATTCAAATATACTCGATTAGCATCACTACCACTACCACCACAAAATATCCGACACCTTGAGAATCTTGGTTTTGAAATAAGCTGCCATTAATTTATCTCGCAAATCCACATCGACAAACTTTATGAGAATTGCACCACCTTTCCTTACATACATTACGTGCTTTATGTTCGTGGACGCAATGTCAACCTTCAAGAACGCACAGAGGAAAACAGCAACATCCTTAAGATTTTCCAATTTATCAGGAAGTCCAGTAACTATCACATCACATCTATTTTGGCTGTGTCTAAGTGCATGGCTCTCTAGTTTAAGTTCCAGCAATTCGCTTTTGTTGCACAGGGATTCAGAAGCTACAGTGTCTTTAAAATTAGATAGGTCAGCCTTTAATTCTTTCAAACCATTAGATAATTCGGATCGAATCTCCCTCACAACAGCTTCAAACGCCACTTTAATTTCAGATTTCTCATTTTGCATTCTATCTGAAAGACTACGGAAAGATTCTTTCATTGTAGCAAATTCTTGTCTGATTTCCATTTTGAACGCGTCAAAAGAGTTATTAGGTGGACTTTCCATGCAGCGGACACAAGAATATGAAATATTGCGGTTCTTATCCAGAGTTGCAAAAAGCGTCTTAGAAACATTTTCACAGTCCGCATGAAACCACAGGTTACACATACGGCAGAGCAGAGCTTTAGTTCCCTCAGTTTCTAATTTGCAGATTCCACAAGGAAAAGACATGTTTATAAAGAAAAACCAACAAGTCACCAGAAGGCAACAACAGCAACAAAATCGTCAATATCAGTTTATAGAATTGAGGAACTGCAGCAAAACTTTATATGACCAATATTTCCAGACGTTGCAACTTTAGTTTTAAGTAGTTTAATACTTTTCCGCATAGCAATTCACTTATTTGTTCAATTTTTGTCAGGATGAAGTTCCTTACAATTCTGCCTGCAGTCGTTGTTTACAACAAATTAGGCGCCAATCAGGTAAAAAACAACGGCGTCAAGTGCTGACAGCGACAGTAGAAAAAAACAAACTGCCACCCAAAAGCAACAACAGCAACAACCTCGTGTTTTAAGTTCTACCCAGAACAACAACAAATAAATGCCAATTCAATGCAGACTTATAGAATTGATGAAATACGGCAAATTGACACAGAACTCCATATGGCCAATGTAACTAGATGTTGCAACTTCAGTTTTAGATAGTTAAATACTTTTTCCACTCAGCGATTAACTTATTTATTCAATCTCAATCAGGAGACTATTTCTTTACAATCTACCACAACATAGTGTTGCCATAGTGTTTTTATATATAAGATTTTTTTTCTTATAGGAATATATATCAAAATCTCTTTTAAAAAGAAGAAAGAAAATTTAGGTTATAGTTTTAAACAGGGGTACGAATTTAAATTCTATGTCTAAAGGTTTTGTAGAATTGTAGAAGTGTTTTATCAAAATGGTTTCAGATGTGTATGTCAATCAGAGATGGTCTGTATCAAGCTTTTTTAAGTTTGCGACTGTAGCAAAGTTGTAAACGTACGCACGCGTCGTAAATTTAGAAAAAGTAGCAAACGTCGCAATCTCAAAATTCTTCAGTCCTTTCAGCTTGGCAGCGAATGATATCCAAGATATGTGCGAAGAAGTTTAAATGTAAATAAAATGACTTTAAAAAAAAACTTGAGAATAGAGTTATTTCAATTGGAGACTCAAAGCCAAAATAACTATGAACTACTTGATGGTGCAGTAAACGTGACGGTCGGTACTCGCTCATATTTAACCTTTCAAACATTTCTGCAGAAACTGAAAGGAAGGAAAACTATTCAAGTCTTGCATAAGTGAATTGCTGTTTAGAGAGAATTTGATAAAATCTCTTTTTGGCTTTTAGAGCCAATTTCCAACTAATTAAAAATGTTCAAAATTATAGCTAGTCATTCGCTGATGCAACTAAAGCTTGGGTGGGCATTATGGACCACGCAAACCAAAAATAGTTTGAAGTTGCGAGTGAGAGATGTAAATCTAGTAGAGGTTTGAATAAATACAATATAAAGAATTTTTTTGCATCCCTTTTATCGGAGAGCCTAACTAAATTAAATTAAAATATGCACTAACTTATAATACCCTGTTCCACAGTGTGGAGCAGGGTATTCACAATTTCTTTAATTCAAAACTAGATTTTCTACATTAGGTTTACGTATTATACCGTCGTAAACGTATGTCGCAAAAGTCACAGTTTGCGAATTGCCAATCCTGATGTCAATGGAAATATAAACTTTTACATAGCTCCCAACAAATTTGAAGGATTTCAGGTGGTGTCAAAAATTTCGGTACACAAAGTGATGAAGGGTATACTATAGTCGACCCCGCCAGACTTTAGATTTTCTTTATTTGTTTCTCCGGAGCGCGAGCGGAGCGAAACAAATGGACCGCTCCGGACCCCTGCTTTTAAAGCATTTGTATTAAAAAAAGATAAAAAGGAAAATTAAATAACTGCAATCTTTTGGAGTTATTTATTTTATCTTCATTGGTAATGTATTTCTTTTCTGTGCTTAATTATTTGCTTGGTCAATATTTTCTGTTCCTTTTATGTTTTATTTAGCAAATTGGACCTAAATTCATTGATGTAAAGAAGAAAACCTTTTTACATTTTTATCCCAACGTTTCGTCAATACTTGTTGACTTCTTCCAGGGGATTTTGTCTATTTGAAAAATAATAAAATTATCGATTTCACTTTTCTAATTGAATAATTGTTAAACATTTCAACTTACAAAATTATTTTCTCAAAATTTACATTTAAATACTTATATTATATTACAGTTTTTAAACATAAATTTTGAACGGACAATCTGAATATAAAATTAAAATAGGAATGAAAATAAAAAACAGCTTAGATTTAGTATCACAGTGAATTAAGATATTGCAACTCTGTAACTAACGCTTAACTTGTCAGTGTCCTCCTTAACATTCATTGTTCTGTCAATCTTTTGTTGTATTCCTAAACTTTCTAAGGTTAGTCTCTTTCTCTCTTTATTTTCCCTCTCTAGTATGCGAGCGTTTTCAAAATCAGCTGTGTGTCCATGGCGTAATACATGTTGTGATAATGTTGTACTCTCCTTTTTCTTTTCTATGTCAATTCGATGTTCAGTTACTCTTGTAGGTTCATTGTTGTTGCCTCTGCATGGAATTTCGTAAACAACATTGCTTTGTTGTCTTTTTTCAATTGGGGGGTTTATTCTCGAGAAGATGCAACTAAGTGTGAAGTTGGGCTTATAAGCAAAACATATGTTTTTTGTTTGTATTATTGGCTTCAGATGTTTTTTGTCGGTTAGTCCAGGTACGTACCGTACACTATAAGAAACTTTTTCAGCTGTTACGTTATTTTGGTTTTTGATTAAGTCAAGTTCTTGTGAGCTGTATTTGATTTTTCCTTTTATTTCGTTTATAAGTTCTTCAATTAGTTTCTTCGGGAATGACTTTGTTGATAAGATTCTTGTGATTATTTTGATGTTTTTTTCATGAAATTCGGGAGGTTCAAGTGTAGTTCACTTTGGGTTGAGTGAATTACCCGAATTTATTCTGATAATTGGTTGATAGTTTTGCTGCAAGTAGAGGATGCTGATGAGGAATGTGGTAATTCCGAAACAGCTGTACATCCAACCATCTTGCAGTCTATAGGGCTATGCCCAAATAAATTTGACAAGCATACTTTTCCTCTGTTGGTTAAGTCAATGCATGGCTTTAAGCTGAGATCAAAAACAACAATAACGAAATTCCTCATCGCTAATTGAAAGTATTCGGTGAATTAAGCTTTTTGCTGTGTTAATTATTTGGTTCCTTGGTTGTGTCGAATTGAAATTGATGATACGTCCAAATGATGTTTCCTTAGAGAACCAGTCAAATTTGATGTCACCTTCCCTGTGGTGAAGTTTCCCAGTCAGAAATTTACGATGGTTATAAATATTGAGCGTTGTAACAGCGTTGGAAGCCAACGTTGAAACAACGCTTGCTAAACAAATTAATTAACGGTTTTTAAATAGTAAAATAAAAATTATCGTTGAAAATGCATGTTCCATCAATGTCCAATGGTTTTTAATGAGTAATGGATGTATTATTGTTGATATGAATTGATTTATAATAGGATAATGTTCCTTTATTATATAAAGTGAATATGTACATTAACAGTGAAACCACTAGGAACAACAATTTTGGTTAATTTTACAAATGAGGCAATTGTAGAAAGTTTTAACTAAACTAAACGCTGACATCACGCCAAAACCCAAATATAAGTACTTATTTATCGACTAATTGAAGAAATTTTGTTAGACATAATTACATTTTTTCACATGTTAAGGTGAGTATTAACTTCGAGTTTAGCCGCTTAAATCGCTAAAGTGAAAACTAAATCAGTAAGAAAAATGCATAAAATTATACATATTTGTTGCAAATTTTATTATAACTTGATGGGGAAAAGCCCAAAGCAAATTTTCACAAAGTTTGTATTCCTTAAAACGGATTATTAAAGAAAAGTAATTGTGATAAAATTATTTTAGCGGCTTAAGGTGGGTATTAAGTTCGAGTTTAGCCGCTAATATCGCAAATTTTTCACGATTACTTTTTTTAACAATCCATTTTAATAAAATTTGCTTTGTAATATTCCCCATCAAGTTATAATGAAATCTGCAAAAAATATGCATAATTTTATGCCTTTTAAGATTTAGTTTTCACTTTAGTGAAAAAATGCGACTAAACTCGAACTTAATACTCACCTTTAGTGTCGGGAATTTTCTTTGTATAATTTAGGAATTTGAGATGGTAACACTGAAAAAATGCAACTCTGTGTACAAGAAACAACAATTCATAAACAAACGTGAAACAGTTATAACGGCGAAAACAAGCGTCACTTCGAAATAAGAAAATAAAATAAAGAATAAATATTGGTAAAATGTCTCAAAATCTTAACAAAAGGAAAATTAACACCCTTGGTACAACTGAAGGTAAGAAAAATGTCGTGCAACAAAGAATTCATTTCTTTATATTTTCAATTTGTTTCTACAGACACTGATAAAAGGTTGGACTCCATTGGAACGATGCCTTTCGTAGGAAAGAATCAAGCAAAGCGACAAAAGCTAATACACAGAAGAGGTACATTTTGAAATCCTGAATTGATATAATTGTTTTAATTCATTTTTCACTTTACAGATGCTATAGATGATAATTTGGATTGGAGACGGAGGATCACAGTATGCCATCCCATTCCGTAAATAAGGATGACGAGAGTAAGGAAATGTATTTCGCCCAATAGAGGCCATTATCAACAAATGTTATTCTTTATCTTTCTATGTAGCTTCATTCAGGGATGAAGTTAGAAGAGAGTTAAGGGTTATTAAGGACGAAATTGGAGAGATAAAAAATGAGTTGAAGAATGAAATTTGCAGTTTACGGAGAAGTTTACTTTATAACTTCAAAAAATGGAGGAGTCTATTATTTCCAACGTGAACACCAATTAGAAATGTCAATCTTAATCTTAATTATGTATTTTTCCTATTAATTGTTAATTATTAAGTTTTCTGATGTTCCTTCGTAAAGTGTAAAACACTAATATAAATATAACAATAAAATATTCAATGTATTTTGTTTTGTTTCAATAGCGGTTTTAAGGTACTGTAAAATTATAATTCTAATCCTCCTAAAGCATTCTAGAAACAATTGGAAAGACGTATGAAATGTTGTTTTTCAGTGATTTTTAATGGTTGTAAAAACCATCGATACACCGTATAACGATGTTATCATTTTGGGGTTGTCAAAGCGTTCGTTAAACCATCGGAAAAGCGTATAAAATATTATTGTTTGAAAACGTTGTTAAATACAATCGATACACCGTGGAATGATGTTATCATTTTGGGGTTGTAACAACGCTTTTTCCCACAGTGTATCAACCGTTCACAACGCTTTTACAACGCTTTTCCGATGGTTTTTTTCTGACTGGGTTGGTGTCCAGATATTCGATTTGCTTATTATGTTCCATTTCAATAGTAAATTTCGTGTTGTAGGAATTAAATACTTTAAGAATCTCATCTTTTTCATCCATCTTGATTATGCCATTCTTTTTGATTTGTTATTGTTGGTTTTGTTCTTTAAGCATTGTTGTTGTTTTTTATTGCAGCTGTAGCTTAACCAACAGAGGAAAAGAATGTTTGTCAAATTTATTTGGGCAAAGCCCTATAGACTACAAGATGGTTGGATGGACGCACGTTTCGTAATTACCAACATTCCTCATCAGCATCCTCTACTTGCAGCAAAACTATCAACCAATTACCAGAATAAATTCAGGCAGTTCATTAAACCCTACAATAAACCACACTTGAACCCTCCGAAAAAAGGCTTTACATTGATAGCCGGCTTATGACGAAATAAATTCAAAACAAACATATCTGTTTTCCTATGATTATGGCTAATATGTCATCTACATATTTCGATATGTATTTGATATGGATATTTTTCTCCCTTAGTTCCGTTAGTGCTTCGCCAAGTAAGTTGTTTATGAAAATTGTGTTCTATTTTTTCGAGCTGTTTCTTCAATTTGTTACATTGAAAGAGTTGTGTTACCTTGCAAGTTGTGTGTTTTGTGTGGTTTGAGATTATTCCATAATCTCTGCATGTCAATAGAAATTTCAGTCTCTCATGTTGATGTGCTGCTCTCTTTTTCTCGTTGCAATAATCTTTCATCGCTCTACATACTGTGTTACTGTATTTTAAATATAAAAATATATATTGGAATTAGTTCCTCATGATTGTGAGTTAGTTACGTGCTTGTATTATTTTTCAATAGAAGATACAGTTGGGTAGGCTATCTGATGTTTCATTTTCCTTTTATGTTTTATTTAGCTAATTGGACCTAAATTCATTGATGTAATTGATGTATTTGCGTACATCTTTAACAACACCGAACACAAACCAAAAGTAAATAGAAATGCATATCTACTGTTGTCGTTGAAAAGGAATATTCAGTATTGCCGACACATAAAAAAGTTTCTTATAGGAAATGTTTTTAATGGGATGGTTCTCCTTGTGTGATTGCCTTAACATAACCTACTTGTCTTTCTTGTATGAAGCATTTTTTTGCACTAAAAACACAGCAAAAAGACATGGTACATTTCCTTATATGCGTTTTTTCTTACATGAGATGTGCTTATATCCGTTACCTACAGTACAACTAATATTTATGACATAGGTATATAATGCAACTCTATACGAATTTATTTATCTTACCTTGAGTAGTATTCCATAAGTAGTTCAATATCTATGTTTAATGAAACCAATTTTTCTGGTACTATGCCTTGAGGCATTCGTAGTTGACACGCCTTTATTTCTAGTTCACGAATTATAAATGCCAATGGAAAGCAATGCCCGGTTTCTCCAAATTCCTTATAAAGTGATTCAATTTTGGTGAACAAGCGAGCAATCTGCTCTTCTTTTGAACTTGTACTTTTAATGACATTACCTATTATTTGATTCCAAACGGATTCAATAAGTAAAGGATCATTGTGATGTGAGCAGTTAAGGATAGTAAGTTTGCACTCCCATAAGTTGTATCGGTCAGCATAATTTTCATATAACTGTGTAATATCGAACAAACATTTGTTAAGGTCGTCTACAGCTTTTGCCGCATCTAGATTTGTATTTGGCATAGCAGAAACAGAGTCTAGTATATTTTTCTGGACGCGAGCTATTTCCAACTAAAATAATATATTACAGTAATCCAGTTTTATATTATAGGGAGAAATATTACCTTATCTTCTAGCTCTTTAAGCAAGACTCCGTTGGAAACAGAATAACCAATGCCATCGTTGCGCATGCACATTACCGCTCTTGCTAAGTATTCAATTCGTTGCTCTAATTTTATGGCATCACTCACTGTGGATGCAAGATTATCCAAAATACGAGCAGCTTGGGCGTGGTATCCGTTCTTCTCATAGTATTTCCACAGAATATCTATTAAGTTGATATTGTTGGGATTTCGAACAACGTTACGGCGTAAAAATTCTCCTAAGGTCTGTTCACTCAGAGATAACAATTCAGAAAGCATATCATGTGACATTAACCATTCATAGACGCATACATGTAAAAGTGGATCATTCATTTGTACAGCCATTTCCATAATGTACATTATTTGCTGATTTAAATTTTCATCCAACAGTCTGCCAGTATTTTGTAAAATTTCTCGACTCGCATTGTTGTTACAAACAGCTTGGTATACCTGGTCGAGCATGAGTGCCACTTCCTTATAACAATTTACACTAAAATATAATATAATTTTTTTCTCTGCTATCATTACATTATTAAGATTAAAATCATACCGAGCTGCATATGAGGTATAACCCTCTCGATCATCTTCTGGTTCTCCGTTTTGATAATAATGTATACCGTACTCTTCTGGATCAAGTTTAGAAGCACATGTAGAGGTCAATTCTATGACACCTTGATAAAATCCACTTAAAGCAAACTAAAATTATTTTAATTAATTTTTTCTGTAGAAAAACATTTGTATTACAACGAACTTGCTGACAAATATTTTGCAGAGGTAAATTTGGGGCGGCGTCTATACAAAGCTGTAAGGCCTTTTGGAGTTTTTCCTGCTTCTCTTCCACATTAATACAGCTTCTAGAATTCATTAAAATTTCAGTCGCTTTGAACGACACAGCATCTTCATGACGATAAAGGTTTGGGCATACATCTCTCAATTTAGCTGATATTGTGCTTACTGATGCGTTGTCTTTCAAATAGCAATTAATTAATTGAACAATTAGCATTGCACAAAGGTCCGAACGTGATAAGATTAGATCACGAAATGTACTGGATAGTAATGCAGATTGGTGATCTCTTAATAGTTGACTAGCTAGAAGGTGGAATTGATGTTCACACAACACTTTCCACAATGCTATCACCTCGCATGTGTGCTCTGTAATGAAGATATTTATACATGAGAAAGTACAAGAAATAATGCGCATTATGAAACTGATCATAAAAATTTATATTAATACTAAGCATATATTCTGCATATGAAGTAGAGCTCGGCATTTTTATATATTTTCCATTTTTTTTAATACCCTTCACCACTACTGTACACTAAAAAAAGTGAACCTTCGATTTCACTAAAGCCAATTTAACTTTATTTTAGTTCATGGAATAATTATGCTTGGAGAAAGATTACTTTATTTTAAATTATACACAAATCAAGCACAAAGATTTACTAAATTCGTACTTCTCACAAAATAGTTCATTATTTCTTTAAATTTGTAAATTTTACTACACATGCGCCCATATTGATCTTCATATGTCACTAAAGATATTCTTGCAATTTTGAACTCCAATATTTTCCTTCAAACTACAAAATATTCTTTAACAAGTGAACAAATTGATTATGTCTAATAAATTTTGTTGAATTTTTTGAATCTAAACATATTTATTTGTTTTTGTGATATCGGAGTGATGTCAGGGTTGTTTAGTTAAAATTTTCTAAAAATAATCAAAATTTTCTAAAATTAAACAAAATTTTTCTTCCTAGTGAGTTCATGGTTTTTTTATGGTCAGGGTATAAGTTTGTGCATTTGTATTTAACGCCAAGTACGACAAGTCTGAGACCCATCATTTAATATACGGATCGTATTAGGCTAGGTTAGGTTAAAGTGGCAGCCCGATTAAGTTTCAGGCTCACTTAGACTATTCAGTCCATTGCGATACCACATTTAACTAAAAGTACCTATTACATGTGACACTTCTAGTTTTAACCACTGAACCTTCTCTATTATTTTCTTTTGTTGAACCAAACAGATTGTTTCATAAACATTAACAGACTGCTTAAGTTAACGTTTTCCAGGCCCGCCAGTAGTCTAAAGCTATATGCTGAAATTCGCTTACGCCTTACACAAAATGCAATCCCACGGCGGCGGGTTCTTCGTACCGGATTGTCCCGATGGACCCATTGGCCAGCGGCTGCCACATCAGTGCACGTGTTGTTTCGTCCGTATTTTTGTGTTGGAGGAGGTGCATCCCGGGGAGCCATCTCCGTTTGCTGTTGGTCCGAGCCGGGATAGAGGAAAACCCCGGACCATGGTACTGTTCAGTCTGCCGAAACCTGATCCACCACCGTTCGGTTTCGGTGAGGTGTAACCGGTGCTTGGAGTGGGTTCACTTCCGGAACTGCTCCGGCCTAACATCGCTGCGCGAGTATAGTCATACTGACTACGTGGCAGGATTCTGTGCCAACGACAGCAGCAGTGGGTCGTCAGACTATGCGACCCCCCGACATCTCCCGTAAAACAATATCCTCCGCCCCAGCATCTTACACCCAATATTGTTGTTCCAGTTCCGGACAGTGCATCGTTTTTTGCAATTTAATTGCAACGGGCTCCGAGGTAAAGTTAGTGAAATCGTGGACTTTATGAATCGGAAAAGGATATGGGTCGCGGCGATGCAGGAAGCTAAGCTGAATTCCACCTGCAGTCTACGCCATTGTGATGGATACAATGTGCTACGAAAGGATCGCATAAGAAGTGGAGGTGGTGGCCTAATTTTCATATAACACCGTTCCGTGCAGTCTAGACCTATCCCGCTTGTGCCAGACACTAGTGACCCATATATGGAATGTATGGGGGTAGCAGTCAAGTCTGGGGCTGCCAAGATAGAGCTATACAATGTGTATATACCGCCGGTTGGTATCTGTGCTCCAGGTTATAGCCCAAACATTGAGTGGCTGTTGTGCGGGCATAACCGATTCGTGCTAGGGGACTTTAATGCCCACCATGAACTTTGGCATTCACTCCTAGGTAATGACCAGCTTTGGCAGAGCAGATAGATGACTTAACATTTTGCACAGTTAACAAAGAGGCCCCCACGAGTATTATGGGTGATTGCAACAGTTCGCCAGATTTATCTTCGCCTGCTCTGATAAATGACCTTTCCTGGTAACCCGTCATTTCATTGGGATCAGACCACCTCCCCATAATTCTCACCATAAACCGACCCTCCGATTTCATAACCTCTGAACGCCGCACGTTTATCAATCAAAAGAAAGCCAACTGGGAAGGCTTCAGAGAATACACCGATCGCCGCCTCAGTGAGCTCCCGTCCCCCTCGCATGTTCATGTTGCCCAGAGGGTGTTCCGCGACACCATCAACGCAGCAGACGCTCGCTTCATACCCGCTGGTAAAATTGCCCAAGTCGCCGTTGTGCCAACACTGCTGATCCTAGAATCAGGGAACTGAATCTAGAGATTAGTAAGATAGTCGACGAGCACAAGCGGAACACTTGGTTAGAGCACCTGAAGCAATGTAACTTAGGCACAGGAACTGGTAAATTGTGGTCAACAGTGAGAGCCTCTTGCACCCCACCATAAGGGATGATGGGATCTCAGTCACCTTTGGCGACGTGACGGTGACTGATCCGAAGAGATGCGCTAGATTTTTCATCCGACAGTTTGTCGAGCATCCCGAGAGTGACAGAGCGAAAAGGAGAGCCATTCGTCGCATACATTTATCACAGCCGAAGTTACTAATGTCATCAACAGCGCGAAACCATCCAAGGCGCTAGGCCCCGACGGAATTTCAATGCTAATGCTGAAGCATCAATTTGTCCTTAGAATCACTCATTATACCCGGTGTCTGGAAGATGGGTAGGGTGATTCCACTACTGAAGCCAGACAAAGACTCGAGTAAAGGTGAATCGTATATACTGATATCCCTTCTCTCACAGGTAGCCAATTCCGTAAGGTACATAGCACAACGACAGCCTGGCATGCCATTTCAGCACACATCAATATGGGACTTAATCAGCCCAAGCCGTGTCACAGGACGGTCCTCGTGGCGCTTGACCTATAGAAGGCATTCGATACGGTCAACCATACCACACTTTTCGAGGTCATTGAGAATACGTCCCTACCGGCAGGAACCAAGCGTTGGGTTCTGAATTATCTGTGCGGACGCCAGTCGTACGTGGAATTCAGGGACAAGAAGTCAAAACCCCGTAGAGTTAAACAGGAAGTTCCCCAGGGTGGAGTGATATCTCCGGCTCTGTTTAGTCTCTACTTGCCCTCGATTCCGCCCCCTCCTGACGGCGTCGAGATTATATCATATGTGGACCATTGTATAATCATGGCATCCGGGCCCATTGTTGATGACATATGCGATTGAACGTCTACCTCGATGATCTTACCAGTTATTTCACTGCAAGAAATTTGAGGATATCTCCCACCAAATCCTCAGCCACACTATTCACTACATGGACGGCGGAAGTACGCGAACGACGGCGAAACAATTCCGACCACAAATTACCCAAGATTCTCGGGGTCACATTCGACAGCCTTTTTAAGTCGTCCGTCCATGTCACTGCATTTTGTGATAAGCTCCGCGGTAGAAACAAGGTCCTCAAGTCGCTTACCGGCAGCACTTGGGGTGCGGACAAAGAAACCTTGTTGACTACATATAAGGCAATTGGTCGGTCAGTGGTAAACTATGCAGCGCCAGTGTGGACACCTCAAACGAGCGACACGCAGTGGAATAACATACAGATCTGTCAGAACGCTGGCCTTCGAACTGCAACAGGATGTCTCCGCAGTACACCCCTGGATCACCTTTATGTGGAGACCAAGATCATCCCAGTGCGTCGACACAATAACATGTCAAAGCAGTACCTCTTGGGTTGCTATCCAAATCACCATCTTGTGGATAGACAACCTCTACCTATGAATGTAA